>NC_083324.2:79601720-79901720 GCF_963455315.2 Globicephala melas | reverse complement strand
GCCGTAAGAAAGAATGAAATAATGCCATTTGCAGTAACATGGATGAACCTAGAGATTATCATACTAAGCAAAGTGAGTCAGAAAGAGAAAGACAAAAACCATATGATATCACTTATATTTGGAATCTAAAATATGACACAAATGACTATCTACGAGACAGAAACAGACTCACAGATATAGAGAACAGACTTGTGGTTGCCAGGGGTTGGGGGGAGGGAGAGGGAAGGATTGGGAGTTTGGGATTAGCAGAAGCAAACTATTATATATAGGATGGATAAACAACAAGGTTCTACTGTATAGCACAAGGAACTATATTCAATATCCTGTGATAAACCAGAATGGAAAAGAATATGAAAAAGAATATATATATATATTCAGTTGTATATATATCACTGAATCACATTGCTGTACAGAAGAAATTAACACAAGATTATAAATCAACTATACTTCAATAAAATTTTTTAAAAAAGAGAAAAGGACCTAGTCCAGCACATGGCAGGTATTAAGAACTCAATAAATATAAAATTATTATTATCTACTTAGCAGTTATAGCACTGTTGGCTTCATGTGTCAGCAACACTTCCTGACTTCATTTCTTGCCCTTCTTGGGGTCCTTTTGTTTATCTTAAAAGTCCTTCTCTCCCTTGAAATAATGATTGTCCTCTCCACGTTGCATCTAGGGTTAAAGAGCTCGGAGCTGAAGGACCTCAAGTGTAGGTGTAGTAATAGATAGGGATAATGGCTAATTCCCAGGTCTTTTGACTTAAGAACATTCAGGCCCTGGGGACAGGGTTTACCTTTTTTGAAATGGAATCCCGTACTGCATAGTTTCCAGTTACTCCCGTCCGTGGTGTGGCTGGTGGTGGAATCTGATGGAGCATCACAACCACCTCCCTTTCCAAATCGCAGTCCCAGTCGGGATCAGGGACATCAACTCACTGCACACAAGCAGAACGCATTCATTTGGCACATCCTGAATGATGCCAAAAGCTGTGCTCCAGATAGGCAAGAGCCTGAATGAGAAGCACCTCAAGAAAATCGCCTGCCTGGAGCCTCATTCTGAGTAGTTGAATGTTCTATCCTCTGCGGTGGGTTGGCCTGGGAGCAGGGGAGTCTTCGGGGCTGGGAGAGAATGGGAGAGGTGGCCTTGTTTGTTAGACTCTTCTTCTGACACATAAACAGCCAATTGGAGGAGTTGTCCCAACCCCGTGGTTCTGAGCTCTGAAGTGGTTTTTACTTATAATAGCAGCAATGCCCAGGCTCATGCCAGTGGGAAAATAGCCTGGAATCTAGGAGCCTCAGATTTTTTTTTCAGATTCCCTCAAATGTCTCATATCCTTTTTATGAGTTTACTTTTTCTGAATCAGGATTAAAATAAAGTCCATACATTACATTGGTCGATATTTTTTCTTATGTTTCTTTTAACATGTAGGTTCTCTTTCCAATTCCACTTTTTTTCCCCCTTGAAATGTATTTGTTGAGGAAACTGTGTGTGCGCATGTGTGTAGGGCGTGGTTTGCTGTAGAGTTTCCCACAGTCTGGTTTTGGTTGATTATATGCTTGAGGTACTATGTAACACGCTCCTCTGTCCAACGAATTCCCTGTAAATTGGTAATTTCATTGGTAATTTCCTGGTTCAATGTTTATATTTGCAGGACTCCTTCTCAGAGAGTGCTGTGAACTTCCAACAGAATGTGCATAATGTCTGCTTGTCTCTCTTTTGGTGATGTTATCAGTCCTTAATCATTATTGACTAATCCATGATTTCATTAGGGGTTGCAAAATGGTGATATTGAAATTCTATCATTCTGCTCATTACTTCTGTAAGAGAAATTCCCTCATCAACCACATGGTCAGGTATGGTTCCTACAGGAAAGGCAGGATAAATGTTGATTTCTCTTTATTAGCAGTCTTCAAATTATTGAGTTTGCTACCTAGAACCCTCCAAAAGTGACCAATTAAAAAAATCATTATAAAGTCATGGGTTTAAACATATTTGATGTACTTTAGTTCACTGTAGTCCATTGTAGTTATTATTCTTATGAATGTTTAAATTGTCCCATCTTTGGCAACATCACCTCCTTTTGATGTAGTCTTAAGAGATTTTGATAGTCTTTGAATTTCTGATATGACAAGATATCCAAGCACACCTTGTACATTTCCTTTTCCAGGCTGAGAACCAAACATTTCTTCAAGGTTTCTATTGATGGGAATGCCAATTAGAGACTGTAGTCAGGGTGCTAGAGATGTTCATTGCTACTGGGTTGGTCCTTGTTTCTACAGCCTTCTAATGGAAAGGAATATATACACATATATTTAAAGATATCATCCTTTGTTTACACTAATACTTTCAATTCCAGATAGAGACTCTCAGTGTTTTATGTAACTTCATATATCTTACATCTGTTCTTTCTCCCAACCAAATATCTCAGTCCCCAAACACACCAACATCTGCTTTATCTCTCAGTACTGTCACCATTAATTGATTACGTATATCTCACTATGGATATACAGTCAAATTACTGTGGTTTAAAGTTGTTTGAAATAGTTCTCTCTGTGATTATACCACTGAATCACTGTGCAGATAGATTCTTTTGTTTTATCTTGCTTTTTTTTTTTTTTTTAGAGTACGCGGGCCTCTCACTGTTGTGGCCTCTCCCGCTGCGGAGCACAGGCTCCAGACGCGCAGGCTCAGTGGCCATGGCTCACGGGCCCAGCCGCTCCGCGGCATGTGGGATCTTCCCGGACCAGGGCACGAACCCGTGTCCCCTGCATCGGCAGGCGGACTCTCAACCACTGCGCCACCAGGGAAGCCCCTACCTAAATTATTTAGGCAGTTAAGGGAGATGTAAAAAGCTGTTCCCAAGCCTGCTGGATCCTGATTGCCTTCAGCTCAATGGTCCATATGCCAAAGTGGCACATTTTGGGGTGGCCTATTTTGCTCCCCTTCAAGTTGTTGGTTCTTTTCCCTCTGCTTTTAGAAGCTCTTTATACATTAAGTATGTTAGCCATTCGTATGTGATATGTTTGTCATTTTACTTTGCTTATGATAATGTTTTCTCTTGTAAAAGTTTTTGCTTTTAGATTTTTATGTGGTCAAATGTATCAATCTTTTCCCTCAATGGCAGCTGGACTTTCAGTCATAGCTATGAAAGTATTCTCCACTCCCAAGTAATAGCGAGATTCACTCATTCCGCCCCACCCCCCATACTTACATGGTTTCACTTAAAAAAAATTCTATATGGAATTTATCCTTTTGTATGATAAATGGACACAATTATTTTGTTCATATAGAGTTTCAAATCTGATATTATTAGCTCCTTCCCCCAGCCTCCCTTCAGCTTGTCTTTTCCTGGACATTTTATTCTTTTCGAGGTTTTCCAAAACTGGACATGGATCAAAATAAACGTCTGTTCAACTCCCTGCATTTGTTTTCATTTTGCTGTCTGTTTTTCTTTCCTGGACTCTGTGATTTCTGCACAGTGTTTTCCAGCAATTCAAGGAAGTTATGACCTTTCAGGCTTCAGGAAGAGTAGACTAAAGACCTGTCCAGCGAGTGATTCAAGCTGGAGCAGGTTGTGCAGACACCCAGGAGGGGCTTCTCTGCTTGGGGGTGGGGTAGAAAATGGCTTCATGGAGTGGGGGGTGGGTGGAGGGGTGCTTGCAGGTGTGAAGCACGTGGTAGCTCAGTTTTTTTTTTTTTAATTTATTTATTTATGGCTGTGTTGGGTCTTCATTTCTGTGCGAGGGCTTTCTCCTGTTGTGGCAAGCGGGGGCCACTCTTTATCGCGGTGCGCGGGCGTCTCATTATCGTGGCCTCCCTTGTTGCGGAGCACAGGCTCCAGACGCGCAGGCTCAGTAGTTGTGGCTCACGGGCCTAATTGCTCCGCAGCATGTGGGATCTTCCCAGACCAGGGCTCGAACCCGTGTCCCCTGCATTGGCAGGCAGACTCTCAACCACTGCGCCACCAGGGAAGCCCGGTAGCTCAGTTTTTGTTGATGATCCATGTTTCTTGTTTCCACCATCTTTGGTCTTTTCTTTTCCACCTCCCTCGCTTCCTTACGTACTTTCAGACAGCTCCTTGCTTTCCCCCTACTTTTCTTTCCAACAGCTTCGTACCCCAACCATTCAGCATACAAGAGGGTGCAAACTGATGGACTGCTGCCTGAATATCTGCAGAAACATGTAATTTGCTAACAGAATGTTTATAAAAACTGCTGAATGCATTCCAAACATTTTTAAAATGGGAGCTTGCACATAAAAATCCAGATTTCTAGATTTTCAAAATTCAGACTATCTGGTATCAAGGGGCCCACAGTCATTGATGGTAACAATGGAGCTGGATGGTAGCTGTCCCTCTCAGGTCACTAGAGTCTACTCGGTCGGTGTCCCCTGGCTTCCCTAACACTGGGGAAATGTCAACTAGCATTTATTATTTAGCCTGAGCAGCTGTTTTTCCTCTAGTAGAAAAATTTTAGTCCCTACCCACATGTTTACTCCAAAGCTGGAAAACAAGGAAACAGCAAGAGCCTTGGTTTTCTCACCCCCAGCATGCTATGATGTCGTTCACATTTCCTGCTCCGACCCCGTGGGGGCTGAGTTTACAACTTTTGCTAGAGACAAAGGCTCAGGTCTCCCTCCCGCTTTCCCTCCCTCTCACCCCTTCTTTCTCCCTCTCACCCCTTCTTTCTCCCTCCTCCCACCTTTTGTTCATATGAAGATTAGTATTTAATGAACTGCTGTAAGGTTAAATAACTTCAGGACCACTACTGAAACTGTTCCAATCCTCAGTCTTCAGAAACGGTCTGTGGAAAGTCATCGCATTTTTGCAATAGTATTCCGTGTGTGTACGTAGAAGATGAGAGAAGTTACTTTATCAAGAATCTATCTGGCACAACACTGTAAATCAAGTATACTTCAATTAAAAAAAAAAAAGAATCTATCACTTGTCTTGCTGTTTGTGTCATCAGCTAACAACCTATTCATATGGATGAAATCTGAGAAACTCACGGAGCCTGGCCAAACACAGCTTTCTTTTAGGGTCATTATCGGCTGGGGGATGGCATTCAGAGGGTAGTATTAGAAACCTGAAAAACAGTGACATAAACGAATTAAGGGTTCAATTTTTCTGCATTTAAAATAACTCTCAAGGTGAGAACAGGGCTCCTAATAGGAACCTGGCTCCCTCTAGCCTCCTGAGCCATCATCTATAGGGCTGACTCTGTCCTGCATCTAGTTCCTCATTTCTTAATTTATTTTCCTCCTTGACACTTACCACATTCTGACATACTATGTATCTATTTGTTTATGATCTGTAAGCTCCTTGAGCATAGGGGTCATTGTCTGTTTTCTTCACCCTGAAACCCCAGCATGGAGAATAGCATGTATTTGTTGAGTAAATGAATCAGTGCTCTCAGGGTGACTGCTAGAACTCAGACTACCACGTTTATGTTTCTGGCAGGAAGAAGTGGGATAGTGAAGGAGAAAAGGGGACCCAAGACCAGAGAGTTGGCTTCAGAAAAGAACTCTTCTGCAAGTCCACTTAGTGACTTAGGCTGACACCCCCTTGGCCAGAACTGTGTCATGCTGTCACTCCTACCTGGACGGGACATTGAGAAAAAAAAATTTGTTTAAAGCAGAGGAATATGGATAAGCGAAATAAAACTGGAGTTCTGTTAGAAGGAGGAATGGGAGAATGTATATCAGGTCTCTGCAAGCTGCCCTCTCTGAATGCCTGGAGCTCCAGAGATCACGGGGCTCTTCACTGTGACCCTAGGCCCTGGACTTTCTACTTTATTTACTCTTATGAGTAACATCAGCTTCCTTGAACTTCACCACACTGTGATTCCTTAATTCTATACTTACTGATTATTTGTTGGGTTTCTAAGACGTAATTACACATAATTCCAGGAACTGTGAGTAGTAAGAACCCCCTCCCCCAAATCTGTCAACTATTCTATTTTTTTAGGCACCATTATTCTTACTGAAACATTCAGTGGCTTAAGCTCTACCCTACAGGTCCCTGACTGCATATGTGCGCACAAGTGCGCATGTGTGCCTGTGTGTGTACATGAACCTGTGTCCACACATCACAAAAAAGAAGAGGGTGGCAGCCTCTCCACACCCCTTCCTCCTCCCTTCCGAGGCTGCCGATGTCTGGAACTGAAAATGCTTTCATGTGTAGAATGCAGGCTTATGTACCCCAACAGGTAACTGGAGGAGCAGGGAGAGTTGGCGCCTAGGGCCCTGCCTATGAGCTCACAAAGGTGATGAGGAGGGCTGAATTCCAGTTTGTGCTCAGCTCCCTTGGCCTCTCACCACGGCATAGTGCAAGGGCTGTTTGCCCAGAGGAAGGGGCCTTTTTTTTCTAGTTTATGAAAAATGTGCTCTTCGTTGCCAAGCGTGTATGCTTATCATCTGCTTGTGCCCAGAGGACGTGCCTTTTCCTATTTAATTCATTCAGAGGAGGAGTCTTTAAAATGCATCCAAAGGCTCCCTGTGGGCTGGCTTCAGCATTCTCTCCTGTATGGAGGTCAGTAGATTTCGCCCCTGCTTATTCTGAAAGCCAGAGATCTGTGACCACTGCCGTCCCCCACTTCCTTCTTTCCTCCATCTAGTCAATGTCGGACTACTGAATGAAAGTAATCTGAAGACAGACACATTCTATTCTTCTCTTCAGACCAACACCTTTTATTAAAAAACCATCTCCCCGTGTGCTGCCGTGACTGAGATCCAGCCGAGCTCACATGCGGTACGACCTATGCTGTGCTCCACTGAGTGGTGAGGAATATCCCAGCCTAGTTCACACTCATTTCCAAGTCACCTCTGCAGGTGTCTGACCTCAGCCTCCCTCATCTTAGTTCTATTTTAGAGAGTGGCATCTTCTGATGCTAGCACCAAAGTGGGATGAGCTGTTTCTGGAGCCCCTGTGTACTAGCCACAACTTCCAACTTGGAGAACCTGTGAATGTATGAAATAATCTGATCGTAAAATGCTCAATAAATAAGGAAAGTACAGAATAGTTATAGAGCAGCCTGGTTTTTAAAAAGTGACAGGTTAACCTGTGTATCAAATTAAGTCTCATAGAGAAGCTCGCTGTATAACAAAAACGTAAAGGTGGAGCTTCTCTGGGTGAAGAGGGTGAAGGAGATGAGCCCTCCCCACAGTGCATCCACCCAGATACTCGTAAGAGCCCCTCAGGTGCCTCTGTGGTTCTCCAAGGATCTGTTGAGCATGATTTGCAAATGTATAGGTAGTGGAAAGGACCCAGGCTTGGACTTAGGAAATGGCATGAGTTCTTGTTTTGTGGCCTAGGGCAAGTGAAACAGCCCAGTCTCTCATGTCAGCCTCATGTGACCCACGGGAACAGAACAAGTCATGCAGGAGCCCGAAGTTCAAATGGGGAATTACTCAGAAATACCTCCTCCTCGTCTAAGTCTACTCGGAACGTCCTTTCTCAGCAGCCTCGTCCATCTCATCATCTGGCCGTGGATCTCAAAATACTCTGGGAGGCAGAGCTGATTGCGCTTCAAACTCCATTATCCCCCTCTCCCCCAGCAATGGAACCTCAATCTGGTCTGGGCATCTGTCCCGTGGGAGTCTGATGACAACTAGAGTTGATCCCTGATGATTAGGCTGTCCCTTTAGTTGCATCTGTATGTACTCTGGCGCTTGTGGGGTATGGAGTCCGAGGTAACGGGTGCCCAAGAATCTGCTGTGGGTTTTTGAAGCTGAGGAGGTGGGAGGAGGGGACGTGAGAGCGATTATGGGAAAAGGGAACTGAGAAAAGTAAGAACATTCAGTGCTTGTTTTGTGCTTCTGTACACTTTTGACCCTGGGGAATTTTAAAGGACTTTTTCTAATATTTATCTTAGATGGATGGAGTCATTTGATAAGTATCCCAGGCACTATGTAGGGGTTGGGAATAAACAGTAAATGCTACAGAGTTCCAGCCTTCAGGGAGTTTTTTTGTTTGTTTCTGTTTTTAATTCTGTTTTATTTGGCCGCACTGCGCAGCATTTGGGATCTTAGTTCCCCGACCAGGGATCGAACCTGGGCCCCAGCAGTGAAAGCACCGAGTCCTAATCACTAGACCGCAGGGAATTCCCCTTCAAGGAGCTTTCTAAGTTTGTTTTTTAACCCCACAAGGACAAGGTGGAAAACCCAGGAAGGTGTTTTGACTGAGGCCCTAGAACACCCAATGCCCAGATGTGTGGACAGAGACACAACATCCAGCAAAAGCAGAATTCCTTTAGAACTCTGCTGATTGTGAGGAATTAGTCAAAATGGCAAACCTGCAGCATAACATCCTGGCTCATTTCTTTCTTTTTCTTTTTTTTTTTTAAATTTTAGCTGCGCCACACGGTTTGCGGGATCTCAGATCCCTGACCAGGGATTGAACCTGGGCCATAGCAGTGAAAGCACCAGATCCTAACTGCTAGACCACCAGGGAACTCTCATTGGCTCATTTCTTATACAAAGGAAAACACAGAGGGTTTGCTGAAGACAGGAGGAGAAAGCAGCTTATTGGGAACAATGTCGCAAAAATGTAAATTGCTCCCTGGCAATTGCTAAGATCTTGATGACCTGATAAAATGGTGTATAAGGCAGAGCAAACACACCCTTGTAATGAAGCCAGAAATTTCATCCACAGTGAAGGATGCTACCAGAGGCAGTGCCAGTGTGGGTTGGAGAGGATCAAGATTGTTACCGTGTATAAACAACAAGGTCCTACTGTATAACACAGGGAACTATATTCAATATCCTGTGATAAACCATAATGGAAAAGAATAAAAAAGAATGTCTCTATGTGTATAACTGAGTCACTTTACTGTACAGCAGAGACTGCCACAACATTGTAAATCAACTATACTTCAACAACAACAACAACAAAAGACTGTTACTGAGTCCAAGCTCCTACTGCTTGCTGCACAACAGGCTAATAAATCGAGAGATGAGTTGCTGGGGCAAGGCATAGCGACTTTATAAAAAAAGCCAGGGGCTTCCCGGGTGGCGCAGTGGTTGAGAGTCCACCTGCCGATGCAGGGGACACGGGTTCGTGCCCCGGTCCGGGAAGATCCCACATGCCGCGGAGCGGCTGGGCCCGTGAGCCATGGCCGCTGAGCCTGCGCGTCAGGAGCCTGTGCTCCGCAAAGGGAGAGGCCACAACAGTGAGAGGCCCGCGTACCACAAAAAAAAAAAAAAAGAAAGCCAGCAGACCGAGAAGATGGCGGACTGGTGTCCCAAAGAACCACCTTACCAGAATTAGAATTCAGGCTTCTTTTATACTAAAAGGGGAGGGAGTTAAGTCCTGGTTCCAGCCAGACTTGGGGGGTGGAGTGGGGGGTAGGGAGGGTGGGGATGTGTTAACTTGTCCTTCCTGTAGCCCTTCACAGGTGGATCAGATCAGGATGTTTCCTATGAGCTAAACAAAGGTATTTTAAGGTATTTTAGCTTACCTGGGAGGCAGAGTTCCCAGAGATGGGCCATTGTGTATAATTTAAGCTCGTAGGCATAATTTAAGCTCGTAGGCAACATCCCTTTAGTGATTAACTTGTAAGAGAATACAAAGGTTCTTTCCTATTACAAGATTGGTGTCTGGAAAAATAGCTGGGAGGCTACTGAAACTGTCCCAGTGAGTGGTGATGAACGTTTGAATGAAGACAGCTGCCAAGGGCATGTGGGGACAGATAGGAGACAGATTTCCAGGCAGGAAGGACTGATGTAAGGGTGAAGGAGTGGAAGATGACTCTGGAGAGAATACCTAAGGCCTGTGTTCTTTCCCCACATACCATGTTGCCTTCCCATGGAATGGGTACCCCACCTCAGTCCAACTCTTCCACTTTATAACAAAACGAGGACATTAAAACCCAGGAAATGGGGACTTCCCTGGTGGCGCAGTTGTTAAGAATCCACCTGCCAATGCAGGGGACATGTGTTCGATCCCTGGTCTGGGAAGATCCCACATGCCGCGGAGCAACTAAGCCCGTGTGCCACAACTACTGAGCCTGTGCTCTAGAGCCCATGAGCCACAACTACTAAGCCCGCGTGCCATAACTACTAAAGCCCGAGTGCCTAGAGTCCACGCTCCACAGCAAACAGAAGCCACCTCGATGAGAAGCCCACTCGCGGCAACTAGAGAAAACCCACGCACAGCAACGAAGACCCAACGCAGCCAAAAATAAAAGAATTAAATAATTAATTAATTATTTAAAAACCCAGGAAATGGAAACCCTCATCTATGGCTGAACTGAAAGTTGGGGGAGGAGCCCAAGTAGAAGCCAAGTCTTCCTTTCCTGATCCTACCCCTTCCACAGGTGCACATTAGAGCCAGCCAGGTCCTTTCCACACACCTGTGCCTAGGCCACACCCCCTCCAGTGAATCAGAATCCCAGGGCTGGGACCATGAGCTATTCCAGGGCAGGGCACAAGTTTCTCTGCCTGCTGTGACCATGATAGCACGTTCTGCCTGGACCACACTTTTTCTCTGATTCATAACTGCATTACATAATTGCAATACATTACGTATTACTACCGATAATTGGAGAGGTGCTGAGTGCTTGGATAGAGAACTATATGCAAACAAAATCCTTCTTCATAGGCCCATTAGTGGTAATAAACTAGAACTAATTTGTAAACATCTCATTGCAACTGCAGGAGAGGGAAGACTTTGGAGGCTGCTCTCCAGTAAAAAAGGGTTAATGGACAATCAATCATTGTTCAGTCAGCAGTTACCAATCTATGTTTTGTAAAATTGATCATCTCTTTATGAGTTTATTTTAGTAAAAATAAAGAATATTTTTATAAATTTATTTATTTTTGGCTGCATTGGCTCTTCATTGTTGTGCACGGGCTTTCTCTTGTTGCGGAGCACAGGCTCTAGGTGCACGGGCTTCAGTAGCTGTAGTTCGCGGGCTCCAGAGCTCAGGCTCAGCACTTGTGGCACACGGGCCCAGATGCTCCGCGGCATGTGGGATCCTCCGGGACCAGGGCTCGAACCCGTGTCCCCTGCATTAGTAGGCAGATTCCCAACCACTACGCCACCAGGGAAGTCCCAAGAATATTTTTAAAAAACAAAATATTAAAATTAAAAAAAATTGTGGTAAAATACACGTAACATGAAATTTACCATCTTTACTCTTTTTAAGTGTACAGTTCAGTAGTGTTAAGCACATTCACATTGCTGTGTGACCATCACCACCATGCATCTCCAGAACTCTTTTCATCTTGCATGACTGAAGCTCTGTACCCATGAAACAACTCCCCATTCCCATTACCCCTAGCCCCTGGCAATCACCATCCTACTTTCTGTCTCTACAAATTTGCCTACTTCTTAGAGGTGGAATCTTACAGTATTTGTCTTTTTGTGGCAGCTTATTTCACAGAACGTAATATCCTCAAGGTTCATCCATGTTGTAGCATGTATTAGAATTTTGTTTTCTTTTAAGGCTGAATAATATTTCATTGTATATGTAGAGACCATGTTTTGTTTACTCATTCGTTCATTGATAGACACTTGGGTTGCTTTCACCTTTTAGCTATTGTGAATTGTGCTGCTATGAACATGGGTGTATAAATATCTCTTTGAAATTCTGCTTCAGTTATTTTGGGTATATCCCCAAAAGTGGAATTGCTGGATCATATGGTAATTCTGTTTTTAATCTGTTAAGGAACCACCACACTCTTTTGCTCCACTACTTTACATTCCCACCAACAGCGCACAAGCGTTCTAATTGCTTCATATCCTCACCAACACTTATTTTCTGTTCTGATAGTAGCCATCCTAATGGTGAGGTGACATAAAACCTTTCTAAAGCACAGGTTTGCTAATGATTTTGATCTCCCAAACCCTTAACTTTTCATAAAGTCCTAAGTTCCTTAATCACAATATTTTCATTCATGGATATTTTTAGGAAATGACCCCCCCCGGCTAGAGAAGGAATACTGTATAGTCATTTTATCAGTCTTTACCAACTAGAAAGGTAAAAATTTTAATTTATTTTAATTTTCTTTCATTATTAGTGAAGTTGAACTTTTCACTATAATTGTTAATTAGTTATAGTTTCTCTGCTGTGAATTGTGTCTGAATTTCTTACATGGTACAATATAAAAATAGAAATAACTATTGAGTGCTTTCTATGTGCCAGCTAGTGTTCTAAGAGTTTTACATGTAGTAACTCAGTTAATCCTGACCCACCACCATGAGGCAGGTGCAATGATTAGTCTCATTTTATGGAGGAAACAGAAACACGGAGAGGTCAGTGAACTTATCCAAGGTCCTACCCAGGAAGTCTGGATTCAGAGCCTGTGCCCTTAAATACAAAATGGCCAATATTTTCCTAACCTATTTGATTTGTTTTCTATTAACTATAAAATTTTAAAAACATTTATCAGTCTGCTCCTTTCTTTTGTTGGCACTTTTTTTTTTTTGGCCATGCCGCGTGGCTTGTGGGACTCCCCGACCAGGAATTGAACCTGTACCCTTTGCAATGAAAGCGCAGAGTCCTAACCACTGGATCGCCAGGGAATTCCCGGCACTTTTTTTTTTTTTTCTTTCAGCCAGTCTAGAACATCCTGTCCTTTTCAGATAATAGAAAAACAAATTTTTTAATATATGTTTTACATATGTATGTATTTTCCAAACAATCATTTATCTCAAACTATTTATTGAATTATATTTTTTGTCCCATTGTTTTGTGATGGTATCTTTCTACTGGTCTTTATTTCCTAACTGCTTGTTTTTTTAATGAACATTATACGTTCAATCATCGCTCTGAGGATGCTGAAGTCTCTTTCTGGTTTTCACATTCTTTTCACTTCACCTGGCATGAATCTGTCTCTGGAGAGTTGATGTTGCTGACTCGCTTCCTCAGTGTTAGTTTTTGTGTATTTTGGAATTTTAGTTTCCAGGTCATTTCCAGGTTTTCTCTCTCTCTTCTCTGGTTCCTCACTCCTCCCTGTCCAGTGACTGAGCAGTTGCCCTCCTCGGAGCCCTGTCCAGAGTGAGGTCTTATATGGCAGCCAGGGCCCCTGCCCTGGCCTGACCCTGAGGATGACTCAGGTCTGGCCCCATGACAGAAGAGGCTGGGTTAAGGTCATGTGTTGTGCCATTTGCTCCATAGGCCACAGTCCCAGGCAAAGTCAGCAGTAATTTATTTCAATCTATTTTCTTGAAGAAGGTGGGGAGAGGCCAGTCACAGCTCCTGGATTTTTTACCTGAATTGATGACTCTGTTCCCCCACCTCAAGCGGGCAATTCAATTCTTTCTCATCATTCAACAGGACTTGAATTAGCAGCTGCCTTTGACTGTATCCAGACTCCAAAAGGCCACAGCATCAGCCCTGTTCATATTTTGCATTTATATTCAATTTCTGGGAATATCCATGGGGATATTCTCCACTTGTTGAATATGGATTTTGTATTTTCTCTAATAGTTTATCCACCATTGCTTTGTATGGGAAGCCTCAGGCTGTCTATTCTGTTTCACTCGTGTGCCTGTGTCTTTATGTACAAGCATTCATTGTAGCTCTCTGCTATGAGTTAGGAAGCCATTCTCACAAGTTCCTCCAATCACGTCCTGATAGATTTCTTGAGGCTGGATCAGGTAGGAGGCTCTACAGCCATTACCTGAGATGAGAGTGGAGGAAGTGCTACTGTCCCCCACCCAATGTGAGGGCGCATCAGAGGAGCCCTGGGGTAGCTGCTCTGGGACAGGAGGAAGGTTTCTCTTTGAGAGCTCCATGCCACCATGTCATCAGGGGTCTCAAGCCAGGGTAGATCCAGTACCAGGGAGTATATGAGAGCAAACATTGGTGGCTTGACATGGTCCCTAGATGGACAACCAGAAGTTTCAGCTGTGGTAGGATCCCTGCACAACATAATGGTGTATATGGTAGCCAGGATGCATCTGGGGCATTATGCACCATGTCCTTAGGACTCCATGAGTAATTCGTCCAACATTCCACACGCACCCCTGCCTGCAGGCAGGGCAAATACATGGCCCCAGCTCCTGCCCCCTCTCCTGCTGCACCAGAATATTTCTCAGTGCCATGGGCACGGTGATCTAAACACGGAGCTGCGTACAAAGTGGTGCCTCTTTTGCGATATAAACAGAACCAGATCTGCGGCTTGAGTGCTCTCTCGGCTATGAATTCAGGGGTAGGGAGAAGCAGCCTCTGCCCCACCCAGAGGCCCTGGCTCCCTTTCCAAAGGCTCGGCCTGTGATCAGGCCCAGTGGGGCTGAGGAGCAGACACGGGCAGGCTTCCCTAGCACCAGACACACTGGGCTCCCTGCTTGGCCAGACCGTCTCCTGAGGTGCCCGTGCAAGTTTGCCCCAGAAACCCTTTCTTCCTGGGACGGGGTGTCACCTCAGGACAGAGAATGCCACGAGTCCTAACTTGGCGCTGCAGCAACTGAAGTCTGCCAATCCAGCCTGAGACAGCAGGTTGTGCTTGGGCTCTGGGCCTGAGCTGGGACTTGCAGCTCCGTGGGGAACCTCTGGGAGTGCCACCAGGGGGAGCCCTCTCTACATCTTGGGCGTCTGGGTCTGCGTTCAGCCTCCAGAATGTTGGTGTCTACACACATGACTTAGTTTACGGATTGAATCATGCCTCCATTTTCGCAATTTATGTAGTCAACCTCATCTCCTGCCACGGTTCAGGTTCTGTCTTGCTTCAGATGTAGTTATGTAACACTGTAGTCACAATCACAGTGTGGGGTTGGGGAGAAACGGGAGGGGTAATGTGTGTCTTCACCCCCCAGATGCCACTCTGTCCACCTCACCTGGCAACCAAGGTCCTGAGATTGTCCTGAAGCTTCAGAGGCCCAGGCAGCGGGCGGAGAGGGGCACAGAGGTGGCGTCTGTGTGTGGGGCGTCTAGATTGGCTGCACCGTCCTCCAGCGGGTACCTCCACTAGGATGGAGAGGCCTGGCTGCCAGCAAATCCTTCCTGTTCCCTTTGGGTGCTCTGGACATGGGAGGTGGGGCTGCAAGTGGTTCAAGGAGGCTCAGGGAAGACACTGTCGGGTGAGGAGAGAGTGTGGCCGCATCTGAGGAGGGCGGTGCTGACCAAGCTTCAGGTCCAGGAGGGAGACTGGGGAGCGGGGTGAGGCAGAGAGGCTGAGGGGGAAAGGTGAGGCCAAGGGGGCCTTTCCAGCTTGAATGCCACAAACACCACTGTAAAGCTCCCTGTGGAGCACCTCATGCTCCCTGCCTGGGTCACAACACTGGAGGGTGTTGCCATTAGAGGCCATCAAGTAAGTTGGAAGGAATTTCAGGGTCTTGGGGGCCTTCTTCTTCTCTGGTGCAGGCTGAGAAATGCCAGGCCCTTCTAGAAAAAGAACCATGTTCAACAGAGTGCTGCCCACGTTGTAGGTAAGAGATGGGAGAAAGGAGGGATCGAAGTGGAGAGAGAGGGTGAGAGGTATGGCCTGCTGGTCCTCTCTGGCTCCTAAGTTTCAAACCCTAGTCCCCTGAGGGAAATGAATGGATTCATGACATAAGCCCGGCACCTAGACACTAAGAGCCACCTTCTTAACCCGATGCGAAGGGATTCCCTTGGACTGGAGGGCGGAGGGGACTCACTGAGGCTGTGGACATTTGTGGGTCCTAGAGGATGGGGGTCCTTGGGCTGAGCCCTGGGGAAGGGGCAGAAATGGCAGAAAGGTTTGTGGCGTCAGAGAGAGACCTCTGTCGTGCTTCTTTGGGCCTGTAGCCCCTGAGAAGGAAGCACCATGTCAGCACGAGCTGTCAGCAAGGCGGGGCCTCAGTCACCTCACAGCGAAGTCCTGTGCCTCAGCCAGAGGCAGGAGATGGGGGGCGTCCAGATTGCACCCCACACAGATGCACCACATCCCCCAGGGAGCACGCTGCAGCCTACACTGGAAACCACCCCAATACCCTTCCGCAGGAGAGCGGGAGGGAAAGTTGTAGCAGATTCATGCAGTGGGACACTTCTCGGTGAAGAAAACAAGTCATCCTACAGCCCCATGTGACAATGCAGTGAAGCTGCAGACAAGAAGTTGAGTGGAAGAAGCCAGACCCACAAGGGCACACAGGGTACCATTACATCTATAAAAAGCCCAACTCCAGAGGTCAGGAGAGTGCTTACCCTTAGGGGCGGGTAGCGACTAAAAAGGGACATGAGGGAGGCCCCTGGCATCCTGAGAATGTTCTGTTCCTTAATCTAGGTGCTGTTTGCACAGATGTGCTCTGTGTGAAAGTTCATTGGGATTTGTGTGCCTTTCTGTATGGATGTTATATTTGTGTAAAACATTTTTTGAGATTTAAGTGCAAAAAATGAGACTACAGAATGGAGTGAGGAGATGGGAATGGTCTACTATTATTTCAGTGCCCACGGTGCTCCATGCCTTCCTAATAGGATCTTTGCTCTTGTCTTATCAAGAGGAGGGGAGGCAGGGCAGAATTTAAATCATGAAGGACTTTCAGCTCCTTCATTCCTGACATCTTCTGTGAATCAATATTTTTCTTTGATCAACTGTTCCATGGCATCCTAAATTTATCTCATGCATTTTTCAGCTCCTGCAAAAACTAAAAGGGATTAGATGGGGTTTGTGTTACTGTGAGCTCCCAATTTGCTGCCTCCTTCATAAAATACTAGCTGGACTCTTGTATATGAGCATCAGCATCTGTAAAGCCAGAGGCAAGACCTGTGGGCTGCTCACATCAACCTGGCAGACACTGCTGATCGAGTCTGAGGTCTTCTTGGTATCATCTCCAGAGCCCCCAGTTTCACTGGTGCCATTGCTGCGGCAGGTCTCAACTCACCTGGACTCACCTGGAGGAAGGGGACTAATTCTATCCACTGCTAGAGATTAAATAAAGATGGTCACAAACCCTTTTGGTCACTTCTCCCACTGAGAAGTGGGGTCTCCTTGAATCTGGGTGGGTTCTGTGGCTTTTTGATCAACAAAAATTGGTGGAGGTGATGCTGAGCCAGTTTCCAGACCTGGGCAATTTCCACTTCCTGTCTCTTGGAACACTCTCTGGGAGCCGTGAGCCGCCATGCAGGAAGTCCAAATTCCCTTGAGGCTGCATGCTGGAGCAGCCATGCCCGGCACTGTGGTCACCATAAGCAGAGCCCGGTTATCCCCACCAAGGAGACAGAAATGTGAGGAAAGCTGTCTTGGACACTTTGGACCAGCCCCTCTGCCAACTGAGTGTGACCCCAGTAGACACTGATAGGAGTAGAACTGCTGAAATGACAGATAAAATCATGAGATATGAGGCAATGATTGCTGTTTTAAGCCACTAGGTTTGGAGTAGTTATGAAGCAATAGGTAACTGGAACATTTGAATTTCTACCTGGACCACAGCCTTTGTGTCCTTGGCTCTGTAAGAATCCATCTCCTTAACTCACTTTGCCAATGTGGCTATGGCATTTGACAACTCTTCATTCCATTAGAATTCTTTTAGCTGCCAGGCTTGTGGCAAGATAATTTATTGTGGAATTACTTTTTTGTTCTGTTTTTGTTGCTCTATGTATATTTCCCTCACTGAGAAAGTTATGAAGCTCTTGTTCTCAATTCTGAGCTTCTGTTTTGGGTATGGAGAGAGTGGGTGAGTGTTGGCATTTGGATTATGTGCAAACACCTAGGCTAAGAGAGACAGAAGTGGGCTGTGAGCATGTGCTGAGCAGAGACTGAGAATCTCTGAGATCTGGAAATTTGGTGCCCTCCCGCCAGTGAGTAGTAGAGACCCAGGCCCCTAATTTTTGCTCAGAGCACACCCAGGCTGAACAACTGCTAGCAAATGCCCAGAGAGGATAGGCATGGTTTCTCCTAGGCTGGGCCATATAGGCCAGGGTCCCCAGGGGAGACTCTGCAGTCAGTGATATGGACATCTGTAAGGGGCAGTGCTGGGCCTGACCCAGAGGCCTCCAGGGTTGACAGCAGCCTCTGAAATCAGCGTCAGCAACAGAAACAATGGCTGCTGCTATGGACTGAATGTTTGTGTCACCCTCAAAGTCATATATTGAAACCTGAAACCCCAATGCAATGGTATTGTAATGGATGGGAGGTAATTAAGTTTAGATGAGGTCATGAGGGTGGAGCCCTTAAAAGAAGAAGAAGAGACCAGAGGTGTGTCCCCCCGCCGCCACCCACCATCTTGTGAGGACACAGTGAGAAGGGGGTCATCTGCAAACCATGAAGAGAACTCTTACCAGACACTGAATCTACCAGCACCCGATCTTGGACTTCCCAGCCTCCAGAACTGTGATAAAGAGATGTTTGTTGTTGAAGCCACCTAGTCTGTGGTATTCTGTTACAGCAGCCTGAGCTGACAGCTACCACTAGTTAGTAAGGACCTGTCTTGCTCTCAGCTTTTCTGGCACTGCATAAACCCCTGAGAGTTTATAGTCTCATGAAGGGAGGAGGGAACCCCACTAATGACCAGGGCTCAATTTCCTTCCAGTCTGGCAGTTTGGGACACAGAGCAGATTCCATTTAATTGAGAAAAAAATAAGGAATGTGATATTTCATGCACATTTTATAACCCAAAATAATAAATGTAACATGCTTCTCAAGCCATCCAGAACATTTAATGGCTTTCTCTTTATTGCATCGTGGGCTCCCGTGCCCATTGAACTGTTGGTATTTTCCTTGGCAGGATTTTCGTGAAATATCTCCAAGGTTTGGATTTTTTTTTCTTTTTAAATAAAAAGAAGGGCATGGAAACAGAGGAGGGGCTTGCTCAGAAAAATAAACCCCAAATATTGTTGACGCATGTTCTTTATTTCTCACTTACTGAATATCTGCTCTCTGTATTCTTTGATTTTAACAAATCATGTATGGATTTTTAAAATTTCTAATCTTTTTAGTAGCTATTACATTTATATAGTTTAAAATGAAAATTACATCAAAAGGTACATGAGAAATGTCACTCTCACTCCGTTCCCACCCTCTGTTTTCTCTCACTTTGCCCCTGAAAGTAACCATTTTTATTAGAATAGTGAAGTGGGGCTTCCCTGGTGGCGCAGTGGTTGAGAGTCCGCCTGCCGAGGGAGGGGACACAGGTTCGTGCCCCGGTCCGGGAAGATCCCACATGCCGCAGAGCGGCTGGGCCCATGAGCCCTAGACACTGAGCCTGCACGTCTGGAGCCTGTGCTCAGCAACTGGAGAGGCCACAACAGTGAGAGGCCCGCGTATCGCAAAAAAAAAATAATAATAATAGTGATGTATTTATCCTTCTGATGTTTCTTTATGCAAATGTACCTTTATTTTTTCCTTTCTTACTCAAAAAAGCATATTATACATGTTCTGCTCCTTCCTCTTAAAATTTTAACTACTTACTCTGGATATCCTTCCATGCCAGAGCACATAAAACTCTTCCTCTGTTTTTTTGACAGTATTCCATTGGTAGATATACTAGAGTTGGCTGTTTAATAAGTCCCCCATTGCTAAACACTTGGGTTGCTTTTGGTTAGTTATTATTACAGATAATGCCACAATGAATAATCTTATACCTAAGCAAGTTTACGTTTGTGTGGGCAAATCTATGGGATGGATTCCCAGAAGGGGTCTTCTGGGTCGAAGGGTAAATGCATTTCTAATTCTGGTACATACTGTAGGTTCTGCCGCACAGGATTGTGCTGTTTGCACTGTTGCTAGCGATATATGGAGGCGTCTGTTTCTTCCTGGCCTCACTCACACAGTGGGATGTCAAACTTTTGAATTTTTCCCAACCGATGAAAGATTCATGTAAGCTTAACATGTATGCACTTGGACTAATTCTCCTTCCTGCATTTCCCTAAGAACATCCTCAGACTTTTCTTTCACATCAGACCCCTTAATTAGCTCCATCTTTTCAAGAGGTTGGCCGTTTTTATATTTCCTTCACTATCATCACAGTTATGAAAGATTTCTGCCAGGGGTGGTAGGTTGAGTAACCATGGTCTCTGTTGGTTATTGCAATAAAATCAATAGCTACAGGTGGCTTGAATTGTTTTAGATGGAATTGACCTCAGGTTAAAAAAAAATAATGTTATTTTGTCACTCTTTGTATCATTACTTTCTAAGCTTAAATATCTTTTATGAAATATTTGTATAAATATTTGCATTTATTTAATATTTAATAAAACAAAATTAAAATATTTTGTAAACAGAAAGTCCAAGCCTTCTTGAATAAAAGTTGAAATATTAAAAGGAAAAGAAAGGCCTCCATCACAGCCATGTCTTTGGTAGACTCCATCCCCCTCCAGTAGGCTCTCTGTTGTATTGTTTAGGATACAAATGAACCCTATTATGCTGGGGTACCTTTCAGCCAAGGCATTGGCAGTAGAGAGGCTGCTTCCTCTCTTGTTTGGCCTACTCCTCCAACTGGTCACAAGATTTGTTCATTTAAATGAATTCCTTATTGTAAAAAAAAAAAAAAAAAGTTGTCTTATATATGATATAAAGAACTCTAATCAATTAGCGTTAAAATACAAGGCAGAACTGATTCCCCACAGCAGTTTATGCATGGCTGGGGGTGGGGGTGAGCCCGAAGCGGCTGGAGCAGGAGAATTTGGAGGCCGGGAGGTGGTGAGCAGCAGAAGGCTCACCTGTCTGGAATGGAGGAGCTGTTTTCACTTTGGAGATGAGATGCCATATATATATTTTAAAGGAGTCTTTTATAGCAGATTAATAAGTCTGAATTTCCGTCTTTTCCTCCAGAGTGACAGGAGTTTCTGATGATTGCGCAGGGCTGTGGGTGTGTGGTGGGCATTAAGATAACATGACCTGATTCAGGAGTGTAGCAGTCAGGATTCTCTGTTCCAGAGAAACAGAAATATATATATTCTCTCTATATATTCTGTATTGGTGTATATATATATATATATATATATATATATATATATATATATATATATATATATATGTATGGCACAGTTATGGAGGCTGAGAAGTCCCATGATTTGCTGTCTGCAGCTGGAGAACCAGGAAAGCTGGTGATGTAATTTGGTCTGAGTCTGGAGGCCCAAGAACCAGGAGTGCAGGTGTCTAAGGGCAGGAGAAGACGGATGTCCCAGATCAAACAGAGAATGAATTTGCCCCTCCTCCTTCTTTTCATTCTATTCAGGCCCTCAATAGATTGGATAATGCCTACCAATATTGGGGAGGGCAATTTGCTTTACTGAGTCTACTGATTCAAATGCTAATATCTCCTAGAAACACACACCCAGAAATGTAGCCGCTATCTGGGCATCTCTTATCCCAGGCAAGTTGACATAAAAAATTAATGCAAAGGGTAATAGCCAGGGTGTAAAAACCCCATCAGAGGACTCAGTTGAGAATGCCTGGGTCAGCCTCTCATGCTGATGCATCAGACCTAGAGTCCACTTAGATAAACTTTTTCTTTCTTGGAATTAATGACTATTTTGAAAACTTAGATTAAAGACAATGTTTCCATTTTGGTCTGATATTCAATATCTATAGGATGAGTTGGAGGGTCTGGGAGGGAACAGGATGTCTGAGGCCACACTATACACCAGGCAAATAGAAGAAATGCAGGAGGGATGGAGATGCTATGAAGCCATATGTCAATGATAAGGGTACCTGGTGTCAGCACCGTCCTCTGCCATCCTGGGGGAGAAGCATTACTCAGCAAGTTTCCATCAGAGGAACCCCCTTGAAGTAAGATTCCAGGATATAAACAGATTCTTTCCTTTTTCATGTAATGCAGATAATTATACAGTAGCAGAGGGTGGGTGGCCTTCAATTCTGATCAGGAGGACACAGATCAGACCTGGCTCCTTTTCATGAACATTTCCATAAAATTAAATAAGGAAGTTAAAACCCCCCACTAAGAGCTGGAGGTTATGATCACTTTGCTCCTGAACGAGCTAAAATAAAATTGGAAATGTGGCTGATAATTGCATCATTGCACTGTCCTGGCTGGTGGGTGGCAAGAAGCCAGCAGTCAACTAAAGCCACGGTGAGAATCAACTAAAGGACATCTGTGAGGCGAGAAAGGAAGCCCTACTGAGAAAGGAACTATCTCAGGCTGGGATGATTGCTGAGAAGTACTGCAGTGCGTGAAAGAGATAGGATGTCCCAGTGATAATAAGAATCCCCAGAGCAACGAAAATCTGTTGGTAGGTGGGTAGTACTAGGCATTTGTAGCTCAGTTCCATACAGCCTAGGGGAGGAGCAGTTTTTCCCAGCACAAAATAAAAATGGGAAAGTAGAATGTTCTCTCCGATTCAGAGCATTTAAGCAATGTATATTTGAGCCTGTAGCAGGGATCTGTATTGTACAATAGTCACTCGCTTATTTGTTACGCAGAATCCATTCATTGTTTTGTTCATGGTAAAGGAAACATCAAGATGGCAAACTTCTGATGAAAACTCAGGTTAATGAATATCACACACACACTCATACACACAATGGAGGAAGTTCCGGAAAAAAATGGAGGCAGTAGGAAATGTATCCTTAAGGCATATAGGTTAAACTTATGCAATTATACTGTTAGCATTTGCCAAAATCTAGATAATCTAGGAAAATCAGAGAAACAAAAATCAGAGAATCAATAGGCAAGAAATTGTAAAAATGTAGGAATGTGTAACAAAAAGCATTGGAATTTGTTTCTTTGGGTAAATCTGCCTTTCCTTTGTCTCCAACCTTTATGAGATCACACAGATGGGGGCATCCCAGCAATGCCCTGACAAGGAAATAACACAAATGACTGGAATACTGCAGCACAATTCTGACACTAGTCACCCGGAGTTAGCATTAGACTCCCAGGTTAAGGGCACAGTCCTCAACAAGACAACCCTCACTTCAGATGCCAGTCACAAGTTTGGCCACTTGCTCCAAATGGCTACACATCTGGGGAGTTCCAATGACACCCCCTCAGGTTTGATAATTTGCTAGAACAACTCACAGAACTCAGGAAAATGTCATACTTGCAATTACAGTAAAGGATACAAATCAGGAGGACCAGCCAAATGAAAAGACACATAGGGCAAAGACTGGGAGGGTCCTAAACACAGAGCTGCCATGTGCTCTCCCTGTGGAATCAGGGGGCATCACCTTCCCCACACATCCTTGTGCTCACCAACCAGGAAGCTCCACCAAACTTCAGTGTTCGGGGTTTTCTTCTGTAGGCATGACTGATTGAATCATTGGCCCCATGATTGAATTCAATATCCAGGTGCCCTTCCATCCCTGGAGGTTGGCATGGCTCAAAGCCCCAACCCTTTAATCACATGGTTGATTTTTCTGATGACCAGCCTTTCATCCAAAGTCATCTCATTGGCATGAACTCAGGTGTGATCCAAGGGACTCATGAATAATAAAGATACTCCTATTACTGAAGAAATGCCAAGGAATTGGGGTCTTTTCCAGGACCCAGGGACAAAGGGCAAATTCTTTATTGTACAATAGGGACATATAATTTAGTTGGCCCTCCATATCTTCGAGTTCTGCATCCGCGGATTCAACCGACTGCGGATCGTGTGCTATGTTTACCACCAGAGGTTGGTTGAATTTGCAGATGTGGAACTGGCAAATACAGAGAGCTGACTACGGGATTTGAGCATCGCCAGATTTTGGTATTCCTTGTGGGTCCTGGAACCAATTCCCTGCAGCTACTGAGATATGACTGTATTATAAAATAGAGATGAGAAATCCTGACATATCTTGAGAAATCTATCACAAGAGCTTAAGTATTTAGCAAGTGCATTATGAAAAGAAATCAGCCAAGTGCAGTGTCTTATCATGGAAGCATAGGATCCAAGCATCCAGTTATTGTAGGAATTGAAATTGGTTGTAATAAAGGCTCAGACATTGTAAAGGAATTAGTATTACAAAAGATGAGAGAAGTTGAGGACTATGTCAAGATGCAAAAACGAAAGATTTGTCACAATTTACTTATCCTTTGCTTTCTCTTAGGGATGGAACAAGACTAAAGATTAACCCAGGAAGCATATAGTAAAGTTGGCTTCCTCCCTTGTACAATTCCACATTAAACATATTCCACATTTATATTCATATGGAATTGATTTTGAGTAGAGAGAGACAATCCTAATCATTAATGTATTTCATATGGTTAGAACCAATGTATCATTTATGTAATGTAATAAAGCTTTCTTTTCCCTCTAGCTTGAAATGCGTATTTTACCGTACACCTGCTGACCTAAAACAGACTGCCAGGTACTTCTCCAGCAAAAGTAAGTTTACTCTGGATCAGCAAAAAATTGCAATTCAGAGCCTGTAACCACAGCAAGAGGAGAGCAAGTCCCTGCACAGGAAGGAGAGGAAAACCTCTTTTAAAAAGGGGAAAAGGAAGTTGGGAGGGCTATAGTAAACAGTCCACTGGAGGAATTGAGATTTCAAAGTACAGTGGCTTGTCATTGGTTGAGTTGTGACAGCCTCTCATTGGCTGAGCTCTTGCCGGGAAGAAGAGGAAGTCTTTCTTTTTCCTGTTGGGCTTTGCTATTGTCACAGGGTGTGAGAGCTCCCCCTTCTGGCCTCCTGACTATTTTAATTGAGGTTTCCATTTATCAATTTTTTTTTTTTTTTTTTTGCGGTACGCGGGCCTCTCACCGCTGCGGCCTCTCCCGTTGCGGAGCAACAGGCTCCGGACGCGCAGGTCCAGCGGCCATGGCCCACGGGCCCAGCTGCTCCGCGGCACGTGGGATCCTCCCGGACCGGGGCACGAACCCGTGTCCCTGCATCGGCAGGCGGACTCCCAACCACTGCGCCACCAGGGAAGCCCAGCCCTCAATTTTTATATACCAAATTCTTATATACAACTTAGGTCTCCTTCTGGGCTTTACGTTCTGTTTCATTGATTAAGCTGTTTTAGTACCAGCAACACTTGATTTTAATTATTGGGTCTTTCCATTACATTTTAACATCTAGTAGGTCTGATACCCTTTCATTCTTTTTTTTTTTCCCAAAAAATCTCTTGAACATTTATTACATTAAAAATCCTATTATTATTGTAATTGCCTTATATTCATAGATAACTTGGGAAAATTGATATATTTACAATAATGAGGATTCACATTCAAGAACTAGGGGTATTTGCATTAATATTTATGGTCCTTCAAAAACATTTGTAATCTTCTTTCCAGGGATGTGAATGGATGTGTTTCTTTTGAGTGTGTTTCTTAAGTATTTTCTATATCAATATTGTGAATGTGAATTTTCTAATTATATATTCCAACAGGCTGTTGCTGATAAATAGAAAATCTATTGCTTTTATATGTCATTTTGCAATTGTCCACGTATCTGCCCTTAATAGTTTTACAGTTGATACTCTTTGATTTTTTAGGAAGATAATCAAGTCTGCAAGTAAGAATACTTTGATCTTTTCCTCCTTTCCAATATATCCAATATATATTTAAGCTCTTTAATTTTATATTATCTTATTGTATTGGATATGATTGCCTAGGAAGTGTAAATAATAGTTAATGATAGTGGCCATAGTGGGAAATTTGCCTAATCATAGGAATGTTTCAGTATGTGTTATGTTGTTTGTTGATTCTTAAGCATGATAAGGAAGTATCTTTCTATTCTTAGGTTCTAAGAATTCTTTTTTTATATACTTATAGGATTACTTATTCAATTTTATTAACTATCAGTAATCTAGATGATCATGTGGTTTATCTCCTTTGGCTTACAGGTGTGACAAATTTGTATATATTTAAAAATATTAAGCTATCTTTGAATTCTTGGTTAAAATATCTCATACTAAAATTTCATCTTCTGGATCAGGACTCTGGAAACCTTAAAATTTCTTCCAGAAATTCTATATATCCAGTCAGCTCCCAGAAAACCTCCTATAACTAACCTCTCAAAAAGAAGACATTTTTTCCCCTTTGTTCTTAGTCCAATATCAAAGGGAACCTCCAAATTCCAAGTAGGTCAGGCTACTAATACACACAAATCAATTCTGATAAAATCATCATACAATAAGTGACTGTTGTTTACTAAGTGATTACTCGGTGCTAGGCATTGGATTAAGATAAATATTTTACTTAAGCCTTAAAATTACCCTTAGTTTCTCATCAAAAGTATACTGTAGTTGAGACAGGAGGGAAGGGGACAGAGCACAACCTTTAAAAGAATGACATAGCCATTGAAGATATGACAAAAATTGGTTAGAACCTAATAGGCCCAAGATGGCAGCAAGATTCAACTTCCAGTAGACCTTGAGCCTCATTATAGGCTCACTGTAATACACTAGGCTGCTAAATGGAGTAGGACCCTATGGCCCTTCCCCCATACCCACTCCTACCCCATGTCCTCAGTCTGCCTTTTGTCTGTAGAAAAACTTTAGCCAAAGAATAAGTTTAATCAGAGAAGTGAGAAAAATGAAGAAGCAAAGGAAAGTAGTCAAACAGGACAAAACAATAATAGTTTAGTCATTAAGCAAAGTCAAGGACTTTTAGTTCCTCCTCAAGGGCTATAGGTAATATTCTGAGCCATATTCTTTGAGCTGTCTTGTAAATACTGAAAACCCCACCAGGGAGAAGAATTTAACTACATAATGACCAGACTGTAGCCATGACATAAGTGGCCACAATTCCGAGAACTGGCCTCAAAGAAATGGGAACAAACCCTCCCTGGAATGGAAGGCTAACTGTATTTAAAACAAATCAAGATGATGCTGATTAGACGACCGCATGACCAATTTCAAGATGACTGTCAGAGCTGACTGTGCTGTTTCTGCATGTAGCCCCCTCCCTCTGCCTATAAAAGCTCTTGCCGGGACTTCCCTGGCAGTGCAGCAGTTAAGACTCTAAGCTCCCAATGCAGGGGGCCGGGGTTCGATCCCTGGTCAGGGAACTAGATCCCACATGCATGCTGCAACTAAGAGTTCACATGCCGCAACTAAGACCCAGCAAGACCAAATAAATAAATGAAAAGAAAAAAAAAAGATACTGAAAACTGACTGATAATGAAAACACAACAGGCTGAAATTGGACATGGCTAAAGCAATACTTAGACCAACAGAACAAACTCAAAGAAGCAAGAAAGAATGAAACACTAAGATGAAATAGAGAACAACAACTTATATAATAGAGAATATTAACAAAATCCAAAAGCTGGTTTGTTGAAAAGTTTCTTAAGATAGACCATTACCTAACCAACAAGAAAAAAAGAGAAAAGTTACCAAAAAAGTAAAGCTTAAAAAAAAAAAAAAAGCTCTTGCCCACTGATGGGGGAGGGGGTTGGCCTTTGGGCAGGAGTCTGCCCCTCAACCCCCTGCCCTCGTTGTCAGCCTCCGAAATAAAGCAAACTTTCCTTTCCATCAACATTGCCCCTCTAGTATTGGCTTTAGAGAGACAAGCAGCCCAGCCGGACCCCACTTTTGGCAACAAAATGACACACCCAGAGGTGCTATGACAGTTCCAAGGCCAACCATAAAAGGCCAAAGAGTGGCCCAATTCCTGGAAATCCCTGCGCCTTCTCCAAATAGCTGGAATATTCCTCCCACTCATTAGCCAATGAAATTACCCAGCCCATAAAAACTAAGCACCCCATATTTCCGGGCCATGCGCACCTCCTGAGACAGACCGCATTCTGTCTATGGAATGTGTACCCCTGCTTTCACTTTACTATGGCTCTGTACTTGAATTCTTTCCTGCCCGAAGCCAAGGACCCTCACTTGGCGGCCCTTCCCAGGAACTTGCCTGAGACCTGGGACATGACCATCCTCTCGTGCCCCATTTTCCTGCAGATGCTTTACAAAAAATATTAATAAATCTACTTACCTATCACTTTGCCTCTCGCTGAATTCCTTCTGTGCCAAGACATAAAGAACCTGAGCTTCATTAAGTCCTGAGATGAGCTGTGTTAAAAAAAAAAAAAACTCTGCTTACAATGATAATTTTCAAACCTACACAAAAGTAATGAGAAGAGCATAGTGAGTCTTCTTGTATCTGTCGCAAAGCTTCAACAACTGACAAAATTTGGTCATACTCATTTAATCTACCCAGGCCACATTTTCCCCCCTGGGTATCTTTTAAAACAAATTCCAAACATTGTACCATTTCATTTATAAATTCTTCAACATTATACCCAACTCATATTGAGTCCCTGCAAGCTGACAGCATAATGCTAAAGCACAATTCATTATAAAAGATTCTTTTTTTAAAAAATAAATTTATTTATTTATTTATTTATTTTTGGCTGCATGCGGGCTTTCTCTAGTTGCGGCGAGCGGGGGCTACTCTTGGTTGTAGTGCTGGGGCTTCTTATTGCGGGGGCTTCTCTTGTTACCGAGCACGGGCTCTAGGCTCGCGGGCTTCAGTAGTTGTGGCTCGCAGGGTCTAGAGCGCAGGCTCAGGAGTTGTGGCACAGGGGCTTAGTTGCTCCGCGGCATGTGGGATCTTCCCAGATCAGGGATCAAACCTGTGTCCCCTGCGCCACCAGGGAAGTTCCTATAAGAGATTCTATAAAGGTTTAAAGCAATGCAATCCAAATTCACAGGGCAGTGAATGTAATTACACAATCTACAGAACTGGAGGAAATACATACTCTTCGAAGAATCCTACATGGACTTTGTTTCACTTAACTGAGTTTCTGATAAGAATTGGGAGGGAGGGAGTGATGTTCAAGGTTATGTATTCTGGCAAAAACTTAAGAGTGCAAATTATTCTTGTTGGTTAAGAGAGATCCATTAAGCAGAAAGTAGACTTAGTATCTTGTAGAGAAATTATATAGCCTAACCAGAATTCATAACACCTAGTCACTGCACAGGCAAGTGACTTGAGCTCTTGGCAGGATTCTCTGAGATGAACTGTCTTTTATCAGAATGGTGTCTCTTAAAAGTGGACAGCCAGAGCGAAAGAAGCCACATCCCATCTACTCCCAAAGTACCTTCTTATGATTTCATTTATATCAAAGTCTAGAAAATGCTTATTAACCTATAGCGACAGTAAGTAGGACAGTGGTTGTTTGGGAATGGGGGTGGGGAGGGGGAGGAGAAAGGGAATTACACAGAACAAGAGAAAACTTTATGGGATTGTGATGATGGTTTCACGGGTGTATACATTTGACAAAACTTATTGAAGTCCACCCTTTAAATCTGTGCAGTTTATTTTTTGTCAATTATACCTTCATAAATATATTTTTTAAAACGAATAGCCAAGGGATTTCCCTGGTGGTCCAGTGGTTAAGACTCCACGCTCCCAATGCTGGGGGTCCAGGTTCTATCCCTGGTCAGGGAACTATATCTCGCATGCCGCAACGAAGATCCCGCACGCCGCAGTGAAGATCCCGCCCGCCACAACAAAGATCCCGCATGCGGCAACTAAGAAATGGCGCAAAAAAAAAAAAAAAAAAAAGAATAGGGACTTCCCTGGTGGTCCAGTGGTTAAGAATCTGACTGCCACTGCAGGGGATACGGGTTTGAGCCCTGGTCTGGGAAGATCCCACATGCTGCGAAGCAACTAAGCCCGTGCGCCACAACTACTGAGCCTGCGCTCTAGAGCCTGCGAGCCACAACTACTGGAGCCCGCGTGCCTAGAGCCTGTGCTCCGCAACAAGAGAAGCCACCGCAATGAGAAGCCCGTGCACCGCAACGAAAAGTAGCCCCCGCTCGCTGCAACTAGGGAAAGCCCGCGCAGCAACGAAGACCCAGTGCAGCCAAAAATAATAAATAAATAAATATATATATATATATATAAAAAAAAAAAAGAATAGCCAAAGGGCAGAGTAGTGGAAAGTAGATGCCATTTCAGAGATGCTCCAGGTCCGGATCACAAGGGTAACTCACAATAAGAAGAGACAGGAGTCTGAGAGCTGACATCTATGAGCCCACAAATTAAGGAAATTATGCACTCTTTGGGTTCATAAACTGCTCTTTGGTTATAGAGTCCTAAGCAGGCAGTTGGTTGAGTCAAGGGTGGAGATGTGAGCCCTGCTGGCTCAAAAGACTACCCTGGAGATATAGTCCTTGCCTCCAAGGCTCTCCCAGGTGTTCTGAGAGCAGTCTGATAAAGCTGCCAGCTTCTTAAAGCAACAGGACATTTTTTGTGTACCTGGACCTTGTCATGCTCAGGTGAAGCTGAGAACACGGTGTGTTTGTTTCTGGCTTGGTAGCTAAATATAGAAGCTAAAAAAAAAACCCCAAAATGGGCATGGGAATTATCTGGTACCCAAATCCCACCAAGAATTGCATTGGGTGTCTAGTGGAATTTAGCCATCAGGCGGGAGAAGATGCCAGCCAGTCACTACGATCTAGAATTTTGCTGTCAGCTCGGGACTCCAACCTGGACAACTGAAATTTCAGGAAGGATTGACCAATTTTTGTACGACAAATTGGTCCAAGTGGTGGCTCAATGCACGTGGGTAGAGGGAAGGCTGCTCTTGCTGGTTTCTACCTACTTACCTAACAGGCTGCTTCAGAGGAAGCACACCCCATTGACAAGGCCAGGTGTTTCCATTACTAGAGTCTTGCCCCTTTATGCTTTGCAGTCCCATCTCAAGTCCTTCATTTCTCCCACTGGGAAACATTGGGGTTGCCCAGGGTTGGCATGGGTTGCCCAATCCTACCTGCCCTGAGCTTCTTCCTCATGCCTGAGGGGCTTGAGGCTGTCCTGAGAAATGCAGAAGACTACTGCTGCATCCTCCACCTTTGGAGGATGGTTGAAGTACCAGTCTAGACTTGAGCCAGTCCTCAGGGGCTGACTAGAAGGGGTATCTTACCCTAGACAATGGAAGTTGGAAGGGCTGGAAGGGTGGGCCCCAGATAAGGCCTGGGAGAGAGCTGAGAGCCAAGCCAGGGAGCCCGAGTTCCCATGCAAGTCTAGGATGGTAGAAGGAGCTCAGTCAGGACCAACCAGGAGAGGAGCAATTTGGGAACAAAATGGAAGATGGGAGGATGGTTGCTCTGAACAGTCTGTGGCTTGTGCCACTATATCTACAGGCCATCGGAGCATCATTCATGAGGGGGGAAAGCTGGTTTCCCCCCAGAGCTACAGAGCTACAGAGGCAGGGTGCTACAGGAGTGTGAGCCCCACTCACACTCCTGCTGCTGGGCTGTGGCTCCCTTAGAGTCACCAGGGGAAGACTCTGAAGAGTTCTGGGCGCTTGGGGTGGGGGGCTGTTTCATAAAACCCGTATCATTGGGTCACAATTTCCCATGCCCCTAGTATTTGGTGATGGCCATGATGCTTGATCCTAAAAAGATCCTGGTGGCTCCTACTAATGGTCGTCTGGTATTTCCGTATCTCTCAGCAGATCATTATTTTCTCTGTCACTGGGAGTTGTTCATGGCATTGTTTCACTTTGCCAGGAAAAGCCTGACCACAACAGTAATTAGACAGTGGGTCCAGTGCTCCCCTAGTGGGGCTGATGCCCCATTAGTCATGGCAGACTTTTTTTTCTTCCTTGACATAGATTTTTACTTATTTTTCTTTTTATTGGGGTATAGTTGCTTTACAATATTGTGTTAGTTTATACGTACAGCAAAGTGAATCAGCTATACATATACATATATCCCCTCTTTTTGGATTTCCTTCTCATTTAGGTCACCACAGAGCACTGAATAGAGTTCCCTGTGCTATACAGTAGTGGCAGACTTTAAAGCCGCTGCCTGGATGCTGCTCTGAGGGTCCTCAGCCTTACTGAGCACTACACCCCTGGCCCAAGTTCCTGATCATTCTTGCAAATGTTCTAGGCTTCCTCTTTTTGTTCTCTCTTCCTTGGTGTCACTAATCATGGGAGATGGGTGGACTGCTCCAGTCCACTGCTCCTGACTTGAGGGGGTGAGCCGGAACTGCCGTCTCTTCATGTGACCCCCTGAGGGAGATCTCTAACACTTACACATGGATATTCTCCTTTGCATTCTAACATTTGCTATGAAACTTACTGGCATGGTTCTGGAGCTCTCCACAATTCTAAACCCTGTGTAGGTGCCACCCCAAGCATCCTGCCCCAGAGCCCAGTCTGCGTGGATGCCAGGGATATTGCTGGTGCAGGACCTATAAGCTTTGTATCAGCCTCCTTCTCTTTCTCCTTTCATGACTCTGTTATTCCTCCAGTGTATCAGAGGAAAGTTCCAGCCAGCATATTAAATGGCTAATTCTCTAGACCTGGCACAAGACTACGAGAAATCATCTTTGGTCCAAAGGCTTTGGATTTTTGGTGACTCATTATAACCATTGCATTGGTACAACTATAAACTGAGTAAGAAAAATCATGGGGCATAATGGTGGAGACCACCAGCTACACACCAAGCTCCTCTCTTCTTGGGATACACACACTACATTTCCCAGACACCCTTCCAAACAGGTTTGGTCACATGACCAAGGTATCTCCAACGGAGACCAAGTTACCTCCAGTGCAATGTGAGCAGAAGTGTACATACCAAACTCCAGGCCTGGTCTATTAAAAAGCCCCCATGTTCCTCCTCCTTTCTCTTCCCCCTTCTTCTGGCTGATTGGCAGCTTGACACCAAGGGTGACCTTGGAAGCCATAAATTGAAATTGGCAAAGCCACTATCAATCCAAGTTCCTGATAGACCATGAGGAGGAGAGCTGCTCTTGGAATGCAAACCTTCTCAGCAGTGTTATATAAGAAATAGACTTGTATTATGTGAAGGCCTGAAACTTGTGTGTGTGTGTTTTAATTACCACAGCCTAGCCTACTCTAACTAATAGAAGGTGAAATCAGGAAGCAATTTTATTTTCATTTCTCTTTGTCCCTTTAAGCCCATTTTGTGGAACCCATTCTCCTTCTGCTCCTTGATGGACATTTAAAACAGGTTCCATGACCTTCTGGTCATTGTATGTAATCCAAGCTCACCTGGTCTAATTTCCCCAAAAGTTTAGTAATTAAATGGTCTGGTTTCATGTAATGGTAAAACTTCAAACTTTATTTAAACACAAGGCTTCTTCCCTTTCTTTGTGCCATATACAGACCAGCTGCCTTCACTGGGAATTGAAGTGTGTAGTGATCTCTCACTTCCCATTTCTTGCTTTGTGGCAGAAACTGCTGTTGTCTCCCAATATTCATTCACCTCTTCTTCCTTACTAATAAAACTCCCAAATTTTTAGTGGACTTGTAGCCACCCTGAATAAAGACTACATTTCCCAGCATCCCTTGAAGCTATGTGTGACCATGTGACTAACTTCGGCAGAAGGGTCTGAGTGAAGTGAGTGAGGAACTTTTTGATAATGCTCTGGATGGCCGGGATGGTGCTCCAATTCCCGTTTCCCTCTTCCTGCTGGCTGGAATAAGGACCCAGCGGATGTGGTGATGGGTCATTTCAACATTTCAGGTGAGAGCAGCATTCCAGGGAAGGGCAAAACAGCAAGACAGAAGGACCCAGGGTCCCCAACATAGTGGAATTACCATATCCAGCCCAGGAGTCCTTATGCTGGAACTATTCCATGAGAAATACTTTAACTTTTGTCTCTTTTTAACATAGAGTTTTTTCCCCCAGCAGCTGCTCCTGTATACTTACTATACAGGTCATCTTTTATGCGTGCTTCTGTCTTTCCTCCATCATCTTGCTAACTCAGCTTGGACCTTGGACCCCAACAGGGTTGCAGTGGTGAGAGGGAGAGGCCGAAAGGTGCCAGGGGAGGATTTATTTGGCTAGAACTCCTGTGAGATGGCATAAGTCATCCCTGAGTTTTTAGGAATAGGTGATCCTTCCTTTCATTAGGCACTTTTGTGGATACTTTTGGAGACAACTCCTTCCCTTTGCTAAGATTTCTCACTTCCTGATTGTTCCATGTGGTCAAATGCCCTGCTTAGGCTAGTCAACTATATTTCTTTCTCCAGCCTCTACAAGTCTGGCAGGACTCTATTAAGCTCACCAATCCCTCCAGGTGACACTTTTGGACAGGATCTAACATCACCCTGTGTCAGGCCCCACATCTGGTCCACAGGAAATATCATAAATCCAGTGCTGGTATCTGGGAAGGCTGGCAGCCTCTCAGCCCAGCAGCCTCTCTTGTTCCACCATCAGGGCAGCTAGCCAATTTGGTTTTTGATTTTCAGAATGAGCCAGCCACCAGCTCTCCCAGTCCTCCACACTGCAGGGAACACACAGTAAACTCTCTGAAGGATACTATGAAGCCCCTTTCCCTGGGCTTGAAGGGAAAGAAATGCCTGCCTCAGATTTCCTCAAGAGGCTGAATAGCTACCCTGTTCCTACTCCCATCCATGGTCCCACCTTTATGGGGACATTCCCAGGCTTGGCACTGTAACGGTGCTCTGGCACCTTCCCTCATGATTCTCCTCTTGAGAAAGAGATTCAAACTCTTTAGAAGTCATTTCTCTTGAATAAGAGCTCATTTGTCTTGTCTGTTTGCTTTCCAAATACCAACCTCACCCACTTACCTCATATCTTCCAGGGCATCACAGAGGAATTAACATGCCCAGAAGCTCTAGTGAAACTGCATTCTATTCTCCTTCTGTTTGAACTTCCAGTCTACCTTACCCAAGGCCACCTGCAGTGACTCCACCGGAGCCACTGTCACTGCCACTATCCCCAACAGAGCAAGGGGCTCTCACCCCAGCCGTAGTAATTAGTCTGTGGTGCAAGTAGGATCTCAAGGTTAGTTCAAAAATGTAACCTGAGTTTCCCTGGGTCTCACTAGCCTGCAAGGACATGCAGATGGGGTCATCTTAAGGTAATAACCCAAATTTTAGCGTCTCTTCCCAACCCCTGCAAAGTCCCCTTCTCTGCCGAAGTATTTCTGGGGATCTGAGGGAAGTCTCACATGTGCTCATAAATTTAGCCATCCAGGGATATTGTAACTGTCTCCATCTCCTGCTGAGCATCACACGCACTGAACTGGAACCCTCGAGACACCAAATCTGCAGGGTGTGGGGGGTGTCTCTGCCCAGTGGTCAGATGCCTTTCCTCTCTTTTGTGATCCATTTCATTAGTGGGGCATCCAAGCAATGCCTGTAGGCCCCAAGGTCTTGCAGAGCTTGTAGGACCACAGCTTCCGGATTGACATTCAGCCTTCTTCCTGACTGGGATGGAGGCAGGACTGGACTAGGGATGGTGGCAAACAACATCCACTTACTCCTTTAGTCAACAGATATTTCCTGAATTCCTCTTCCATGCTAGTCACACGGTGAACAAGATAAATGTGGTCTCTGCAACCAAGGAGTTTACAGCCTGATGCAAGACCAAAAACCAAACCAAACACACACACACACACACACACACACACACACACACACACACATACTCACAGAGCCACAAAAGGCACTTAAAATTTAATGTTCAAGACTTTGTTATTATTGGGTCAAGTTCATTGTACTTGGCTACTGCTTCTGCCTGGGTGAGTTCTGTGCATGAAACCTGTCAACCTTCAGGCAAATAGACGCTGACAGCCGGACAGCCGGCCTTACCTAGGGCAGCACCACCCCTCCTCACCATGCTGCTACAGGGATCTACTGGGGCCCAGGGCTGGAGGTTAACCCTTACTGTGCTGCAAGTGTCTGATTTTTTTTTTTTTTTTTACACTCAGCGACAACCAAAGGAAAACACTTATGGTACCTCCCCCATCCCACACCATGGTTTCCAAACTTTCCATTCCCTGCAGCAAAACTGGTTAAGAGACTGGACAGGCCACTGTGATAACTTCAAAAATATAAGAGGAGGCCAGGGATCTGTTAATCCTGGGGTAAGAGGGGTCAGGCCAGTGCAGACCAGACATGGGGAGGTGAAAAACTTTGAGAGAAGGTAAAGGGAAGGGCTATTTGTGGAGAGAGAGGGGTTGGGTTGAAGAAGGAGGTATTGGAGGAATGGAGGGCAGTCTTGGAAGCCCATCTTCTGCTGGTCTAGGGAACCAGAGATGAGAGGGAGAAAACCTGGAAATGAACTTGGAAACTAAAATTCCAAAATACACAAAAAGTAACACTGAGGAAGGCAGCCAGCAACACCAACACTCCAGAGACAGATTCATGCCGGATGAAGTGAAAAGAACAGAACAACAAGAAAGATGCTTCAGTATCCTCCAAGAGATGACTGAACATATAATGTTCATTAAAAGAAAACAGCAATTAGGAAATAAAAACCAGCAGAAAGGTGCCATCGCTAAACAACTGAAGAATAATATAATTCAATAAACAGTTTGGGAGAAATGATTATTTGGGAAAATACATACATGTAAAACATCTAATGTAACAAAAATCCAAATATTTTCTATTATCTGAAAAGAGGATGTTCTAAGCTGGCTAAAAGAATAAAATGGTCCAATAAAAGAAAGGAGTAGACTGATAAATTTAACCACAATTTTGTTTTCATTTTTATAGTTAATGGAAAAAAATTAAAAGCAAACAAATAAATTAAGAAAATATTGGCCATTCTGTATGTAAGGACACAGGCTCTGAATCCAGACTCCTTAGGTAGGACCTTGGGCAAGTTCATTGACCTCTCCATGCTTCTGTTTCTTCTATAAAATAATAATTGCACCTGCCTCACAGTGGGTCAGGATTAAGCGAGTTACTAAGTTACTACATATAAAGCTCTTAGAACAGTAGTTGACACATGGAAAGCAGTCAATAGCTATTTCTATTTTATTTTGTACCATGTAAGAAATTCAGACACAAACAATTCACAACAGAGAAACCAATAAATAACAATTTAGTGAAAAGTTCAACTTCACTAATAATGAAAGAAAATTAAAACAATTCAAATTTTACCTTTCTAGTTGGTAAAGACTTTAAGATGACAATAGAATATTCCTTCTCTAACCATGGGGGTTATGTTCCAAAAAACCTCCTTGGATGAAAACATTGTGATTAAGGAATTTAGGACTTTATGCAAAGTTAGGGGTAGGAGAGATCAAAACCTTTAGTAAACCTATGTCCTAAAAAGGTTTTATGCCACCTCACCATTAGGATAGCTACTATCAAAACAGAAAATAACAAGTGTTGGCAAAGATATGAAGCAATTAGAACCCTTGGGCACTTTTGGCGGGAATGTAAAATAGTGGAGCCGCTATGGGAAACAGTGTAGTGGTTCCTTAAGAAATTAAAAACAGAATTACTATATGATCCAGCAATTCCACTTTTGGGGATATACCCAAAATAATTGAAAGCAGAGTCTCAGAGAGATATTTATACACCCATGTTCATAGCAGCATTATTCACAATAGCCAAAAGATGAAAGCAACCCAAGAGTCCATCAGTGAATGAATGAATAATCAGAACGTGGTCTATATATAAAATGAAATATTATTCAACTGGAAAGGAAATTCTAATGCATGCTACAACATGGATGAACCTTGAGTATATTATGTTCAGTGAAATAAGCTGCCACAAAAACGTAAGATTCCACTTATAAGAAGTAGTCAAGGGCTTCCCAGGTGGTGCAGTGGTTAAGAATCCACCTGCCAGTGCAGGGGACACATGTTCGAGCCTTGGTCCGAGAAGATCCTACATGCTGCAGAGCAGCTAGGCCCGTGCACCACAACTACTGAGCCTGTGCTCTAGAGCCCGTGAACCACAACTACTGAGCCCGTGCGCCTAGAGCCCGAGCTCCGCAACAAGAAACCTGTGGCACTGCAACGAAGAGTAGCCCCTGCTCGCCACAACTAGAGAAAGCCCACGCGCAGCAACGAAGACCCAACAGAGCCAAAAAGAAAGGAAGAAAGTCAAGGGACTCCCCTGGTGGTCCAGTGGTTAAGACTCCGTGCTTCCACTGCAGGGGGTGTGGGTTTGATCCCTGGTCAGGGAACTAAGATCTTACACGTTGCGTGGCACAGCCAAAAAAATAAATAAAAGTAAAAAAAATAAAATTAGAAAAGGAAAATAGTCAAAGTTGTAGAGACAGAAAGTAGGATGGTGGTTACCAGGGGCTGGGGAAGTGGGAATGGAGTTGTTGTTTCATGGGTACAGAGCTTGTCATGCAAGATGAAAAGAGTTCTGGAGATGGATGGTGGTGATGGCTGCACAGCAACGTGAATGTACTTAACACTACTGAACTGGACCCTTAAAAATGGTAAAAATGGTAAATTTCATACTATGTGCATTTTACCACAATTTTTTTTTAATTTTAAGATTTGTGTTTTATGTTAAAAAATATTCTTGGGCTTCCCTGGTGGTGCAGTGGTTGAGAATCTGCCTGCCAATGCAGGGGACATGGGTTCGAGCCCTGGTCTGGGAAAATCCCACATGCCGCAGAGCAACTAAGCCCGCGCACCACAGCTACTGAGCCTGTGCGTCTGGAGCCTGTGCTCCGCAACAAGAGAAGGCCGCGACCGCGAGAGGCCCGCGTACCGCGATGAAGAGTGGACCCCGCTCACCGCAACTAGAGAAAGCCCTCGCACAGAAACGAAGACCCAACACAGCCAAAAATAAATAAATAAATTCATTAAAAAAAAATCTATATATATCTTTAAAAAATATATTCTTTATTTTTACTAAAATAAACTTATAAAGAGATGATCAATTTTACAAAACTTAGATTGGTAACTGCTGACTGAACGATAATTAACCCTTCTTTACTGGAGAGCAGCCTCCAAAGGCATCTCTCTCCTGCAGTTTCAATGAAATGTTTGCAAATCAGTTCTAGATTATTACCGCTAAAGGGCCTATGAAGAAGGATTTTGTTTGCACATAGTTCTCCATCCAACACTCAGCGCCTTTCCAATTATCAGTAGGAATATGTAATGTACTGCAATTATGTAATGCAGTTATGAAACAGAGAAAAAGTGTGGTCTAGACAGGATGTGCTATCATCGTCACGGCAGGAAGAGAAACTTGTGCCCTGCCCTGGAATAGCTCATGGTCCCAGCCCTGGGATTCTGATTCACTGGAGGGGGTGTGGCCTAGGCACAGATGTGTGGAAAGGGCCTGGCTGGCTCTAATGTGCACCTGTGGAAGGGGTGGGACCAGGGAAGGGAGACTTCGTTTCTACTTGGCTCCTCCCCCAAATTTCAGCTCAGCCGTAGATGAGGGTTTCCATTTCCTGGGTTTTAATGCCTTCCTTTTGCTATAAAGTGAAAGAGTTGGACTGAAGTGGGGTCTTCATTCCATGGCAAGGCAACACGGTATGTGAGGAAAGAACACAGTCATCTTCCTCACTCTCCCCTTACATCAGTCCTTCCTGCCTTGAAATCTGTGTCCCGTCTGTCCCTACCTGCTCCTTGGTGGCTGTCTTCTTTCAAACGTTCAACACTGCTCACTGAAACAGTTTCAACAGCCTCCCAACTAATTTTCCAGACACCAATCTTGATCCTCCCCAACCCACCCCGACCCTGCCTCTGGTAGCATCCTTCACTGTGGATGAAATTTCTGGCTTCATCACAAGGGTGTGTTTGCTCTGCCTTATACACCATTTTATCAGGTCATCAAGATCTTAGCAATCGCCAGGGAGCAATTTACATTTTTGCAACATGGTTCCCATTATGCTGCTTTCTCCTCCTGTCTTCAGCAAACCCTCCGTGTTTTCCTTTGTATAAGAAATGAGCCAATGGGAGTTCTCTGGTGGTATAGTGGTTAGGATTCAGTACTTTCACTGCTATGGCCCGGGTTCAATCCCTGGTCGGGGAACTGAGATCCCCAAGCAGCGTGGCGAGGCTAAAATAAAAAGGAAATGAGCCAGGATGTTATGCTGCAGGTTTGCCATTTTGACTTATTCCTCACGATCAGCAGAGTTCTAAAGGAATTCTGCTTTTGCTGGGAGTTGTGTCTCTGTCCACACATCTGGGCATTGGGTGTTCCCTGGGGCCTCAGTCAAAGTGCCTCTCTTGGGATTTCCACCTTGCCCTTGTGGGGCTAAAAAACAAACTTAGAAAGCTCCTTGAAGGCTGGAACTTCGTCTCATTTACCGTTTATTCCCAACCCCTACATAGTACCTGGGATATTTATTGAATGAATGACTCCTCCATCTAAGATAAATATTAGAAAAAGTCCTTTAAAATTCCCCAGGGTCAAAAATGTTAGAAGCACAAAACAAGAACTGAATGTTCTTACTTTTCTCAGTTCCTTCTTGTCATAACCGCTGTCATGTCTCCTCCTCCCACCTCCTCAGCTTCAAAAACCCACAGCAGACTCTTGGGCACGCCTTACCTCGGACTCCATACCCCACAAGCGCCAAATCACATCCAGATGCAACCAAAAGGGACAGCCTAATACTCAGGGATCAACTTTACTTGGCCTCAGACTCCCACAGAACACTTAGCAATTCTCATCACAGAATGGGATGCATATTTTAGTCCAATAATGTTAATATTAGCACTAATTCCTCATCGATCTCTTCATCCACTCAGAAATTCAATGGCTCAATAGCGAGGAGTTTGGAGCAAAGGTAAGTACATGTTAGATGTGGGTAAAGACAACCCACTTCCAATTCTTACTCCCAGGGAGCTTTCTATACACAAGCAGGGAAGAAAACTCCAGAACTAAATAGGGTCAGGAGGTCCATCTTAGGAATTTTAAGATTGAGAAAGGGATTTAAAAAAAAAAAAAAGAGAAAGGGATTTGCCTGTATCTTGATGATGTGAAAACCATATCAAAATATCATCTGTCACTTAGAATGGAGATAGCCCCAAGTCCTGGGCGGCAGGTGCCTGGGAGGGGGTAACTAGTGCACACCCAGAGACTTGGTGCTGTTTATATTTGGCCTTGAAAACCTTCAGAACCAACCTTCCTCAGGGTTTTCTGTGAAGGTAAAAAGTCTCCTCAACTCCCAAATGGCACCTAAAGGAGATGTGTCCTTGCCCCACTTGCTCCAGGTGAGGAAAGGATCTCGTGAAGAACACCCCAGTGAACAAACAGCAAGGCCCGGCCCCTTGCCTGCCTCTCACCCTGTCCTGGGCCTTCCTCACTGCACACCGCCCTCCAGCTGTGCAGCCCAGACACACCCAGCTGAGGCTCCTGCTTGGTTTGAAGGTCATCCAGAGTTGAATACCAGCCCAGAATTTCAGCTTCCTGTCCAGGAAAACAAGGTACATAATTTTTTTTTTAATTTTAAACTATTAGAATTTCAGATTTCCATTTTCATTTGCTTACTTTCTAATTGTTCCATTGTTTGGAAGACAGAAATTTTCAGTCCCTGCCTCTGTTAAGTCTTTATTTTTTTTCTTCTTTTTTAAAATGGAGATATAATTTATGTATAGTGAAATGTTCAAATCCTTTTTTTGATTTTTTTGGTTTTTTTTGCGGTACGCGGGCCTCTCACTGTTGTGGCCTCTCCCGTTGCGGAGCACAGGCTCCAGACGTGCAGGCCCAGCGGCCATGGCTCACGGGCCCAGCCGCTCCGCGGCATGTGGGATCTTCCTGGACCGGGGCACGAACCCGCGTCCCCTGCATCGGCAGGCGGACTCTCAACCACTGCACCACCAGGGAAGCCCTCAAATCCTTTTTTAAAAATTTATTTATTTTTGGCTGCGTTGGGTCTTCATTGCTACGCATGGGCTTTCTCTAGTTGTGGTGAGTAGGGGCTATTCTTCGTTGCGGTGCGCGGGCTTCTCACTGCGGTGGCTTCTCTTATTGCGGAGCATGGGCTCTAGGTGTGCAGGCTTCAGTAGTTGTGGCACGCAGGCTCAGTAGTTGTGGCTTGCAGGCTCTAGAGCTCAGCCTCAGTAGTTGCGGCACACGGGCTCAGTTGCTCTGCAGCAGGTGGGATCTTCCCGGAACAGGGCTCGAACCCATGTCCCCTGCATTGGCAGGCGGATTCTTAACCACTGTGCAACCAGGGAAGCCCAAGTCTCTATTTTTAAAAAAATATTTATTTATTTATTTATCCATTTGGTTACGCTGGGTCTTAGTTGCAGGAGGTGGGCTCCTCAGTTGTGGCTCACTGGCTCCTCACTTGCAGTAGGCAGGCGCCTTAGTTGCAGCTCGCCAGCTCCTTATTTGTGGCATGCGAACTCTTAGTTGCTGCATGCATGTGGGAATCTAGTTCCCGGACCAGGGACTGAACCCCGGGCCCCCTGCATTGGGAGTGTGGAGTCTTAACCACTGTGCCACCAGGGAAGCCCCCTCTTTTCTTTTGAAAATTAATTAATTAATTTATTTATCTTTGGCTGTGTTGGGTCTTCGTTGCTGTGCACGGGCTTTCTCTAGTTGCGGCGAGCGGGGGCTACTCTTCGTTGCAGTGCGTGGGGTCCTCATTGTGGTGGCTTCTCTTTGTTGCGGAGTATGGCCTCTAGGCACATGGGCTTCAGTAGTTGTGGCTCATGGGCTCTAGAGCCCAGGCTCAGTAGTTGTGGCGCACGGGCTTAGTTGCTCCGTGGCACGTGGGATCTTCCTGGACCAGGGCTCGAACCCGTGTTCTTAACCACTGCACCACCAGGGAAGTCCCTCATGTGATTCTTTTATCAAGTGAGAGATTCTTTCACAGTTTGAAAAATTTCACTCTGTTTGTATGTAGAATGTTTTGGAACTCATGTTATGACGTCAGTTCAATAAATTAAATGGCTGATTCCATGATGGGGAGGATAGATCTCTGCAGAAAAGTTTCTTCCTCCACCTCCCACCTCCAACCCCTACTCCTCAGACCAGGGTTTTCATGAAGCACAAGCCTCACTCCAGGTGGGAGCCCTGCTGAGGCTGGAGGAAAGCCTCCAGAAGGTGACTAATACACTGCATTTGGCCCCTGGTTGTGGGCAGTGGCAAGTGGACAGGCAAAGTTTGAAGGCTATTTTCCAGAGACATGATGTGAACTTCAAGCCTCAGCTGACGGTCACATGGTTGTGTGGTGGTGGCAGACTATTTATTTCATGAATGGAAGGACTCAGGCAGTGCAGAGGATGACATGGGCCATGTTGTCTGTATCACTATTGCCCTCGGGTCAGGGGGCAGGTCATTATGAAGCCCTTGCCAGTGGGTTCCCTGGAGTCTAGGTGAGAGACACATGAGATGTCCCACACCCATGGATGTGTCATAGATGGGAGTATAGTTTACAGCATGATGCTTAAAATTATCGAAAATATCACTTTTGACACCCTAAATGGGACACAGTGGTCCATTTCAGGAGCACAGTGGCAGAATTTAGCACTTGTGTGAGCCTCCTTTGATTAAAACATTATCAGCCCCCTCCCACCCCGACCTCTGATCACCCCTCCCACCCACACACACAGGGTGGTTCTGGGTCCTAGGCAGGCATTAAGAGTCTGCTGTTGGTACTCAGCTTAGCTCCACCCATGGCTGAAGAGCTGTGAAGTTCACGGTGGAAGATCTCCAAGAGGGCGGTCTTCGCTGCCCCTGTGATTCAGCGGGCATGATAAGTTAACCAGCCATCTACCAGTTCTGGTTTCCTAGTATGTATATGATTTAGAATTAGAAGCACATAAAAAATAGCCTTATTACTGGGACCTCTGCCTCTAATTCCACTTTGCCTTCATATAATTCTTTATAGCATTATGCAAATCTAATCATGCCCAGACTCAATTTTTAAAAACACTTTCCAGAACCTACTGGATAAGACCCAAACCCCTCGGCATGGCAGGCAAGTCCCTTCAAGAAAGCCTGTCCAATCTCATGAAAGCATTTTGTAGAGGACACTTTTGGCATCACAAAACGGCCATCCCTACTTCCTTGCTGGCAAAGCTTTTCAAATTTTATTTATTTATTGTTTCAGTGCTGCCCTCCCATGTATTCAGAGAAGACGGTCCCTTCACGGCCGAAAGAGATATATTACTATGATTGCTTTAAATCAGCCACACCATTTCCATTCCTTTTCCCATGATGGATTTAGGAGTGGGGCTCTGGGCCCAGTGAGACATGGGGGGGTTGTTAGTGGGGAGTCGGCGGGGGTACTTCTGGGAAAAGCTTTCTACCTCTGTACATTGCTGTGGAGGATGTGGGATGTGGTGTCTGCAGCTGAGGCAGCCAACCAAAGTCTATGAGACTGAGTCCTGACACACTGAGGATGGGAGAGCAGAAAGTTGGAAAGAAGCTGGTCCCTGATGACATCATAAAGCCACCAAATTAACCAAGAACCTTTCTTTCCCAGGAAACTTCTTCACCCAGAACTTTTTTTTTTCCTTCTGTTTTTTTTTTCATTTGTTTGTTTAAGCCTTTTCTGGTACTTGCAGCCACAAGCATTCTCACTGATAAATCTGCCCAACATCATCTTTTATAATTCACCTTTCCTTCTACTTAAATCCTGCTGCGGTCTCTCTCACACCTTCACATTCTATACACTCTCACCTCAGTTTTTGGTTCTGTCATGTAAATTCTTCTTGGAGTTTTCCCCAGGTGCTGCCCTATGACCGCTTCACTTTGTGACCCCTCCTTCCCTCCCTCAGTCTCAGCAGCCCCGAGGTCCCCAGCTCTAACTTCCTTGCGCTGGATCTTTGGGGGAGGGTGGGGATTTGGACTTTAACAGAGATTCCAACACTACAGGTTTCCCTTGGAGACTCCTGAAGGCCCAGGTCGAGTTTAGCCCTGCACTGAGCGCTAGAACTTGAGTAACGTATGGACCCTTTTGGAAGACATACAATTCTCATGGACTTGACCTGAATTATTTTTATAACAAATGTGTGCAAACACAGCTAACTATGAACTCTTCGTGCTTCAGTACTTAAGCAGTCATAAACCCAAAACGAAGTTGCAATAAGTACAAAGAAAAGTGGAAAGACAATTTAAACTAAAAGTAATTTGATGTGATGAATAGTGTCGTTTTTTCCGAAATGAAGTTGGTGCTGGCAACGTGAACACAGAATACCTAACTGGCTCTTTTGAAGTTGACACAATATTCCACTGTGTGCCCAGCATGATTCAGTTCTCCCCCTACTTGTGTCTGTTCAAATAATCAAGAAATCTTTGTCAGTACGTGTCCCCTGGACTTCACTTGGTACGAACGCAAGCCAGACAATTAAAGAAGTGCTAACTTGACCACAAGTAGGTAAACACACGACACAAATGCAGGCACTCACATGCAGGTCCCTAGATCAGTTACACAGGATCCAGAACATGCTTAAAATACTTTCCAAAAAATTACCAATGAAACAAAAACATGGAATTTAATAACTTTCACAGAGCATTCATGGAACCTCAGTTTGAGAAACACTATCCTAGCACTGACCTTGACTTCTGGTGTGACCTTGGGCGAACTGTTAGCCATCGTTCAATCTCTGTACATTGTGTACAAACAAGAATAATTTGGACCACTACTATTCTTGGGAGATGAAGGAAGTTAGAGGAGTTAAGGACAATGTCCCAAGATCTTCAAGGACTTTAAAGGAAGGGGTGAGGATTTATGACAGATCCCTAGAGTTGGACAAATAACGATAGCTCAGACACTCCAGTCCAGCTTTGACTTTGGAGTCAGAAGGACTTGTGTTTGAACTCCAGATCTGCCAATTGCTGTGTATGTGTCTGTGGGCAAGTTACTTGATTTCTCTGACCCTCAGTTTCTGCCCCTGTAAAAGTGGAAGTATCTCAAAATACTGCTGCCAGAGCTGCAGTGAGGGCCAAATGCGATGACTTGGGCAAGTGCTGAGGGCAGAGCCTGGCACCTAGCAAGGCTCAGTAATCAGCAGCCTTTATCAGGAAGAGGCCAAAGGTTGCTGAGAATGCCACAGGCTTTGGCAAAGAATGATAGAAAAGAGAAAGTGAAGATTCTAAGATTCTGTCCATAAATAACAGTATTTCTGTTATGTGACTGTCAGCGTATATCACACTAATGAGCCCCGCAGCTACCCTAAGCTTCCGCTCAGCCTTTCTCTTTTCTCCCTCCCTGGCTGCCTCTCCAGAGCTCTGCCCGCCCCGGTTCCACGTCCAGGCTTGAAGCTCCTTCCCTCCAGGTTTTCACTTTCTCCAGTAATTATCGTAGTGTTGGTCACCTGTGCAGCGAGCGCCCCCCAGTGGTCTTTCTGTTCATTACAGGGACCGTGGGGCCTACAAAAGACTGAAGAAAGGCGCGGTTTCCAAGGGGGCAGGACTCAAGAGGCTCAGGCCTTTGCCTAGTCCAGCCACTCAGGAAGCCGTTCTGGATCTCCCTCCTAGCCCCCGCCCCCTTTCGGAAGAGAGAGGCGGATAGAAGTCCTGGGTGGAAAGCAGTAACTTGCCACAAATCTAAGGCAAGTTACAACCTCTCCGGGCCTGATTCCCTTTTTTTTTTTTTTTTTTTTGCGGTACGCGGGCCTCTCACTGTTGTGGCCTCTCCCGTTGCGGAGCACAGGCTCCGGACGCGCAGGCTCAGCGGCCATGGCTCACGGGCCCAGCCGCTCCGCGGCATGTGGGATCTTCCCGGACCGGGGCATGAACCCGTGTCCCCTGCATCGGCAGGCGGACTCTCAACCACTGCGCCACCAGGGAAGCCCCTGATTCCCTTTTTAAGAAGAGCCCTGCCCCATCCACCTCAGAGGCCCCAAGGAAACAACCAAATGATAGGTGAAAACACCGGGAGAGAACCGAGCATGTGCTTTTCTGTAGGATCTCACCATTTCATCACGGCTTTGCTGGTTGGAGGGCGGGGGCGGGGGGGAAAACCCCGGGCGGATGTGGACGAGATAAAGGGGGAATGAACTCCTCCCTCCTCAGCCATTGCTCTGCACTGTGTATCCAACGTGCTGCTGCCAGAAACCACTTTTAAAATAACATCCATCTAATCATGCGTTTCCCAGCTCAAAGGCCCAAGGCCCTTCCTCCTCACCTTCAGAATAAATGAAACTACTAATGAGATTACCCCACCTCACTCTGCCTCTCTGGGGTTAACACATACAGGCTCTGTTTTCCAGCCACAGCTGCGTTTTCACATAACCATGTTTACGGCTCCCTGCTATTAGCCAGGAATGGCCTTGCTTCCTTTCTGCAAATCTTTGTCTGACTTAAAACCCAGTTCCAGCTCCAACTCTTCCATGATGCTGTCCTTGATCTTGCCTCGCCCCCACTCAGGAGGACCTGGCCTGCCCCTCCTCTGGGTTCCCACAGCCTCTTCCAGCTCTGACTATAGTATGGGTAAGGCTGTCTTCTCTGATTATATACATATACAAACACATATACACATACACATGTGTATTTATACATATACATATATACATACATATTTATACACACATATACATATACATGCCTTGCTCCCCCTCTAGACTGTAAATGCCCAGAGTGGGTTGTGTTCCTGTATGTATCCTTCATAGCTCTTACTGTCAGAACCCTGCCCTGCACAAACCCTTCATAACTGTGGAATGAATTGGGACATGGAACTCAGGGACCCAAGTGACACATGAGAAAGCCACAGATGGAGATCATGTTAGTGGGGTTTGGATGGTTGTTTCCATCAATGGGGCCTGTATGCCATCTCACATTATCATCCCAACAGACCCCCGGGGGTCTATTAGCGCCATCTTTTGGTACTTTGCTTCCTCTCATGTGAGGCCTCGTTACTGCTCCCTCCTGGCCCTACTTTCTCCAAGCCTAATCAGTCCCCTTTGGCTTTGGGAAGCATATTTTCCAAATCAAGAATTGGAGTACATTGTCTGACAATGATATTTGTACTTCAGAGGTGACAGGTCAGAATATGTTTGAATTGGGATTGTTCTGGAAAACTGAGGGTGCCTCTTGGCCTTGGGTACTTCCTATGCTTTGGTACAACTTGCGGGGGGGGGGCACTCACCAACTAGGAAACCGGTATTCTGGTTCTCCCCGGAGTGCAAAACCCTGACGGAAGAAATGAATTGTTAAGGACGCAGAAGGAGACCTCTTAAGGACCACTGTTAATCTCTTCTCCCACCTCCTGTCTGTTTGTCCCTCTTGCCTGGATTCTCCCCCTCAGCAGGACCTAATGCCTGCTGCCTAAGCTCTCAGCCACAGCCAGCCGCTGCTGCTTTCTCCCGCGCTGCTTCCCTTCATCTCCCTTTGTCTAGGGTCTTTGTCTGCGGTCTCCCTGCGGTTCACAGTCCTCCGCCTCCCCTCCCTTTCTCCCTGGCCTTGCTGCTCCCTCCCTCTCTGCGGGGGCCGGGAGGCTCGGCGAGGGGAGCGGGCTGGGTTGCCATGGTCACGTCGAAGCCCGCCGCAGCTGGCCAGGGCAGCTGCTCCCGGGGCTCCGGATGGGCGGACAAAGCCAGGCGGCCTTGGCAGCCCCAGAGCCGGAACCCTAAAGGCCTGAGACTGGGGGGACTGGGTCCCAGGATAACCCTGAGCTGGAGGTGAGAGGGAGAAAGCGAGAGCGGGAACAGGGAGGGCAGGAGTGGGGAGTGGAGTTGGGCCCTCCCCTCTTGGGGAGGGACCGGGCGGTCCAGGCTGGAGGTGTGGTGGGAGGAGGGGAGTGTACCTGAGCCAGAGGGGTGGGGAGGAGGGAAAGGATGGGGAATAGAGTTGGGGGCCGTGGTGTGGCAGATGGGCCGAGGACTAGGATGTATCCAAGTAACCAACCAAGAGGTCTGGGGCCTCTGTGTCCTGCCTTCAGAAGCAGGTTTGCTTCAATCTCTGGAGTTGGGGCCTCTGTCTCCCCTGGTCTGTTCCTCCCCTTCTCAGCCCTAACTCTTCTCTTCTCCCCAGTCCCTTCGTTTCAATCCCCGTGCCTCCGTCTTCCTCTTCTCCCATCTCTGGGTTTCATTCCAACCGCTTCTTCTCCCCTTTGTCCTTGTTTGGCATCCCCTTGAGGCCCTTCTCTTTCCTGCCCTCCTCTCTGAGTGTCCCCCCACCCTTTCCCCATCGTCTCCACTCCAGTTCACTTGCTCACCCAGCCCTTTTCCCCAAACTCCACACTTCCCACCTTTTGCCGTGTGCCCTCTCATCCCTTTCCTCTGTCTGATCCCCAGTACCCCTCTGCCTCAGCCTCAGTTTATCTCCTGCCTCTCTGAGTTCCATCACCATGGCCCCATCTCTTTCCATCCCCCAGGCTGCCCACAGCTGAGCTCTGCCTCGTCTTCCTCCCTGTGCTGTATCATCTCTTCCTCCTCCTGCTCCTGGGCCTCAGTTTCCCATGTGGACTTGGTGGTATCAGGCCCAACTCACACCCGGGGCCTTGTCCACCCCCTCACTCTGCCCCCCACCCCCCAGTGGATTCTCACTCTCCCCAGCTGCTGACTCAGAGGCAGCTGCATCTCCCAGGAAGGGGACAGCAGCTTGTGTGGGGGACCCATCTGGCCCATCCTCTCTCTCACTGGTCCTGCTGGGCTTCCCTGTAGTGGCCCAGTAGTCTGCAGGCTAGAAGCTGCTCTCTTCTACATGCCTCTCCTCACATTTTTTCAGCTGTTCCTCCTCCTCTTTCCTGGGCAGCAGAAGGCCATTGGCTTGAAGGGGAGGGAAGCCCTGAATTGGAAGACACGGATGGGGGAGGGGTAGAGGGTCCTTTGGGGGCTCAGGAGGACATGGGGGCCTCTGGAGCTGTGAGTGATTCAGGAGATGTGGGATGGGCTCTGGGGACCACGGATGGGTGGCTGGATACACTAGGTCTTTGGTACTACTTTGGGGGCTCCTGAATGGCTGGGATTTCCCTCTCTGGCCCCTGAGAGTCTCGGCTCAGAGCCTGGCATTCCAGCCGGCTCCAGCCCCCTTTCCGCTGTCACTTGACTCCACAGGGCCCCAGCCCTGCATCCCTCCCACTCCTCCGGCTCTGGGCTGGGTTGAGGTGGGCATCACCGACTAGGAATTTCTCCTGGGGGAGAAGAGGGAGCAAGGGTTTCAGGAGTCTATGGTTTCTTATACTCTCCGCAGTCGACCCCTCTGTCTGGCACCGCCATGCCACCTGGCCGGGGTCAGCGTGGGCCTGGGCTGTGGAATGTCCCACTGGGGTGTGAGGGGCTGTTCCTCCTTCCCTGAGGGGTCTGGCTGCAGCTCAGCCGGGCCGCCTGCCCGGGGCTTCCCGGGAGCACAGCCCCTGGAAGGAGGGGCTGAGAGTCCGCCCAGGTGAGGTTACTTGGGAAACCTTCGCCCCACCCCCGGCCTGGCTCCACCCCCGACCCAGCCTCTCCGGGCCCAGCTTCCTCAGCTGCCCTCTCCGGAGGGGTAGGTGCACCGGGGGAACCCTGGGGATTTGGTGGGAGGGGACGGTGGGAAGAGGCAATTCTCAGGGTGGCCATGAGGCTGTCTGTTAGTGAGTCCCTTAGCAGTTGGGGCGCCCTAGGGTTTGTGTGTTGACCCGTGAGTTGGAGTACGTGCCCATATGTGCCTTGGCCTCTCCTAAGGGCCAGCCTCTTCCTGGCAGTGCTTTTGTGTACTTGTCTGGGACTTCGTGTTTCTTTCTTGGGACTGTTGTCTGGGACTGCACGTAGGGTGAGTTTATATCTATCTACTGTGAGGTGCAATGGGGCAGAGATCTGCAGTGGCGTGAGACCTTACCCTGCAGGTGATTGGTAGGTGTGGGGTGTGGAGAGAGGTGGTGGGGCCCCAGGTAGCGCTGAGCGGGGTGGCACAGTTCCCACCACAGCCCTTCTGTCCTGCCCACCTCAGCCAGCAGCTCTCCCGCTCTCTTTCTCTCACATTGGGTTTGTACCTAGTCTCTCTGCACCCAACTTCTCTGGGTCTCGTGTACTGTTACTTTTTGTCTGTGCGTGATTTTCTCTTTGCCCCCCTCTCCTCCTCCTCATCCCCACCACTCACCTTGTCCGGGCCTATCTTTGCCAGCGGTCAGAACCTCCGACCCCACTAGGGCAGAGCTGGCTGCCCTGAAGAGAACTCCCGGGCTTTGAGCAGGGAGCCCAGGGGAACCAGGACCTCGGAGTCTGGACCCCAGGGTCCTTGAGAGGACTGGGGAGGGCCTTGTGGAATTATGGGGAGGAACTGGAGGTGGACGTAGAGAGAGGGGTCTGTTCCTACGGCTGGGTTGGGGTGTAGAGAACCAGAGGCTCAGAGGGTGCCAGAGAGAAGCAAGGTTGGCGGTGTGAAGAGAGTAGGTCTAGGAGGCCGGGTTGGACAGGTGAGCCCTGCTCCCTTCCCCCATTCAAACTCCTGCTGCCGGACCGGGCGCCGGGCCTGTGGGAACGTGCTCCTTCCCTGTGCCCTGGGGCTGCTCCCCTTCACCTCCCTCTCCAGGAACTGAGCCCAGAAAAGGGGGAGTAGGGAGGCGGGCCATCCCCTCGTGGGGCCTGGGAGTGGGGGAGGCCCTGAGCGGTTAGCCGCTGGCCCCCTGCTTGGGCCGTTCTTCTTTGTGGGGATCCTGGGGGGGGGTGGGCCGTGGGCGGGTGGAGGGGGATGGGCACGCAGCGCCGAGCCCGCGGCGGGGACTGAGGCACGGTTACCTGGGGGAGGCCGGGGCGCGCGGGGGAATGCGGGGTGGCGGGGCAGAGAGGAGCGCGGGGCCGGGAGGGCGGCGCCGGGCGTGGGAGCGGCGGGGCCGGTTCAGCCCGGGAGGGGGAAGGGAGGGCAGCGGCCCGAGCGCCCGGCGAGCGGGCGGAGGGGGGAGCAGGGAGGGGGAGGCGGCGCCTGGGTCCGAGCCGCCCCAGCCCTGGCTCCTCTCCCCGGAACAGGCCCCCGACAGCTGCTCTCGGGAGCCGCCTCCCGACACCCGAGCCCCGCCGGCGCCTCCCGCTCCCGGCTCTTGGCTCCCTCCACCTCCCCCTCCCCGCGCCCCGCCGCCACCAAGGAGGCCCCGCTTCGGGGTCGGACGCCGGGGTCTGCCGTGAAGAGCGATGAGAGGTCAGAAGAGCGGCGGGAGGACCCCTGCGGACGGAGGGTCGGGGGCGGCGGCCTGGGGCTCCGGGGACGCGCGGTGGCCGAAGGATGAGGGCCTGGCCGGGAGGCAAGATGTTCCCGGACTGGACTTAGTTGTCCAGCGCCGCTAAGTCTGTCCCTGCCCGCCTCCACAGTGCTCTGGTTTACTGTCTGAAAATGGGGGGTGGGGAACCCCCTGACCTCTGAGAAAGTGTGTTCCAGCCTTGAGGAAGGACCCCCTTTACCCAGTATGGAGGAACTGAACCCCAGGAAGACAGGTGCGCATATGTGGTCCTACTGAATCATCTCCCGGCCTCCTGGAGAAGTGGGCCTGTCCTCCTACTTGGCCAGTCTCTGCGGGCATCTACGAACTGTTAAGCCTCCATCCAGCCAGCTCCCAGTTGGGCAGCCTGGCCTCAGCCCAGCAGAGAGAGGGCCTGACACCATAACCTGTCAGTGACAGTCGTTCATCCACGGTTGGATGGTCAGTTAGTTCTGCCAGGAGTTACTGTCATTGCCCAGGGAGCACCATCCTCAGTGACCCTCCCCCACTCCCTTCTCTCCAGCCTTCACCCTACAGGTCCCCTGCTGGCTGGACATTCCTTTCCAGCACCTCTACCCCCAGCCAGAGTCTGGTGCTCAGACTCACTGTTGCTGAGGGTACATAGTGTGTCCAGAATTGAGTGGTGCAGTGGAGATGAAAGCTGAGCATATGGGAAAATAGGGAAATGACTTTTTTTTGGTCACTCCAGCCACCCAAGTTTCCTTCTGTTCCCCACTCTCTTGACTTCCCTCTGGCTTGGTCACCTTGAGTATTAGGGGTGGGCCTCAGTTCTCTTGGGATCCTGTGCCTGAGGACCTGAGTGTGTGTCTCACACTGTCCTCTGTAGGAGCATGTTTGTCATTTCATGTTCACAGGTGTCTGAAGGTGACTATTAACTAAGTGATGGGATTGAACTTGAAAGAATGCCGAGGTGTGGATGGAGGTGATGTGTGCTTGAGTGTCCGTCCGTGTTTGCCTTGGCTGGGGAGTCTGTGTGTGTAATGGATTTATGAGGATGTCACATGTGTCTGTCTCTGAAAGTCTGTAAGACAGTTGTGTGTGTGTGCGTGCACATGTGTACAGAGCTGTGTGAGTGTTGTCTGGGGTGAGGGTTGGGGGTTGGGAGAAGAGAGCGAAGGGCTTGTGGCAGAGTGTTCCAGCCCCTGGCTTCCAGCCTCCTGCTGCACCCTGGGGTGGCACATGGGGGGCCTGATTGACTGATTGATTGTAGTGGGGTTGGGGTAGGTCTTCTGGGCCTGTCCTTGGTGTTTGTGACCCAGTGGAGAGAAATGGGGTGACAGGGTGTCAGCGAACAGATTGCCCCAGACGTCTCTCTGTGTGTTTCTCTGCTTGGCTCTGTGCCCTGCGCTTCGAAGCCCGCTCTGTTTACCTCTTGCTTTGTGTTTCTCGCCCTGTCTCCCCCTGCCTTCTATCTTCTGCCTGTCTTTGTATGTCTGCCCCGGGCTCCTCTTGCTTGCTCCGTCTGGCTCTGATGACTCATCTGGGATAGGCATGAAGGTTACCCAGGGGAACAAGGGCCCTGCTGTTCCCGAGAGAGGTGGGGGTGGAGAGCAGCACCCAGGAATTCCAGGCCGGCTGCCTGGGGCTCCGGCAGCTTGCTCCCCTGTGCCAGCTCCCAGACCCCCAAGGGACCAGGCGTGATGCTTCCGGTTCCAGCTCTCCTTTGATACCTGGGTCCCCCCATAACTCAGTCAGCCCCCTCAGCTGCTGCTTTGGAGCTGTGGGGTCTCAGCTGCCTCTTACATTCCTGCCCTAGAGCATTGTGGGAGCAGCTGGAGGAGGACAAAGGGATGGGGGAGTATCCCCCCACTCCTCCTACCTCCTGGGGTGACCTGGCTTCCCCATCTTTAGATCCGCCCTCATCTCCAAGGCAACTCAGCCTTTTCCTCAGCCCTGGGCTCTTCCTTCTGAAGCAGCCCCCTTCAGAAACTGGGAACTGGGGGGGTAGGATGTCGAGGTCTTAGGAAGGGAAGGCAGAGCAGGGAGAGGGGATGGAATACTTTGGACCTGATGGCAGAGAGGATCAGGGTTTGAGGGGTGGCACTAGGGATCCCAAAGGATTCCAGGGCCTGGAGAACTCAGAGCAGACCTCTGCTGGGAAGAAGACAGGTCAGGATCGATTTTCCTGGGGCTGGGGCTGGGGCTGGGGTTAAGGCTGGGGAGGGTAGATACCTGCGTTCATAGGGAGTTGTAGTTGGAATGGTTTTCAGGGGGCAAGCTGCCAGGGGCCCAGTGAGGGAGAAAAAAAGCAGGGATTCTCACGCTTTCATAGGCACAGGTCACCTGGTGATTGTGTTAAAATGCAGACTGATTCAGCAGGTCTAGGTTGGGACCTGAGATTCTGCATTTCTCCCAAGCTCCCAGGTGTGGCTGAGGCTGCTGGGTCGGGGGCCAGCAGGGCTACAGAGGACACTGAGATTGGAAGGTTGCTGGGGTCCCCCGCTTCGCTTAGAATTCTGGTCTCCTAGGTGGGGAGGGGACCAGAATTTAGCTCGGTGTCTGGCACATGGGAAGCATTCTAAAAATATAGCTGATGCTGTTAAACGGTGACTGTTGTTGTCATTTCACTGCTATTATCCCCAAAGCAGCCCATCCTGTCTCTTCATTATTGGCTGTGAGCCAGTCTCCTTGACTGCCCTTTAACTAACCTCCCCCCTCATTATGTCCCCTGCAGAGATGTTGCCCCCACCCCCATAGGCCCAAGGGATCAAGAGCAATGGGGCCAGGGGCCCTCTCATTTCTACTGCTGCTGCTGCTGCTCTTGGTGGCAACAGGAGATGCTGACATGAAGGGACATTTTGACCCTGGTGAGGAGACTGGCTCTTGGGTCCCTGAGGGATGGGGCTTGGGAGACCGAGTTGGGAGCTTTGACCCTCCGTATGCCTGTGTTCACCCAGCCAAGTGCCGCTATGCCCTGGGCATGCAGGACCGGACCATCCCGGATGGTGACATCTCTGCTTCCAGCTCCTGGTCAGACTCCACTGCGGCTCGCCACAGCAGGTAGCTGGCACACCTGGGCTGTCCCGGAGGGAACCCCTGGGGACTCTACTTGCCCTTCCGACACTCTGCCCAAGCCAAGAGGCTTCTGAGAGGGTCGATGCCAATGAAGCCCCCCATAGTACTGGGCGGGGGTGTTAAATACTGGAGACAGAGGCAGACCTACGGCCAGATGTTCCCTGTGACTTCCTGCGCCCTCCCAGGCTGGAAAGCAGCGATGGAGATGGGGCATGGTGCCCTGCGGTGCCGGTGTTTCCCAAGGAGGAGGAGTACCTGCAGGTGGACCTGCGGCGGCTGCACCTGGTGGCGCTGGTGGGCACCCAGGGGCGGCATGCAGGGGGCCTGGGCAAGGAGTTCTCCCCCAGCTACCGGCTGCGCTACTCCCGGGACGGCCACCGCTGGATGGATTGGAGGGACCGCTGGGGCCAGGAGGTGAGGCTGGCAGCGACAGTGCCCAGGGAAGGCTGGCTCTCCTCTGTCCCCCCGCTGTACCACCTATCCACTGATGACTCTGCAGTGTACGCCCTCTCTAGCCCAGACATCTCCCCTGAGCTCCATCTAGTGTTGCAAACCTGACCACTTTCCACCTAGATGTATTATGGTCAACTCAAACTTACCATAAAGTTCTCAAGCTGAACTTGAGCCCCATTCTCATCCCAGACCTGCTCCTCCCCCAGCATTCTCCAGCTCAGGAAATGGTACCACCATAAGCTAAGATGATATCCCTGATTCCTCTTTTTCTCCCACCTCCTACTTCCAAAGCATCAGCAAGGCCAGTCTGTTCCACCTCCATGATATTTCCTGAATCTGCCCACTTCTTACCACCTCCACCTCTACCCCTAGGCCAGGCCCCCACCATCCCCAGCTAGATGGATGCAGTAGTCTCCAAACTGTTCTCCTTGCTTCTTTCTCTCCTGAAGTCAAATCTCCACCTGGAGGCTACATCTAGGGTACCTGAGAAAATGCAAAGCAGATGCCTCACACCTGGCTCACAGCCCTCTGCTGGCTTTCCTGCTGCCAGAACAAAAGCTGAGGTCCTTTGTGGGTGCAGAAGCTTAGCCTGTGCCGGCTCCTGTCCACATCCCTTACCCCTCTCCCCATTCTCGCTCCACCCGGGCCATGCTGGTTTTCTTGCTGTTCCTGGTACATGCTAGGGCTCACCCCACAGCCTCAGGACACCTGCACCTGCTGTTCTCTGTGCTTGGAAAGCTCCTCCCCAGCTGTCCACAGGCTCTCCTCCCTCCATTCAGTTCTCCCCGAAGGTATCACCTCCTCATAGAGCCTTTTCTGACTCCCCACCCCCAGCTGCCTCTTGTTTGTCACAGCTGTTTCTCCTACTGGACTGTCCTACAGGAGAGGGACTGATGCTCACCCCCAGGAATGTGCCTGGCTGGTGCAGAGTGGGTGCTCAGCCAGCATCTGCTGAGTGAACAGAGGGAATGGGTGAAGGAAGAGGGGAAGCCAGAGCAGGGGTGCAGAGCCGTGAGGGACTGGAGAGAATCTGGGCACAACAGGATGCGAGACTTAGAGGTCAGGGCAGACCATCAGGCCCAGAGAGGTGTCAGAGGGCTCTGCTGCAGCCCCTTGTCTTACAAATGCCTGGCTGTACTCCATGCCTTGGGTGCTCAGTGCCACCCTTCATGGGTCTCTTTGTGGCCATTGTGGGCTAGGCCAGGGAGCAGCTGGTGGCTGGGAAATTACATCCGATCTGGAGCCTTCCTCCCCCATCCACCCCTGCATCCTGGCCCACAGGTGATCTTAGGTAATGAGGATCCTGGGGGAGTGGTGCTGAAGGACCTTGGGCCCCCCATGGTGGCCCGACTGGTTCGCTTCTATCCCCGGGCGGACCGAGTCATGAGCGTCTGTCTACGGGTGGAGCTCTATGGCTGCCTCTGGAAGGGTGAGTCATTCAGACCCCTGAGGATTCATTCCTGTCCTGGGGACTGGGGAGTGGGAATGGGGGAGAGGGGCATCCAGGATCCTCTGTCCTGTTGGGAATCTGTCACTCTGAGTGAGGAGGGGACTGGCCAGCATTGCCTCCTCCATGCCAGCGGCCTGTGGAGGGGTTACGAGAGAGGGACCTGAAACCTGCCCAGGCCTGATGCAGGGGTGGGGGATGGAGGCTCCGTGCCCCTAACGCCCCTCCTCCCCCTGCCCCAGATGGACTCCTGTCTTACATGGCCCCTGTGGGGCAGACGATGTACTTATCTGAGGCTGTGCACCTCAACGACTCCACCTACGATGGACACACCACACACACCGTTGGCGGGTGAAAGAAGCGGGCCCCGCAGGACATGGAGCCTGGGGTGGGAGAGTGGATGGAGTGGGTGGGGGAGGGGGTTGTCTGGGCAGCGAGAGGGAAGAACTGCAGAGAGCGATGGCTTAGGTGGGGCTCAAGGGACAGGACCAGGATTGAGGGATAGCACGGTGACCACTAGCTAATGTGACCCTTTGTGCGAATTAGAGAAAGGCCTGCCTCTGCTAAGACACTTAAATCTGTTGCAAATTGTCACAATAAATACATCGTAGGTTGAGCGGTGTCCCTTAGGGGCGGTGCCTTTGTATAGCATGTGACTTCAAGGTGCCCTAGAGAGTCCTGGGTGGGGGTAAGAGAGAGCTGTGTGAGGTTGGGGCGGGGTGGGGGTTGCTGGGCTACGCTGGCCAGGCCACTGGAGGATGGGGGTTGTAGAGCACCCAGATAGGTGACACTTTCTTCTCTTCCACCCTCTTCTTCCTCGGCTCCCCTCCTCTCCAGGCTGCAGTACGGAGGTCTGGGCCAGCTGGCAGATGGCGTGGTGGGGCTGGATGACTTTAGGAAGAGCCAGGAGCTGCGGGTCTGGCCAGGCTATGACTATGTGGGATGGAGCAATCACAGCTTCCCCAGCGGCTATGTGGAGATGGAGTTTGAGTTTGACCGGCTGAGGACCTTCAATGCCATGCAGGTTAAGTGCGGCCAACTCCCAGGGAAGGCTCTGGGACCAGGGTGAGTGCCCTGGGGTGCTCGCTCGGGCTCTCCTGGACTTGACCTTGTGTCCTTCCTTCCTTCCCCCAGGTCCACTGTAACAACATGCACACGCTGGGAGCCCGCCTGCCTGGCGGGGTGGAGTGTCGCTTCAAGAGGGGCCCTGCCATGGCCTGGGAGGGGGAGCCCGTGCGCCATGCCCTGGGGGGCAGCCTGGGGGACCCCAGAGCCCGGACTGTGTCAGTGCCCCTGGGCGGCCGAGTGGGCCGCTTTCTGCAGTGTCGCTTCCTCTTTGCTGGGCCGTGGTTACTCTTCAGCGAAATCTCCTTCAACTCTGGTAAGCCCCTGGTCTCTGCCCAGTTCCCAGCCTCTGGGATTACTAACCCATAGTGCCCTCGAATAACCACTCCCGGCACCAGTGAGACTTTACAAGTAAGGCTGCCCTAAATAATTTGAACACTTCCCTCCCCCTTTCCCCCTGCCTGTCTCAGTCTTTCGTTTATGAGCCCCTCACTCACGACTGATGTTGAGCAGTATGACTGTGGTTGTTAAAATATTGAAATATTCTGTGCTGGTTGAGAAATAGCCTCTTCTCTAAGCCTCCTGACAGCCAGGATCCCCCCGCACCCCGGGCTCTCCTCAGGAGTCCCGCTTCTCCCCACAATCCAGCAACTAAAAGATTAACATCCAGCACCACCACAACCGTCCAGGACCCTCCAGGATCCTGTCCCACCGCCTATCCTGGTTGGTTGGTACATATACTGAGTATCAGCCCTGCTTTTACTCCCCACCCAATAATAGAATTCCCTCGGTCTCATGCATGCGTGCCTCCCTTTCGTCGCCTCCTCCCTATCTGACCTCCCCTTTTTTCTTCCTTCTCCCCAGATGTTGTGAATGACTCCTCCCTGGCTTTGGGGGGCACCTTCGCACCAGCCCCCTGGTGGCCACCCGGCCCACCTCCCACCAACTTCAGCAGCTTGGGTGAGCTGACCTGGGGCCCCCGCCAGGGTATGTGGGTCCTGTGTCACCAGTCCTCCCTGGGCCCCCTCAGCCTGGGTGGGAAGCCACCCGTGGTCCTGACCCTTCTGCCTCCACCAGAGCTGGAGCCCAGGGGCCAGCAGCCTGTGGCCAAGGCCGAGGGGAGCCCGACCGCCATCCTCATTGGCTGCCTGGTGGCCATCATCCTCCTGCTGCTGCTCATCATCGCCCTCATGCTGTGGCGCCTGCACTGGCGCAAGCTCCTCAGCAAGGTGGGCAGAGTGGCGTGGGGACCCTTGGGCTACTGGGGGTGGGGCAGCCTGGGTAGGGATGGGCAGGATGTGGGCGTGGAGAGTGAGGCCAGCGTGTGTTGGGACTCCTGCCTTAGTTAGGATCCAGCAGGGACCTAGAGCACAGTCGGATGAGAATAATTTGAGGGAGGCTTAGTAAGGAGACCACGTAGAAAGATGTGGGCAGGGTGTACGTACATCACGAGAAGCAGTGCAGTTCCCCAGGCCTGGTCACTGCAGAGCGGGTACCATCCCTGGGTCTGTGGGGTGAGAGAAGGAGGCAGTTACTGGAAGGCGGGAGGAATCTAGGAGGAGTGTGTGGAGAGGGCGCCTGAGAGGGGCAATGGACTTTGGTTCCAGGATGCAGCTCACCTGGGTCCATCCCTTGGGGAGGGGCTGGGAGAATAAACACCCTGACCTCACTTCCTGTCTGCCCTCCAAACTCCTGCTGGGGCTCCTATCTGGCCAAGCCAGACCCAGCCCGTTGACGCAGTCCACACTGATCGACCTATTGGGGCAGAAGCCCAGCGGGAGAAGGTGGCGAGTGGAGCTAGAGGAGCGACTGGAAGAAGTGCGGCACACCCTAAGCCCATGTCTTCCAGGCCAGAGTCCAGTGGTGGGGATACACGTTACAGTTAATAGTTATGAACTGGTAGGATTTGGGTTGGAATCCCATTGTGGGACATCAGGGAACCCACTTAAATGCCCTTGAGTCTTTCTTTACCTGAAAGATGAGTTAGTAGTACATACGACTACAGGACTTTGTGAGGACTGAAGGAGGGAACACGGGTGTAGGATTTAACCAAGAGCTGGGAAGTGTGCGCCGAGCGGTAGCTGCACTTAATATTTCCCGTTCCCCATGACAAGGCCGAGCGTCGGGTGTTAGAAGAGGAGCTGACGGTTCACCTCTCTGTCCCTGGGGACACCATCCTCATCAACAACCGCCCAGGCCCTCGAGAACCACCCCCTTACCAGGAGCCCCGGCCTCGTGGGAATCCGCCCCACTCTGCTCCCAGTGTCCCCAACGGCTCTGGTAAGACCTTCCTTGTCCCAGTCCCACCTCCGTCCTCTGCCTGTCTTCTCAGTGTATCCTTTTTCCTCTCCTTTACCATTCCTTTCTTTTACTGTCTTCCCCAGTTTCAACTCATTTTCTTATTTCTGTGTCCCTGGTCACAGCCTTCTATATTACTCCATGTCCTTACCATATAATCTCCCTCAGGAATTTTCCATGCATTACGCACAGTCCCCAGTGCTCTCATCTTGTTTCTGTGTCCCACACACTTCCCTCTCTCATCTCTGTTGTGCCCTCTCATTGTGTCTTTCTGGCTCCTCCCCTCTCTCCTAGACTCACCATGTTCATTCCATCCATCTACCTATATTTATGTATCCATTCATCATTCATCCATCTGTTTGTTCATCCATCCATATAAATTCATACGTCCATTCATCCATCCATCGTCCATCCATCATCTGTTTGTCCATCCATCATCTATCCATGCATTCACTATCCATCCATCCAATCATTCATCATCCATCCATCATCTGTTCGTCCATCTATCACCTATCCATCCAGTTATCCAGCACTCTCCAGATGCTTGTTTTATTCCATTTCTGTCTCTTAGTACGTTCGTTCTCATCAGCCCTAGTCTTGCCCTATTCTGTGTCTCCCTGTCTGTCTAGCCTTGAGTCTCATCCCTTCCCCGTGTTTCTCCCCCTCCTTCTCCCGACAGCGTTGCTGCTCTCCAATCCAGCCTACCGTCTCCTTCTGGCCACTTACGCCCGCCCCCCTCGAGGCCCGGGCCCCCCCACACCCGCCTGGGCCAAACCCACCAACACCCAGGGTAAGCCCCTCTGCCCCTAGTCTCCGCCAGGCTCCCCGTACCTCTATGGGGCAGGGGAAAGTCCTCACACCTTGCACTCCCTCCTCTCCCCACTGTGGCCTCTTCTGCTCTCCTGAGCTCCCAAGGAGGAAGCTCTTGTGCCCTTAGCTCTCCTCTGCTGCTGCTGGCTCCTTTTTAAGGCCTCCCCCTTGAGCTGAGGAGTAGAAAGCTCCCTGGTTCTCAGCTCTGTTCCCCTCCTCCTGTTCCACCCCATCTCTTGAGCTCTCCAGAGCCGGAGAGGAGGTTGCTATGGTGGCTCCAGGCTCTCTTACAACCCTTCCTTCACTCTCCCCTCTCTCTAGAGCTGCAAGGAGGGCCTCTCCCCCAGTGCTTGCCCTCTCCCCCCACATGTCCTCTCTCTGCTCACGCCCCCGCCCTTCCTGTCTGCTCTTCCCTTCTGTGTTACCTTCTTCTCGTCACCCCTTCCCCAGGGCCAAGGGGGGACAGCTCTGCTTCCTCTCCTCTGTCTGTAGACTCCATGTTGCGCGGGCTGTGAGGAATTGTTTTCCTCTCCCTCTGTGTGCCCCTGTCTCTGCTTGTCTTTGAGCTTGGTATGTTGGGTCAGGGAGGGCTTGGGTAACCATGGCAGGGAGGATGAAAGGATGAAAGCAACCGGTAGAACGGCTACGTGAATGGCAGTGGCTGGCGGTGAGTGGGTCATGGGTTTGGAAATTGGAGGGTGACCGGATGGCTGGGACCATCCTTCTTCCAATGGTGGGTAGAGGAATTCCACTTGCAGCCAAGACTTCTTTCATGGTCTTGGACTGTGCTGGGATCCCTAGAGGTCAAGACTTTATGACATTCTTTGCTCAACCATCTCCACTGCCTCGAAAGCTCTGTAGCAGCTGGCTCTCACCCACGCCGGCGCCTTCTCTGTTTTGAGGCTGGCGGGTGGAATGCCAAGGAGAGGAGGGTAGACCCAGTCTCTCACCCACCTGGGAGACGGGGCGCCTCTGGGAGACAGGGGTGTGGAGAACCGTGGCTCTCGGGGGCTGTTCCTGATGCCTCGTCCTGTCTTCTTTTCCCTCATCCTGTAGCCTGCAGTGGGGACTACATGGAGCCGGAGAAGCCGGGTGCCCCGCTTCTGCCCCCACCTCCCCAGAACAGCGTCCCCCATTATGCCGAGGCTGACATTGTCACCCTGCAGGGTGTCACTGGAGGCAACACCTATGCTGTGCCCGCGCTGCCCCCAGGGGCAGCTGGGGATGGGCCCCCCAGAGTGGATTTCCCTCGGTCGAGGCTCCGCTTCAAGGAGAAGCTTGGCGAGGGCCAGTTTGGGGAGGTAAGAAGGATTCCTGCCCAGCCATCAGCAGTGTCTGCCTCTCTCTGCCTCTCTTCATGCCATGCCCAGATATCCCCTTTGGCTGGGAAACCATCATCTGTGTTGTCCCAATTGACCGTGTCTCCTTTGTGAACCTTGTGACCCCCTACCAAATCACCTTCTTTCTCCAGGTGCACCTGTGTGAGGTAGAGAACCCTCAAGATCTGGTCAGTCTTGATTTCCCCCTTAGTGTGCGCAAGGAACACCCTTTACTTGTAGCTGTCAAGATCCTACGGCCAGATGCCACCAAGAATGCCAGGTGAGGACCAGGGATGGCATCTGGAAGAAGGGAGGGGGGGAGGCCATGAAGAGAGGGGAGCAATCTAGAGAGAAACATGGTGGAGACCAACAGTGGGGGAGTGTCTGGGGACTAGTGAGTAGAGGTCAGGGAGTGGGGCACTGGTTTGTGGGAGCTGGAGGGAAGCTGCAGGTCAGCCCCTCGGCATCCCACCACCTTCTCCCTGCTTCTCCAGGAATGATTTCCTGAAGGAGGTGAAGATCATGTCGAGGCTAAAGGACCCAAACATCATCCGGCTCCTGGGCGTGTGTGTGCAGGACGACCCCCTCTGCATGATAACTGATTACATGGAGAATGGCGACCTCAACCAGTTCCTCAGTGCCCACCAGCTAGAGGACAAGGCGGTGGAGGAGGACAGAGATGGGGAGGCGGCCCAGGGGCCCACCATCAGGTACACAAGGGGGTCTCCTCCGTTCCCCTCACTCCAGCTTAGAGGGAAAGGGGGAACGTGGGGTGGGCAGGCAGGTAGAGGTTCCGGGAGGGGGCCTGGCATGAGATACATGTGGCCATGTTCATCTAGAACTTGAGGGGAAGAAAGGCTGGAGATTATGACAATGAGGGTGGTGAAGGGACTTGGACCCTGTCAGGAACTTCCCTGTGCTCTCTCGCCCTCACTGTCCCTGAGTCCAGATTGTGGAGCATAACAAAAGCGGTAGCTTCCTGGGGTCGGATGAGCTAAAGAAAGGTTGAGTGGGCATCTACCCGCTGGCCTCCACCAGGACTTTCCATCTGTGCACCAGGAGGAGGGGTAACCCAGTCCTGGGAAGAGGGCTCTCCTTCATCTCCCAGGAATCTGTGAGGTGGGGGCGAGTCTAGGGCTGCCCCTATGACCCGCGGGTGTCGGCTTCTACACTCAGCTACCCGATGCTGCTGCATGTGGCGGCCCAGATTGCCTCGGGCATGCGCTATCTGGCCACACTCAACTTTGTGCATCGGGACTTGGCCACAAGGAACTGCCTGGTTGGGGAGAATTTCACCATCAAAATCGCCGACTTTGGCATGAGCCGGAACCTCTACGCCGGGGACTATTACCGTGTGCAGGGCCGGGCGGTGCTGCCCATCCGGTGGATGGCCTGGGAGTGCATCCTCATGGTGAGAGGCCCTGAGAGAGGCGGGAAGGGAGGGGCGGTTAGGGGAGCACTGACTGCCACTTAAGCTCTGGGATCTTGTTCAGTCACTTGCCTTCCCTGGACTGCAGTTCTCATCTCTGAAATGAGGGTTTGGACCAGTGCTCTATAAGGTTCCTTCTGGCTCAAGGGACTGGAGAAAGCAGAGAGTTATGGTGTGATTGGAAAGGGTCCAGGAGCCAAGGGCGAGTGTGAGAGATGGAGTCAGGGTAGCAGAGAGAAAGAGAGATAAGGAGGCTAGAGATAGAAGGCGTTGAGTTGGGAGAGTCAGGACCAGAAAATGGGGGGAAGGATGGGTAGAATCGGGAAGAGGTGAGGAGAGGACTAGAGCACAAGAAAGAAGGCAGAGCCAGAGGAGAGGAGCAGGCTTAGTGGGAAAGAGGGCCAGCTAAGGAGGGTGGACCGCCGGGGGTTGGGAGGGAGTCAGGTGGGTGTGAGGATGATGCTGAGTGGATGTGGGGTCCCAGTGGGGAGAGGAGGAGGGTCTCTGTTGACTGATGCCTTTCTCTGCCTCTGTTGCCTTATCCACGCACCAGGGGAAGTTCACGACTGCCAGTGACGTGTGGGCCTTTGGGGTGACCCTGTGGGAGGTGCTGATGCTCTGCAGGGCCCAGCCGTTTGGGCAGCTCACCGATGAGCAAGTCATCGAGAACGCGGGGGAGTTCTTCCGGGACCAGGGCCGGCAGGTCAGAGCAGAGTGGAGGGAAGATGGGTCTGGGGGCCCAGGAGGGCCAGAGCCTGTCATCTTGGGGACTAAAGAACATTTGCCTGCCTTTCATCCACGCTGCCACAATGCAGGTGTACCTGTCCCGGCCCCCAGCCTGCCCACTGGGCCTGTATGAGCTGATGCTTCGGTGCTGGAGCCGGGAGCCTGAGCAGCGACCACCCTTTTCCCAACTGCATCGGTTCCTGGCAGAAGATGCGCTCAACACAGTGTGAATCACAACACCCAGCCGCCCCTCCCTCAGGGAGGATTCAGGGGAGGCCAGCGGCACTAAACAAGAGGAGCTAAGCGCACCCCACTCCATTCCCCCTCCTGACCGCCCTTCACCTCTGAGAGAGGCAGTGTGGCTGAAGGTGGGCTGGGCCTGCCAGGGAGCTGACGCCCTCCCTTCCCCAGATACGCTCTCATGCCCCCTTCCTGCTCCTCTTAGAAGCCCCTGCCACCCACCCAGCTGGCCCTGTGGATGGGATCCTCTCTGACCTCCTCTAGCCATCTCTTGGGGGAGGTGGGAGAAAATATAGGGCAGACACTGGACCTGGCCCATTGGAGCACCTGGGCCTCCCTGGACAACACTGGTGCCTGGAGAGAAGGCTGTTGCCCCCAGCCTCTCTCTCTCTCCGTCACACACTGGACCCCACTGGCTGAGAATCTGGGGAGTGAGGAGGACAAGAAAGGGAGAAAGGGGTTCCCTTGTGCCTCCTCCTGGGATTGCCCTCAGCTTTGGCCTCCCTCCTCCATCCTATGAAACACTGGACTTGGGGGTGATCCCTACCCCCGCCAGCCTCCCCACTTCCCATCTGCCCTGTTGTAGGTAGAACTTCTCTAAGCCTGTATGTTTCTGTGGAATAAGTATTGGGGTTAGGGGGGAAAGAGAGCAATGGCCCATGGCCCTGGGGTTGGACATCTCTATGGTAGCTGCCACATTGGTTTTTCTATAATCACTTGGGGTTTGTACATTTTTTGGGGGGGAGAGACACAGATTTTTACACTAATATATGGATCTAGCTCAATGCTATTTTAATCCCCTGCACTAGGCAGGTAATAATAAAGGTTGAGTTTTCCACAGCTATGAGTGGGTTTCTTGGGGTTTTGGTGAAATCTGCCTCCTGCCCCCCCCAAACCCATTTCCTTTCTTCCTTCCCCTCTTTTTCCCTCTTCTTCCCATTCCATTTCCTAACATGTGTTTTTCCCAGCATAGCGTTCTGTTTCTGCATAAGCCAGGCCCTCGCCTGTGGGACCTAAGGTCCCACATGAATATGGAGCTCTGCAGGAGACCTGGAAGGAGGTGGATTAGGCCAGCGGTCCTAACCTTGTCTGACCCATGGACCCCTTTGGCAGTGTGGAGAGGTCTACTGATTCCTCCTCAGAATTATGTTTTAAAACCCGTTTAAAAATATTTCATATATATATATATAATATACAATTATGATTACACATGTGTAACAGGAAATCAAAGCATTTACCAAAATTTAAAAAAAATGATATAGTAACATGTGCTTCTTTTAAATATATTTAATAATAAGACCTAGTAGCAGGTGTAATAATTACTGATATTTTCAGAAAGTAATGAGCATAAATGATATTCTGAGATTTCTACAGCTGTAGTGGGATGTGAGAGTAGCTGTGGTGTCTGTTAGTGACAAGTCACAGGTACTGCTAATATACTGGGGGTTTTGCTCATACTCATACTTGGAGGAAATACTAAATTTCAGTTAGAAGTTAATAAAAATAGAGATGTAATTCTCTTCTTGCCCAAATTCTAGGAAACCCTCTCCCGCTGTCTGCACCCCAGGGTCTGGAAGTCCCAGGAGAAGAATCCCTGTATTAGACTGATCAAGTGTTCAAATAACCAATAGGTTTGAATTGTTTGAGAGCCAAGCCAAGACCCTAAATTATCTCAGAGGCTTGGAAGGATGAGCCACAGCTGCCAGGAAAACATTTAACAGAGTTCAAATTTGGTTGTAATGAAAAAAAAAAAAATCAGTTGCAAGTATGGGAAAAGGCAGACCCATACTGATGGCAGTGCATGTGAAATAAAGACCCTGGGGTCTCAGTTGATGACATTTACAAAATGAGCCAACTGGGTAATGAGGATGGCAATAAAGATAATTTAATGTTCGGTTGTATTGATAGGCCCTCGGGGTTCCAGGTCACAGGTCTGAGTCCTGCTGGAACCTACACAGGTCAGACCACTGTGACCCACAATTTAAGACAAGCACTGACAATAGTTTAGAGGCCAGAACCCACAATGGTGAGCAAAAGAAGCCATGGCAGTGAGCCAAGAACTCCCAAATTTCTGAGCTTAGAACTCTTAAGCTCTAGACCTGCACAACCACCTAGGGTTCATTTGAATTTCAGTCTCAGCATGTTCAAACCTGCTACTCCTCCATGGTTCTCTGACTCACTGAATGGCAGCTCAGCTGCGCAAGCCAGAAACCTGGGCATCATCGTTGACACCCCTTCTCCCTTACGCTCACCTCCGAAGTCCAGTCTATCAAGAAGCTCTGTTGCCTTTGATTCCATATTTCCCTTAAATTCATCATTTCTGTCTCCATCCCCATCGGAGCACACGCCACCTCCATCTTGCTTGGACCACTGCAGTAGTCTCCCAGGATCTGTTTCTGTTCCTCTCTGGTTTGTTTACAGCCCTACAGCCAGTGTGATCTTTAAACACACAAATCTGACCCCACTCCTTTCTAAACCCTTTAATGGCTTCCCATTGACCTTAAAATGAACAAAATGTTCTTGGTCAAGTTTGCCCCTCCTCCCGCTTTGTGCACCACTGGCCTTCTTTCAGTCCTTCCTGCCACATGGCATTTATAGCTTGCTGTTCCTCCACCTGGGACATAATTCCCTGCTGTTTTTGCCTTGTTAACTCCTGCTGGTCCTTCAGCAATCTTCCCTGACTTGCCCGACCAGGTCAAATGCCCTTGATGCTCTCTGAGCACGACTCTCTTATTTGTAGGACATACTACAGGTGCGAATTTACATGTTTTTTGTTTGGCTGGTTTTTTTTTTTTTGCGGTACGCGGGCCTCTCACTGTTGTGGCCTCTCCCGCCGCGGAGCACAGGCTCCGCACGCGCAGGCTCAGCGGCCATGGCTCACGGGCCTAGCCGCTCCGCGGCATGTGGGATCTTCCCGGACCGGGGCACGAATCCGTGTCCCCTGCATCGGCAGGCGGACTCTCAACCATTGCGCCACCAGGGAAGCCCTGACCGGTTTTTTATAAAATGATGCTATTTACTGAGCACCCTCTCTGTGCCAGGTACCATACTTATTACATATTGTATCTTATTTAATACAACACAGGAAGTAGTTAAACTTATTGCCATTTCACAGAGAAGAAAACCTCTCTTGTTAGGTTAGCAACATGCCCAAGGCAGCACAGCCGGGAAATGGAGAAGCTGGTGGAAAACAGGCCCGTCAGCTCCTGGCTCTGTTCTTTCTCTCCAGGATGCTACCCGAGGGGAGGAGGGCATGAGCTCTCCATTACCCAACATAGGACGTTTTCAAGCACAGGTGGATAGCCCTATGTCAGGGAGCTCGTTCCACAATCTCAGCTCCTAGGAGCCCAGGCTGATTTTCTTTCTGAAGGCCAGTTCCAGGAACTCAGCCTGCGCTCAGCCTGACATCAGACACCTTGCATCCCTTAGGGCAGGGCTCTCCAAGAGAACTCTGTGATCATGGAAATGGTCTATATCTGCACTGTCCAATAGGTAGCCACTAGCCACATGTAGCTGTTGAGTATTTGAAATGGGGCTAATGTGACCAAGGAACTAAACTGAAAACTTTACTTCAGTTAATTTAAATTTAAATAGCCACAGGTGACTAGCAGCTCCTGTTCTGGAAGTGTAGCCCTAGTTTTCCCTACACTGTAGGGAACTGCAACCAGTCTGCCCAGCTCCCCCTTGCTTGCTCTAGTCAAAATGAAGCATATGGCCTATTTGAGTCTAACACACACGTAAAAGCCTCTTTTACAGAGATGGCACTGGATTAGGCATGCCATTTTGTAATCTGCTCTTGTCCCCGTCATGATAGGTGGTACATAGCTCAGGCCAGTGTGCAGACAGTGACCTCCTCTGCAAGCGCTGCCCAGTATTCTACATTGCATTCTACCCACATTTTATCTAACCAGCTCCCAATGATGGACATTTGGACTGTTTCCATTGTTTTCATGCTACAACAACAAACACACTTCAATAAACATCTTTGCATGTATACCTTTGTACCCATGTGGCAGAATTTCAGAATGCTACTTTCCTAATGGGGGAGTTGCTAGGTCAAAGGGTAATTACATTAAAATCACTGGTACATACCGCCAAATTACCCTTAGAGAGGTGTGCCTATGTCAACCCTCCACAAAAATGAGTATGAAAAAAAAATATGAGTATGGTTAAGTGCTCATGTATACTCAAGCCAACAATGAGGTTGTCAATCCTTTTTTTTTTTCCTAATTGGACTTTTTATTATTTCTTTAATTTACTTTTCCTTAATTAAGAATGAAGTTGAGAGTTTCTTCATTTGGTTACAAGGCACTTGTATTTCTTCTGTTTATTGCCTGTTATTTCTTAATATTTCTACTGTGTTGTTTCTTTTTCTTATTGCTTTATAAGAGCTCTTTGTATTTTGTCTATTTTATGAAATATTTCTTCCCAGATTGCAATTTGTCTTCTAACCTTACCCAACGTTTGCCGTAAGGAAGCTTTGTCAGTTTTGTGTCATTCATTCTTTGAGGATTTTAAACATTGCTAAAGAAACGGACCAACAAAACAAGCATGGGTGGGCTACAAATTATAACAAAGTCTTAGTTCTTACCATTTTGATTCCTGGTCACTGGCAAATGAACTTCAACTCCCAGTTCGGGCACTTTCTAGATGTCTGGCTGTGGGCAAATTTCTTAATCTCATTGAGCTTTCGTCTTCTAGTCTGCAAAGTGGGAATAACAAAACTTGCCTTATAGGAACGTGGGGAAACGTGTAGCTCTGGCTTTGCTGAAGACGTTCCCTTCCCTTACCCCGCAGTAGTTTCATAAATCAAATCAGACCAAACAATTGGTTTCTTTTTAAATCTGCATTTATTAGGATCTTCTAATTAAACGGGAGGTGGGGAGGTGGGTGGAAGCATGGAGGACGTGACAATTAAGATTTATTGAGTACTTACGTGCCGAGGAAGGCGCACTGGATCGAATTAACTCCTAATTCGAGAAAATGCTCTGGAAAGCGCATTATTCCGATTTCACGGGGAGCAACTGAGCTCAAAGAACCCAGTTTCGTGCGTCTCCAAACTCAAGCGCCTCACCACCATGTCTTTTCTGCACCTCCGCCAGGAAGCTCTCAGGGCATTTCTACTCCCAGCGTCCCCACTCCAGCTCAGGTCGGTTAGATTTGCCGTTGGCCGAGAAGGCGGAGAGCTACGCGGAACAAAGCGGCCCAACCTCTGGTGCCCTCGACTCTCTGAAGTAAAAGCCAGCCTCTCCCCTCTAGGCTTCCCCGCGGTGCCTTTTGGGAGTTGTAGTCAGACGCGCTTCAGCTTGCCCCCGGGTGGGGAAAGACAAGACTCCAATTCCCAGTATGCCCTGCGGCCGGCGGGCGCAGCGCCGACTCTTGTCCTCCCTGCTTCTCCACTCCTTCCCTTCTTTTCTGCATCCTCCACTCTGGTCTCCTGTCGGTGAAATCCTTCGTCCCTCTCCCATTTTTTCCTCTCATTTTCCGCCATCCTTTTCCCTATTCCCCGGAGCCAATGAGAGACATTGGCTCCGTTTAAGCGACGAGACTTGGAGTGCACGAGGGAGGATCGACACTGAGTGGTAAGGGGGCTGGGAGAGAAGCGGTGGCGGAGGTATAAGAGGGAGAGAGTTGAATGAGAGGCGAGGACTGGGAGGAAAGTAGGGGACAAGTTAGGAGATCAAGCGGTGTGGGTCAGGCTGAATGGGGTGAAGTAGTCTTGGGGGCGGGAAGAGGAAAGAGGTGGAATTGGATTTGGGAGACATGGAGGGGTAAGGTAGTTATTGCCGTGCCCAGCAAGAGAAATGGGGCCAAGAAATAGATGGGAAGAACGGACGGATTTGGAGCTTATAGGCTGCTCAGACCAGGAGAGGTAGAAGGGAGAGAGGGTTGGGCTCCAACAAGTCTCTTTGTCACTGCTTAGGTAAAGATGAGACCAGTCATTGAAATACAAAGTTTGCAAATATGGGACAGTTAACAATTCTGCCATCTAGAAATTTAGAGAAGACTGGAGTTGAGGCCAGCAGTGGGGCGAGGAGGCAGGAAAGAGGGGAGGTTGGTCAGATTTGGGAGAAACAAGAGGAGATGAGTGACATGAGAAAGGAAACCATAGAAAAGATGCGTTTTTGTGGGGGCCAGTGGCTCTGGAGCCGGAGTGAGAAAGTTGAGGGGCAATACTGGCATGGACTGTGGGGGAACGCTAACACTTGCACCTTTCAGGTGATGGAGAGCACCCCTTCCAGGGGTGGACTGAGTCGAGTACACCTACAATGCAGGAACCTGCAGGAATTCCTAGGGAGCCTGAGCCCTGGGGTATTGGACCGATTGTATGGGCACCCTGCCACCTGTCTGGCTGTCTTCAGGTGAGGACACCCTTCATGGCAGGGACCATGGTGGGGAAATGTAATAAGGCCTGCAGACTGGAATAAGTTCTCGTGGGTAGAAGCTTAGCCCTGGTGGGCTTGGAGATTGAAGTGTGCCAAACCAGATGGAGGTAGTGGGGGCAGCAAGACTGGTGAAAGTGTGGGGGGTGAGGTGAGGTGTTTGAGGCCATTGAGAGCAGGGATGCAGTTCTCAGGCAGCTCTGATATTAACAGTTTCCCTCTCCTGCCTTACAGGGAGCTCCCATCTTTGGCTAAGAACTGGGTGATGCGGATGCTCTTTCTGGAGCAGCCTTTGCCGCAAGCTGCTGTAGCCCTGTGGGTGAAGAAGGAATTCAGCAAGTGAGTGTCTCCGGCATTCTCAGTCAGATACAAATTTCTTAATAGCCAAGTTTCCCAAACTGCTGTTCTTGGGACACTTCCAAGAAATACTGATGGGAACACCACAAAACTTGTAATTAAGCAAGTTTTGGGAAATTCCGTTTACTGTATTTTGCCTCTTGGAGAGTTCTGAGGTCTGTAAGAAGGCTCTGGTAGGTGTTACAGTAAAGAAATTTGCCTTAAGAAGACACTGATCTTACTCTGTGAAACAGTGTTCCAAAGATCACCAGTTCAGAACAGGCAGAAATGGAAGCCTTTATGGGCCTCCTTCTTTCTGTTCTCCAGACATCCCCCTCACCTCTCTGCTTCTGTTCCAGAGCTCAGGAGGAAAGCACGGGGCTGCTGAGCGGCCTCCGTATCTGGCACACCCAGCTGCTCCCTGGTGGGCTCCAGGGCCTCATCCTCAACCCCATATTCCGCCAAAACCTCCGCATCGCCCTTCTGGGTGGGTATGTCACACCTTTTCCTAAGATGGGCAGGGGAAATAGTGATTAAACTGCTCATTAAACTGCTGGAGGGGAAGCTCCTGAGGGGGCTTCTCTGGAAGCTTGTGGGCTCCACTTTGGAAGCTCCTTTAGGAATAAGTTGGACCAGACATAGCTACGTGGTGTAGGAAATGTCTCCCACTCATGGCCCCTGGGGACGAAGGTGGAAAAAGGGCAGAAGGGTTGGCGGCGAACACAGGCAGGGTTCCTTACTCTCGACCGTCCTGGCATAGGGGCAAGGCCTGGTCTGATGACACAAGTCAGCTGGGACCAGACAAGCACGCCCGGGATGTCCCCTCACTTGACAAGTATGCCGAGGAGCGATGGGAGGTGAGGACTTGGGACTCTGTGTGTGTCTCTGCTTGTGCTCCTACTTCCCACGGCCTTTAGAGGCGTCCGACTCTCTGTTCTCTTCCGTTCCTCAGGTGGTCCTGCACTTCATGGTGGGATCCCCCAGCGCAGCCGTCAGCCAGGACTTGGCTCAGCTCCTTAGCCAGGCTGGGCTCATGAAGAGGTGAGGAAGCCAGAGGTACAGCGGCTCTGTTTTGCCGTCTGCTTGGGTGCCTGCTAAATTGAGTGTCCACATCGGGTCAGGATTGCAGAGGGTTGGCTGTAAAAGGAGAGCTGAGCAGAGCACGGCCAGAGATAAACCCCCAAAAATGTGATCACACAGGTGGGATGGTGGCCTTTCTCTGCACACCTCTGCCATGGGCCCTCTCTGTCTCTAGTGCTGAACCTGGAGAGCCGCCCTGCATTACCTCTGCCGGCTTCCAGTTCCTCTTGCTGGACACCCCGGCCCAGCTCTGGTACTTTATGTTACAGTATCTGCAGACAGCACAGGTGAGCAGGTCAGGGGCTGCCTGCCGGCATGCTCTGCTCTTCCCAGGACCCACTGAGAGACTGCTGCCCGTAGACTCTGTTCCCTGATTTTTTCTCCTCATTTCCTCCCTCCCATCCCTCCCCCTTTGTCTCTGCCCATTCCTCCCTAGAGTCGGGGCATGGACCTAGTGGAGATTCTCTCCTTTCTCTTCCAGCTCAGCTTCTCTACTCTGGGCAAGGTAAGCTGGGGGCTTGGGTGGGCAAGATGGGAAAAGAGTAGAGAGATGGGAAAGGGAAATGAGGTTATGGGGCAAAACAGTGAAAGATAAGAATGAACAAAGATGGGGAAAGAGGGAGTGAGTGTATGGGGTTGGGAAAGGGAGGATGAGATGTGTTTTGGACCCCAGCTGGCCATCTCTCTTCCCTAGGATTACTCTGTGGAAGGTATGAGTGATTCTCTGTTGAACTTCCTGCAACATCTGCGTGAGTTTGGGCTTGTTTTCCAGAGGAAGGTATGAGCACCCAGATACATGGCTTCTAGGGAAGAGGCAGGGTGGTATGGTGCCTTGGCCTTAAAAAGGAGCGGGGTCTCGGGAGGCAGGAAGCAGTTGCCAGGACTGAATGTTTGGGTCCCTTGGGAGAGAAATTGGGAGTTGAGGTTCTGTGCACTGGAAGGAATCTATAATGTCTGAGGAGGAAGATGAAGGGCAGTGACGCCGGAGAGAGGGCCTATTGCCTTTCCTTTCTCCTTTCCAGAGGAAATCTCGGCGTTACTACCCCACGCGACTGGCCATCAATCTCTCGTCAGGTGTTTCTGGGGCTGGGGGCACTGCACATCATCCTGGGTTCATTGTCGTGGAAACCAATTACCGGCTGTATGCCTACACGGGTGAGGCTGGACAGAGGGCCCCTGGGAGAGCAGGCTGGGGAGGGGAGTGGGGAAGGGGAAAGGAGGAGGGACTGCCAGTTTCTGGTCATGTAAACTTGGTGGTTTACAGAGTTCTCTGAGGCTTGAGCTCTGGGTGTAGAGGAGCCTCCTAATCATTACTCTCTTCCTATCCTCGGGTCAGAGTCGGAGCTGCAGATCGCCCTCATTGCCCTTTTCTCTGAGATGCTCTATCGCTTCCCCAACATGGTGGTGGCACAGGTGACCCGGGAGAGTGTGCAGCAGGCCATTGCTAGTGGCATCACAGCCCAACAGGTATTGCCTCTTGGGGAAGGTGCAGGTGGGAAGAAAGGCTGCACCTGGCCTGTGGGGTACAGGGTGGTCACCTCATGGAAGGCTAGCATGGGGTCTGTTACAGTAGGTGGTGGTGAGTTGTCTATGTTTGAGCATCAGGCACACGAGAAATCAAGGCGCTAGGTGTGGGAATAGGTAGACCGGCGAGGGGAAAAGACACGGAAGAAGGACACCACCACTTCCTAGATGCATAGATGGCCTAGTTGTTTCTCTTCTCTGAGTCTCAGTTTCCTCATCTGGAAATAATGAGAGTTCTCACCTCATAGGGCTGTTGGAAGGATTCAGTGAAATAAAGGTAAATAATTTAGCTCAGAGCCTGCCATGCAGTAAGTGCTCAGAAATAATAGTTGTTGTTATTTTAAAGATAAAAAAATGAAAAACAAGACTATAGAAAGGACAGATGTGTCAAAGAAGGAGTAGCAGACATCACCAGTGGGAACAGCACCTGGGGACAACAGCTAAACTGGGATGGGTTGAACTGTTGACAGGCATGTGCCCATGACTTTTTAAACAGTTGCTATTCAGTGACATTAGGTGACAGCTTAGCTAGCTTTCCTGCTTTCTTAAGCCCGTGATCCCAGTTCTTGTCTGTTTTCCTAGATCATCCATTTCCTAAGGACAAGGGCCCACCCAGTGATGCTTAAACAGGTACAAACAGGAGACTGGAGGTACAGACAGCTGCTGGAGGTTGACAGCTCTTGGCATCTGGCGATGAAGTGATGGAAAAGAGAAAGGGGCACCTAAATCTGGGGAATGAGTGGAGGGCTAGGGTTGTCTGGAGTAGTATTCCTGAATCTTAGAGCCATCCCTTGCCCCTGCAGACACCTGTGCTGCCCCCCACCATCACGGACCAGATTCGGCTGTGGGAGCTGGAAAGGGACAGACTCCGGTTCACCGAAGGTGAGTGGCTTTTGGCGGTTGATTCTTGGTCATTGGCCAGAGGAAGGACAATTCAGTCTTGATGAACTGAAAAAGCTATTCATGCATTTTAATTTTTGTTTACTGCATGGGCTGGTAAACGCATGCACTTTTTATTTTGGGGTGAGTCGGTGGCAGTAAATAAATTGTCTCAAATCAGTGCAATTTAGATTTAGCTAGAAGAGGGAAATTGGGAGGGATAATTCATAGTAATTTCTCTGGTTTTGGTAAGCATTAATGGGTTTTCTTATTGTATTATATTGCTTTCCTGAATATGCCTGGATCACACTAGTGTTAGAATGAGCCCTGGAGGAGGCAAACATAGATTAGTATTTAAACGTGGTGGATGGCAAGCCCAGACCGCTGCCCTGAGGCTGCCACCCAGGGGCGCCGCGCCTCAGTTTCTCACCTCCTCTCTCTCCCCTGTCGCTCCTGACCTGCGGACCCCAGGCGTCCTGTATAACCAGTTCCTGTCGCAAGTGGACTTTGAGCTGCTGCTGGCCCACGCTCGGGAGCTGGGCGTCCTGGTGTTCGAGAACTCGGCCAAGCGGCTCATGGTGGTGACCCCGGCCGGGCACGGCGACGTCAAGCGCTTCTGGAAGCGGCAGAAGCACAACTCCTGAGAGTGGGGGACCGGACCCGGGAGGGCGGGCCGCGTGGAAGCGGGCGCGGCCTCGGAACTCAGGAGTTTTTTTATTCACACGTCGGGACTCTTCTTGTTTAATAAAGTTGTTAAAGTGAACCATGCAGCCCCCGGCGCCTCCCCGAGAGGCTACCCAGCTCCGCGGAGAACGCCCTCCTCTCCGTGTCGACAGCCATTGGACCTGGAGGGGAAGGAGGTGGGGCCGAGGCCAGTTACCGCGCATGCGCCCGGGCGGGGACCCGCCTCCCAGCGCCGCGGTGACCGCGAGTCAAGTTCCGGGGTCCCGTTAGCTGGTGCTCGAGCGCCTGCTGTCGCCGCCCTAATCGCCCGCAGCCGCGGGGCGCCCTGGGATAGCGGCGGGCTCACCGGGTGAGCGCGCGGCGGGCCGGCCTTCGGGGAGTGGGAGGTGCTGCAGGGTCAGGACCCACGCGGCGGGACGGGCGGGAAGGCCTGGCACGCGCTGGCTGGGGGCAGTGCGGACGGGCTCTGGGGCAGGCGGACAAGTAATAACCCTGGCGGGACTCCTTGCTGGCTCTCGGGAGCGCAAATGTCCATCATCTGCCAGGATCCCTGAGTCCTTTCTCCTCCTCTGTGTCCGCGGTCACCCCCACGTCGCAGATGATTAGGTTGAGGGCCTGAGAGTCCTACCCTGTCCTGGAAGAGCCCTGTCGACACCATGCAATCTAGTCTTCACAGAGGAGGGGTTGTGACGGATGGGATAGATACTTAAAATAACAGACCAGTGCTTGGAGGGAGGCAGAGACTAAGGAGGAGGATGTGATTTTGGGAGGTGTGACCCTCCCTCACCCCCCTAACTTCCTAGTGTGTTCTCTCTGGAACAGACCTTGGCCCCTTTCCAAGTACTCCAGATGCCTCATTTGCCTTTGGCCTCTTTTCGACCACCACTCTGGGGGTTGAGGCCCTCAAGGGGACTCCCCAGGTCCCATCCCATTTCCACCCAGTCAGAGCCCAATGGATCAGCCATCTCCCAGAGGAACCGTGAAGCCAAACAGAAGCGCCTGCGACAGAAGCAGGCGGCGCTGGAGGCTGGAATCGCTCAGAAGAGCAAGGTTAGGGGTCAGACAGCTGGTCCTTGGTTCTCTGAGAAATCTTGGGAGGGAGCTGGAGGAGAGACTGGCTGGATCCAGATACCTGAGGTATATTCGAATTGCATCCCGCCTTCTGGTTCCTCCTCTCCGCAGTCACCTGCCGAATCCAGTAAGGCCTGGACCCCTAAGGAGATAGTGTTGTATGAAATCCCCACGGAACATGGTGAAAAGAAAGGTAACTAGGACACTTGAAGGCCTTTTCCCTCACATTTTGGTTGCCCATTTGGTCTGCTGAAATGCAACCTGGAAACAAAACTCGGGAGTTAGTGGAGCTCTCCTCTTCCTCCATAGATGTCTCCCGGCCCCTGCCTCCTGCATACAGTCCCCAATATGTTGAGGCTGCCTGGTACCCTTGGTGGGTGCGAGAGGGCTTCTTCAAACCAGAATATCAGGTTAGTACCTGGTAGGGAGGGGTGCTAAATGGTCCTCAGGGCAGAATGGCCCATGAGGTTGGTGGGCATGAGTCTGGAGCTCGCAACCAGCCACATTGCAGAGGCTGCCAAAAGCAGGGAGAGCTTGCCTTCTCCCTCTGGTGCCTCCAGGGTGTCCACAGGTTTTCCCCTTCCCTGTTATTTGCCCGACTGTTTTTCCTGCAGTTCTTTCTGCCTTGGAGACACCAGAGTGTGCTATTTCCCCAGGGAACATGCAGCCCTGTCTTGCCCTTTGACTTTCCCTTCCTCTAGGCCAGGCTGCCCCAGGCCACACGGGAGACCTTTTCCATGTGTATCCCACCTCCCAATGTCACGGGCTCCCTGCATATTGGGCATGCGCTGACCGTAGCCATACAGGACGCCCTCGTGCGCTGGTGAGACGGGAATGGGGCTGCTTGAGTTCTTGGAGGGGAAGGAGAAAGTAGGAAGGAGTGAGGATAAACAAACATGTAAGACCAGGGATTCCTGTGAGGGTTTTTCTTTTCTTTTTAAAAATATTTTATTTACTTATTTGGTTGCTCCGGATCTTAGTTGCGGCAGGTGGGCTCCTTAGTTGCGGCTCGCGGGCTCCTTAGTTGCACTTGCCAGCTCCTTAGTTGCGGCACGCGAACTTTTAATTGTGGCATGCATGTAGGATCTAGTTCCCTGACCAGGGATCGAACCCCGGCCCCCTGCATTGGGAGCGCAGAGTCTTAACCACTGTGCCACCAGGGAAGTCCCATGACGGTATTTCTTTTGCAGGCACCGGATGCGTGGGGATCAGGTGCTGTGGGTCCCTGGATCAGATCATGCAGGGATTGCTACTCAAGTATGTCTTTCGCCACTTTTCCTTTTCTTGGGTGAGAGAGTTCTTCCCCCAAAGCGACCTGATTCTCTGTTTGCCCTCTCATCTTGCTGTAGGCTGTGGTGGAGAAACAGCTGTGGAAGGAGCGAGGAGTGAGGAGACACGAGCTGAGCCGGGAAGACTTCCTTAGGGAGGTGTGGAAGTGGAAGGAGGAGTGAGTATGGTGGGCAGGACTGGAGGGGCCGAGACAGCAGGTTTGGGTCCTTGCTTCCCAGCCCCTCTCGCCTAACATGTAGTCCAGGTTTTTTCCATTCAGTCCTAACTTCCTGTGGTGACTTAAGCTCTGAAGCCCCTTAGCATTTGGTGGGGTCTCCAAGCTTTGTGTATATGTGTGTGTGTGTGTATTGTATACGTTAAAATGTAGATACTTGTGTATATGTACGTATATATGTGTATGTATATATGTATGTTTTTCCCTCTATTTATCCCATTTTCCCTTGCTTAGATTTCATCATCTCTCCTCAGCCATTCCCACTTTCCATCCCCCTGAAATTACCCTCTTGCTTCCAGGTCTGTTAACATGTGCCATCTTCTCTGTAAAGCTTCTCTGGGTTTCTCACAAATCGGCTGCCCCTTCCCCTGTTACTGTAGAACTTTATGCTTCTTTCAGTGTCATGGAAGGCCCCATACTGGGTTTGTCTGTGTCCATTAGCTTCTAGAGGCTAAATCAATGTCATACTCACTCCAGGAAAGGTGGAGAGATATGTGAGCAGCTCCGAGTGCTGGGGGCCTCCCTGGACTGGGACCGAGAGTGTTTTACCATGGATGCCGTGAGTGTTCCGTGCCGTGGTTCCTGTGGGTGTCGGGGAGGTGTTTAGAGCTCTGTGCAGGGAGGCGGGTTGCTGTGTGTGTTGGGGTAGCAGTGTGGGATGCCTGGGTCCCTGAGTGGGGTGATGGGCTGACAAGGGGCGGTTGGATGTGGACACTCAGATCATTCTAGGCCTCCTCAGTGGCTGTGACAGAAGCTTTCGTGCGGCTCTACAAGGCTGGGTTGTTGTACCGGAGCCGGCAGCTTGTCAACTGGTCGTGTGCGTTACGCTCTGCCATCTCGGATATTGAGGTGAGGCAGAGAAGGAGAGGCGGGTTTGTGAGAGCTCTGAGGCAGGGGGAGAGCTTGGACTTTGGAGCCAGACTTCCTGGATTCACATCTGAGTCTGGCCACCTCCCAGCTGTGTGGCTCCTGGCAGGCTGTTAGCTTCTGTCAGCCTCAGTTTCCTCAGTCTGTAAATTAGGGGTGATGTAAATGCCTGTGTCCTGGGGGTGTTGTGAGAATTCAGTGAGAACTCCTGGAAGGTGCTCGGCACAACACCTGTGCGTGGTTTCAGTGCTTGGTGAATATTTTCTGTAACTGTGGCTGCACAAGGATTAGGTGAGGGAAGGGAGGTGGCTCCTGAATCCTCCGAGTGGCTTTTAGATGGGTTGCAGGGAGGCGGGGCCGTGGATGAATGGAGGTGGGAAGCCGGGTGCAAGCCTTGCAGAAAGGCTGCTCTCTGACCCTGCTTTTTCCACGCCTCCAGGTGGAGAGCCGGCCCCTCCCTGGCTGCACGGAGCTTCGGTTGCCTGACTCCCCCACCCCTGTGTCTTTTGGCCTCCTCTTTTCCGTGGCCTTCCCCGTGGATGGAGAGCCTGGTGAGGGTAGCCTCGGAAAGGTCACGCACTTGCCTCTGCTTCCCGTTTTCTCAAGCCCATGTTGGGCTGATGGAGGGAACCCACCAGCCTGTCTCGCACATGACATAAGGAACCTTGGTAGTGTTGCGTCCTCATGGGCACTCACCCTGGGTATCCCGGGCCATGTAAGAAAAGTGCACGTGGTCACTGCCCTGTGGGAGCTTAGCATAATTCTGCAGGAGGCTGCTACCCCCAGAAGAGACAAAAGATCAGTTCTGAAGTGTGGTTTGAACAATAACTGTTCCCAAGAGTTTGGAGAAGGGGAAGATAGATGAGCTGGAATAGTCAGAGGAGGTTTCTTGTAGGAGGGGCTGCTGCTTGCCCCAAAGAATGCACAGTATTTATGATCAGGGCACCGAGAACTCCCAGTGTCCTCTGTGCACCCAGCAAGGATTCTAGTTGTATTTATTAACATTCTGTCCTTGTCTCGCAAGCAAGTTATTGAGGAATTCCGCAGCACCCGACACCCCCTCAGGCCTCTGGTCATTAGCTTGGGGGAAACCTCAGGCTCCCGTAGACACTGGTCCTAGTTTTTTCTAGTTACTCCTGGGGGCCTGCTCAACTTTGACCATCCCTGTCCCCTCCCTTTGCCAGTTCTCCTGGCTTTAGCTTTGTCACGAGTGTGGGGTGAGGGCGAGGACCAACTTGAAGTGCTTGAATTTTGTCTTCAGATGCAGAGGTTGTGGTAGGAACCACGAGGCCAGAGACGTTGCCTGGAGACGTGGCTGTGGCGGTCCATCCCGATGACTCCCGATACACAGTAATACACAGTGCGCGCTCTGCCACGTGGCCTTCCCACCCCCATCCTCTTCCCTTCCTTTTATTTTTTTTTGCTGTACGCGGGCCTCTCACTGTTGTGGCCTCTCCCATTGCGGAGCACAGGCTCCGCACGCACAGGCTCAGCGGCCATGGCTCACCGGCCCGGCTGCTCCGCGGCATGTGGGATCTTCCCGGGCCGGGGCACGAACCCGTGTCCCCTGCATCAGCAGGCGGACTCTCAACCACTGCGCCACCAGGGAAGCCCTTCCCTTCCTTTTAGAATGGCAGCTCCTCCTCTCCGCTTTCTCTTCCTTTTCCTAAAATTTCCCTTATCTCAGTTCTCCAGTGGTTCTGAGTCTACTCCCTTCTCTTCCTGATGTTACACTTCAGCTCAGGGGCTGACAAACTATGGCCCGTGGGCCAGATCCACCTGCTGCCTGTTTTTGTACGAGCCACCCTCGTTCCCTGTGTGTTGTCTGCACCTACATCATGTATTATCTAACTCGGCCATGGTGGTGGAGTGGAGTTGTTGTACAGAGACTGAATTTGCCTCTTGGCCTGTGAAGCTTAAGGCCCCTTAAGAAAAAGTTTACGGAGCCCTGCTCTGGGGCTCATATTCCCAGGGTTCTCATGCCCACCCCAGACCCTTCCATCCCACACACGTGCCTGTGCTTGCTCCCTCTCCCTTCCCTTCAGCATCTACATGGACGACAACTTCGTCATCCCTTGACGGGGCAGCTTCTCCCCCTTATCACAGACTGTGCTGTTCAGCCACACCTGGGCACAGGTGAGTGGGGGCAGGGGAGAGAGAGGAAGTCAGGGCTCCTGGGGGACAGGAGGGAGGGATAGGGTAGCGTGGGCGATGACGATACATCTGGAAAAGCCAAGGTCAGGGTTCAGTGCTTACATCAGTTCTGCTCCCCTAGGGGCAGTGAAGGTGACTCCAGCTCACAGCCCTGCCGATGCTGAGCTGGGGGCCCGACACGGCTTGAGCCCCCTGAGTGTCATTGCGGAGGATGGGACCATGACCTCCCTCTGCGGGGACTGGCTGCAGGTAGTGCCAGCTCAGTGATACCCCGTTCTTTGGGGGCACCCTCTGCCCCATCTCCCCTCTCCCACTTTCTTGTTTTCCTAGCAGCCTTTAAGCTTTCCTGTTGCTGCTTTTCCCCAGGGTCTGCACCGATTTGTGGCCCGGGAAAAGATTCTGTCAGCACTGAGGGAACGGGGCCTGTTCCGGGGATTCCAGGACCACCCTATGGTGCTGCCCATTTGCAGGTAACCTCATTTTCACTCCTTTCCATAGGGACCACCCCCAGATGGGAATGGATGAAGCTTAAGAGTGACCACAGGGTGAGCTGTGCACCCCTTATGCTAGAATACGAGCTCTGTGTCAGTGTTGTTTGCTGCTGTGTCCTCAGCGCTTGAGGGCCTGGCACGTAGTCGAGTCCTGTGTCCCTTTCAGCCGTTCCGGGGATGTGGTAGAATACCTACCGAAGAGCCAGTGGTTTGTCTGCTGCCGGGAAATGGGGGACAGAGCTGCCAAGGTGAGGCTGCAGTGTGAGGAGGGCCTGGGGCCTGGCCTGGGGGACTCCCTGAGCAGTGGAATGAAGAAACAGGGAGGCTGGGGGCCCTTCTGCCCCCCAGACCTCTCTAGCTATGCTGTTGAGAGGAGAGCTGTGGGGATGGAGGCCTGGTGCCCAGAAAGGGCTGGCTTGCATCCTCACTCAAGCCCAGAATCTTCTCAGGAGGCTTGGGAGGTTCTTCCTGAGTTTTAGAACCACTTCAGAGACCACTTGTCCCATTCTTGGGGGGTTGAGGGGTGCAGGTAGGGAAGCACTGTCTAAAGGTCCTTTCCCTCCAGGCTGTGGAGTCAGGGGCCCTGGAGCTCAGTCCCTCCTTCCACCAGAAGAACTGGCAGCACTGGTTTTCCCACACTGGGTAAGGAGAAGGGGGGCTCTCAGGAGATGGGGAGGGGCCCACTGGTTATGCTAGGAAATCACTCGTGTCCTCCCGGCAGGGACTGGTGTGTCTCCCGGCAGCTGTGGTGGGGTCATCAGATTCCAGCCTACCTGGTTGTAGAGGAGCACACACAGGTTGGTAGGAAGAAGTGGAGGGGAGGGCTGGGTGTGGCTGAAAGAGCCTTAGCACAGGAGTCCAAGGACTTCCAGTGCCCGTCCCAGCTCTCTGCCTTCGCTGTGCTTTCTGGTCTTGGTCATGTAAACATCTGTTGTGTGATCAGAGCTCCTGGGCTGGCGATTCTTCATCTCACCACCAGAGGGTGCCAGCCATTCTCAGACCACCTGAGAACATGAAAACTCAGTGGTGTTTCACACCCATCAGGTGCTGGTCTTCCTCACTCTTCCCTACCCCTTACTTCTGCAGGGCGACGCGAAGGACTGTTGGGTGGTCGGGCGGACAGAGGCTGAGGCCAGAGAAGTAGCTGCAGAATTGACAGGGAGACCAGGGGCGGAGCTGACCCTGGAGAGGGGTGGGTACCGGAGCTGGGGAGGGCTGGGGAGGGCGTCTGGGTACTGAGGGAACAGGTACTGAGGTAGAGAAGGTAGGGTCGGGAAAGCTGGGAATGGGGCAGAGGGCTCGACCCCTGGTCTCTGTGGGTGGGGCTTGGGCTGGAAAGGTGGGTAGCAGTGGGCTGAGGTTCTGAAGCTGAGGTTCCAATTGTTCCCATTCCCCATTCTGTTTCCCAGACCCCGATGTCCTGGATACCTGGTTCTCCTCGGCTCTTTTCCCCTTTTCTGCCCTGGGCTGGCCCCAAGAGGTGAGGTGGGTTGAGAGGAAGAGAGTGAAGGTAGGGATGAGGAAGTGGGCCCCAGGGCCTCCAGGGAGTCTCGAGAAGAGCTGGAGGCCCTGGGCTTAGGCCTCTCACTGCTTATCTTTTTCTCCTAGACCCCAGACCTGGCTCGTTTCTACCCCCTGTCACTTTTGGAAACGGGTGGTGACCTCTTGCTGTTCTGGGTGGGCCGCATGGTCATGTTGGGGACCCAGCTCACAGGGCAGCTCCCCTTCAGCAAGGTAACGGCCCGGCCCTTTGGTGCCCTGCCCCTCTCTGTGACTCCCCAGTCTTCCCCAAGCCTTGTTGTCCATTCTAACCCCTAATGTGGGGTTTTCTGTGTTCCCAGTTCCTTTGTCCTGATTCACTTCCCAGCCTAACCCCTAAAGCCTGGAGGACAGCCAGGGGATCCTCCAGGGGAAAGTTCTCCAGGCCCCCCTCTGCTGACCCCCTCCATGCCCCCAGGTGTTGCTGCACTCCATGGTTCGGGACAGGCAGGGCCGGAAGATGAGCAAGTCGCTGGGGAATGTGCTGGACCCACGGGACATCATCAATGGGGTGGAGCTGCAGGTCAGGATGAAGGGCCCGAAGAGGGATGGAGTTTTCAGGAGAGAGGAAGGCAGGGGAGGGGCCGGCAGGGTGGGCTGGAGCTGGGAGGGTCAGTAGGCGGGACCCTTGTAGGGGCAGGGTCTTACACTGAGGCCAGTGAATTACTCACCCACCCCAGGTGCTGCAGGAGAAGCTGAGGGATGGGAACTTGGACCCCGCAGAGCTGGTGATCGCGGCCTCAGCACAGGTGAGTCGCCAGTGTCTGACCCATCCCAGCCTCTAGCTCGTGGCCACTGGTTTCCTCTGCAACCCAGCTTCTGGCCCTGCAGCCTCATAGGCAGCTGCCACCCCTCTTCTCTTTCTGGTTGCAGAGAAAGGACTTTCCTCATGGGATCCCCGAGTGTGGGACAGATGCCCTGAGATTCGCCCTGTGCTCCCATGGGGCCCTGGGTAAGCCCGGGTGAGGGCAGCCGGTGGCAGCCCCTGTGCAGTGGGGCAGGGTGGGTCAGGGCCAAGGACTCCCCGTGCAGCCACCACCAGTGCATGCTCCCTCCTGCGTCTCCCTCCCAGGGGGCGACTTGCACCTGTCTGTCTCTGAGGTCCTGAGCTTCAGACATTTCTGCAATAAGATCTGGAATGCCCTGCGCTTTATCCTGAATGCTCTTGGGGAGAAATTCATACCCCAGCCTGCAGAGGAGGTAAGAGAGAAAAAAGGGGTGCTTGGGAACTGGGTAGTCCGACATCTGAGGCTTGGTGGAGGCGTCTAGAAGGAGAAGAGGCAGCGGAGTGGGAGTCAAGCTGTCCCACCCTGAAGCCCCTTCTGCCCGCAGCTGTCCCCCGCCTCCCCCATGGATGCCTGGATCCTCAGCTGCCTGGCCCGCACTGCCCGGGACTGCGAGCGGGGCTTCCTCACCCGCGAGCTCGCGCTCGTCACCCACGCCCTGCACCACTTCTGGCTTCACAACCTCTGTGACGTCTACTTGGTGAGTGAGGCGAGGGCACTCCCCCTGCAGACCTGCTTCCTGTGCCCTGGCGGAGAGCTCTGAACTGGGTTCCTAATTCTTCCCCCCGGACAGGAAGACAGATGAGATGGGGAAATCCTAATTCCCCTCTTCCCTGGGACTGGCCCGGGCGCTGTTCCCTGCCTGTCACCAGAAGAGAGAGGAGGAGGAGGGGAGATTTCTAGAAAACCAAGTCTGACAAAGCAGGATTGGGAGGCAGATGGAGATTTTTTTTAGTCCCTGTGATTGCTGAGTTTGGATCCCGGGCAGGCTGGGAGCTGGGAGCAGACAGGGAGGAAGAGTAGGGGTCTTTAGACCAAGGGCTTCTCTCAGAGGGAGGGCTTGTTAACTGCGGAGTGTCAGTCCCACCCCCAGAGCAGCTCAGCCAGCAGGTTGGGGGGTGGCTGGCAAGAATGTTCATTTCTTGTCCCAGGTGATGCTGACACTGATGGCCCAGGACCACTGCCCTAGATTTCTGTTTCTCAACTTTTTAAAAAATTTCTGTCTCTTTTTGATGAAAAAAACCTCAGTGCTTTTCATCCTAAACGACACAAACCTCCCTAACAATTTTATTCCCCACCCATCCCTGAGAGTCGCTGTCCTAGATTTCCCGTTGTCACACGCTCCACACTGTGTCCAGGGACAGTTGATGGTCTCAGAGATGCTGGGTGCTCCTGCCCGTGTTTACCCACAGCATCCCCACTGATAGGGCGGCGAGCATGTGGAGGAAGGACATGGCCGTGGACGGCCCCTGACCCCTTGGCCTCCTCCCTAGGAGGCTGTGAAGCCAGTGCTGTTGCACTTGCCCCGCCCCCTGGGGCCTCTTCAGGTTCTGTTCTCCTGCGCTGACATCGGTCTCCGCCTCCTCGCCCCGCTGATGCCCTTCCTGGCTGAAGAGCTCTGGCAGAGGCTGCCCCCCAGGCCTGGTGGCGCCCCTGCCCCCAGCATCTGTGTTGCCCCCTACCCCAGTGCCCTCAGCTTGGTGAGTCACGTCCATGGAGTCTTGGAGTGGGACTTCTGGTCAAGGCTTGGGGAGCAGTCTTCTAGGAGGGCTTGCTGCTGTGGGGTCGTTGACAGTGGTGGTCTGTATTTTGCCGTGGAGTCTTTGGGAGGATGGATTGTTCCTGTAGGGCTGGGATAACTCCAGGGTGTTGGGGGCAGTATTAGCAAGTGGTTAGAGTAGGATGTTGTCACCAGACTGACACTAGCCGTGTGACCGTGTATCGGTTCGTAATAGTACATGTCATGGTTGTGATGAGATTAGTTGGTAGTGATAGGATATCCCAAAAATCTTAGTGCAGTGTTAAGCTTTAATAACTTGAGAAGGATAAAATGCTACAAACTCACCCAAAAAGTAATTCTAAAGTTTAACTCAATTTCTTTTTTACTTACTTGGTTTTGTGAGTTTTGAATAATACCTTTTAAATTCTGATTTTTGGTTGTTTGTCATCTCCAGTCAGAGCGACTAAACAGACATTAACCAGCGATCATCTAAGACCTTCTTAGATGACACCCCGGTTTTTGCCATGTTCCGTTCCTTGAGGTGGTGAATTATGTGTGTGGTGGAGAGAGCAGATCGTTGCTCTAAGGAGATAGGGGTGGGCGGGTGGAGGTTAGAGCCAGGAGAGTTGAGACCGAGTCCCCCAGGTGCCTGCTTACCCACTCTGGGTGCCCATCTCCAGGAGCACTGGCACCAGCCCGAGCTGGAGCGGCACTTCTCCCGGGTCCAGGAGGCTGTGCAGGCGCTGAGGGCTCTCCGTGCCACGTACCAGCTCACCAAGGCCCGGCCCCGAGGTGAGGTGGGCCCTGGGCTCCTGAGTCTCTGCAGACAGGAGGGGCTGGTGGGGAAGAGGGGGAGCCTGGAGGACAGAGCCCAGAGTTGGGAGGTGCAGGATGAGGAGCTGCTCTCTTGACCCTGACAGTTTCCTTTCCTCCCCAGTGCTGCTGCAGAGCTCAGAGCCAGGAGAGCAGGGCCTCTTTGAGGCCTTCCTGGAGCCCTTGGGCACCCTGGGCCACTGTGGGGCCGTGGGCCTTCTACCCCCAGCTGCAGCAGCTCCCTCGGGCTGGGCCCAGGCCGCTCTCAGTGACACCGTTCAGGTCTACATGGAGCTGCAGGTGACCAGAGGAGGCTGGAGGAGGGAGGGGTGGGGTTGAAAAGGATGTTGGGAGGAGGGCAAGGGGCGGGTTCTATAAAAGTGAGGTGGGCGGGGGGGGGGGAAGTGAGGAGAGATCTTAGAATGGGGGGAAGGGCATGCTGGGTGGACTGTAGATGTCTGAGCCTTCTCTCTGTTCTTCTGCAGGGCCTGGTGGACCCCCAGACCCACCTACCTCGGCTAGCTGCCCGAAGACACAAGTTGCAGAAGCAGCTTGATGGCCTCATAGCCCGGACCCCATCAGAGGGAGAGGCAGAGACTCAGAGGCAGCAGAGGGTGAGTCTGGGGCAGGCCACCCAGGATGCCTGACTCCCTAAGGGAATGTGGGCTGGGGACAGGGGTGGTGGGGGGAGGCTATTACCTCTGTCCTCACCTGCTTCTCTCCTTGCCCAGCTTTCTTCCCTCCAGTTGGAACTGTCAAAACTGGACAAGGCGGCCTGTCACCTCCGGCACTTGATGGATGTGTCTCCCAGCCCTGGGGAGCTTTGAGCTCTAACCATCCCTGGTAGCTTTCCTCCCTCCCAGACCCGCCTTTGAGGACAGATTCGGCAGCTGTCCTGGTGCCGTGGAGCCTCAGAGACCATGTGGTCCAGTTCCCTCCTTCGTCAATGAGAAAACAGACTGGTTTGGTCAGAGTGACTGGGTGTCCTCGAGACGCTCACGTTTTTGCCCCAGCCTCCGTCCTATGCAGTCCCACCTGGAAGTTTAGGAATGAGGAAATTCAGATAAACTAAAAAACCCAAACATGTCTGCTTGTGGTCCTTTTGTCCCTCTTTCCCCCAGCGGTGACTTTCTGCCTCTTGGTTGTTCCCTGACACTTTGGTCTGGGAGAGAGGCGGGTGGCCTCTTAGCGCTAGGTTCTGGGCCACAGTGGGAGTGTGGGTGCTGGGCGGGGCTCCCTCATTGGAGGAAGGAGGAGCTCTCGGTAGGGCCTGGGAACAGTGACCTGGCTTCCACCTACTTCCTGCACTTACTGACAATGGCCCGACTTCTGCAGGCCGTTCCTCTTCTGCTTCTCACCAGAAGGAAGCTTCCCTGCTTCTTGGCCTTATCGCCAAGGGTTCTGAGAGGATCTGGGACTTCCTGCAGGCCTCAGGGGAGCTGTAGGTTGTGCTGGGGATTGAGTTCCCCCCTGCTTCTGTGTACCTGAAACCAGAGTGCCAGGGACACACCGCCCAGCCCCAGGCAGGGATATACACATGCGCAGATGCCCACCTAGCCACCTCCACCTCCAGCACCTTGTCTCATTGGTGGAATTCAGGGGCCTGGCCCTTCCACACCCAAGTGACATTCTGTCCAGCAGCTCTGAGAAACTGCTGTATGTGCGGGCCTGTACTGGGCTGGGTCCTCTGTGGTGCCACTGAATCCTCCCAAGAACCTCACGAGGTGGATATTTGCTCCATTTTAGAGTTGAAGAAACGCGCTCAGGGAATAAAAGTAACTAGTCCGAAGTGTCAACTGGGATTCAACCCAGTAAGTTAGGTGCAAGTTTTCTAACTGCTGTAACCAAGCTTTAAAGATAATGGTGGCCAATCTATAAAAATACTGAATCACTGTGTTGTACACCTGAAACTAATATTGTAAATCAACTATACTTCAACTCAAAAATTAAAAAAGTTATTTTAGAAAAAACAACAAAGAAAATGGCTCAGACGAGATGGGTGTTTCTTTTGCTGGGCAGAAGCAGTGCAGGACTGAGATAGAGGGTCCCATACCCCTTTTGATCTTACTTTCCTGACATTTTGATACACTTCCCAACTCTGGGTCTAAGATCTTCTCCCACCACTATATCCACATCCCACCCAGAGGGAAAGGAAAAGGAGGGAGTGAGCACCTTCCTTTTTCCCTTCCCCCAGTTCAACAAGTATTTCTTGAGCACCTATTATATGCTGGGCCGTATTCTGGACCGTTGGATTCATCAATGAATGAAACAAACATCTCTGCCACTGCAGTTCTTTCATTCTAGCAGGGAGAGTCAGAAATAACACATGTAAATAAATAAACTAGTGTGTCTGAACGTCATAAATGCAAGGGGGGAAAAGGGTGAAATAAGGTAGGGGGCTCCGGTGCATATGTGTGTTGCGGGGAGGCAGGTTGTAATATGAAATGGGTCAGGGCAGAACTCATTATAAAGGTGAGGTTTAAGTAGAGACTTGCAGGAGTAAAGACTTGGGGTTTAAGTAAAGACATCCAAGTGGATGTCTGGGAGAAGAGTGTTCCAGGTAGAGGGAAGAGCTAGAGCAAAACAGTAAGATGGGAGTACACCTGGAGAGCTCAAAGAGTAGCAAGGAGGTGGTAGGGGGCGGTGGGGAGAGTGAGAGGTGAACTCAGGAAGGTAAGGGATGTGGTAGGGATCAGGGAAGGCTCAAGGCAATCATCTAGACCTGTGCTGTCCAAAATGGTAGCCACTTGACTATCTCAATTAAATAAAACTAAACATTCAGTTTTTCAGTCACACTAGCCACGTTTCAAGTATTTGATAGCCACGTGTGGCTAGTGGCTACCATATTGGTCAGTGCAGGTTATAATATAAAACATTTCCATCATGATGAGAAGTTCTATTGTAAAGTGCTGGTCTAGGACCTTGTAGGCCTTTGTAAAGACTTTGTTTTCTTCCCTCTGGGAGAAGGGAAAGGAAAGGAAGTGACTTTCCTGTCAAAGATATTACCAGGAAGTTGTATACATACTTCCTTTCTACTTGCAACCTGTTGGACAGAACCTGATCACAAGGCCATTCCTAGCTGCAAGGGAGGCTGGGAAATGTAACATAGCCATGTGCTCAGCTAATATTTACATGACTATCCAAAAGGAGGGGAATGACTATTAGGGGAAAGTTAGCAGCCTCTGCCACCCCTAGGTCTAGTGAACCCCAAAGCATTCTTTTTACTGCCCCGCTCTGCCTTGAGTCTGGGAAGAGAATTCTTTGAGAAAAGAATCTGAAAATCACAGCCCTGTGATCCCAGGCCCTGAGATTCGAGAACCAGGTTAAGAAGCAGTTAGCTTGGGAGTTCGGGACTGACATGTACACATTGCTATATTTAAAATAGATAACCAACAAGGACCTACTGTGTAGCACAGGAAACTCTGCTCAATATTCTCTGATAACCTAAATGGGAAAAGAATTTGAAAAAGAATAGATACATGTATATGTATGGATGAATCACTTTGCTTTACACCTGAAACTAATACAACATTGTTAATCAACTATACTCCAATATAAAATAAAAATTAAAAAAAATTAAAAGAAGCAGTTAGCTGTCTGCTCCTCCAGCCTTTTGGAGATCCAGACATTTAATCCCTTGACTTGTTTGGGGCCTATTCACCTGACCCATGGGTGTCACCTGCCCACCAGTGCAGGCTAGGGGCCAGTCATGAAATATTGGGGCCCTTTGGAGCCCCCAGCTACCTCTCCTCCAGGCCAATAGTCTCAGGACAATTGTCAAGGAAACTAAAGGAATTTTGTTTTACTATGCTTTCTCATTTTCAGGGATACTCCATATGGAACTGTTGTCTTCCCCTCCCTCCGAAGGAGTCAGTCTCTAGTTTCATATGGTGGTGATGGTGTGCGGGGGAGGGGGAGCGGGGTTGGTAGGACAGGTTTTGTGGACAACAGGAGGCAATCATACCAATGCCCTCCACATGGTCAAGTCTGGGCAGCATGCTTGCATTTTGAGACAGCCGGTAAGAAGTCAAGATCATCTTGAGTGTGGAGTCAGATGTGTACCTGCCTCAAGAAAAGCAGGAGATGGGAATTTCCTGGCGGCCCAGTGATTGGGAGTCTGCACTTCTACTGCAGGGAGCATGGGTTCAATCCCTGGTCGGGGAACTGGGATCCGGCAAGCTGGGCAGCCAAAAAAAAAAAAAAAAAAAAAGGCAGGAGAATGAGGACCCCTGGGGGACTAGGATTTATGTGCTGGGACCAGGGTTCCACCCTAATAACGATCCTTACCTCCCAGGTCCACTCTCTGACAGGTACCATGGCAAGTGCCCTAGGTAACTTATCCAGGTCATCCTCAGACCAATCCTAGGAAGCAGGTACTATCATTATCCTCATCTGGCAGGTAAAGAAATGGAGGCTCTAAGAGAACGAGAAACTCACCTAGGATTTAAGAGTGGGCCTGTGGGACTACACGTTCCCATAGTTACCAGCACAAGAGCACCCATCCTCTTCTCCCCACCACTCTGCCAGGCTGGCCATCCTCCCACAAGCTGAACCCCTCATCTCTCACCTGAACGGCCCCCCACGCCACCTCCTACCCAGACTGACCTGTGTGGATCCGTTGGTCAGGCGGCCCATATCCTGGGGGTGTTCTGCTCACCTCCCTGTCTGAGGTTCCTGAGCCCCCAGTCCCAAAGCTTAAGCAGGGGGAGATGAAATTAAAACCTTGCTTAAGCTAAGGCATTTGTCCGGTGTCAGATCTCTCCACTGCTAATGGACCTCAGTGAGTGACTTACACTCGCTAAGCCTCAATTTCCTCATCTGTAAAATCGGATAATGAAACCTATTATGCTACAGGCAAGATTGTTGCAAGCATTGAAATGGGAAAGCCTCACGCCTGGAACAAAGCAGGACTTCAATAAATGTTCCTTTTCTTTATTCCCAGGTGTTCTGAAGAACTCAGCTTGAAGGGTGTGTGTATATGCACATGTGTATGTGTGTGTGGCGTGTGTGTGTGTGTGCGTCCAAGCAGTTAATTCCCCAGATTCCTTCTGGCCTTTGACACTGGTGTTAGGAGAGAGCACCCACCCTGGAAACCCTCTGCTTAACAAGGGAGAGTCAGAGACTTGAGTGTCCAATTCCATTTTGCTGCCGGCCCCTCTGCTCATGAACCCACAAAGTCAAGTCTCTGAGCTCAGCATATTTACTGCCACTCAGCAGGGTGCGGGCCTGCTGGAAGACGGGGTCAGGCATTGCACCTGCACCCCGGGGACGGGATGCCCCAGCCAACAAGGGCACAGGCTTCGACCGCTCTCAGACTTTGCAGGTGACGTGGTGTGGGGATCCTGCATGATGCAGGGTGACATTGGTCCCTGATGGGAGGTGGAGAAGGGAGCAGAGCTGAGGGAGAGAAAGAGATAGAGGGCGAGGTGTGAGATGGTCTCACTCACACCCCGGAGACAGCCAGAGGCCCAAGCTGACTCACAAATGCACTCCAAGTTCACACAGCCCCATCCTTTTCCCTCCCCAAGGACTACCTTCTCGAGCAGTCCCAGGAAGCTGGAATCATAGGAGGAATTTGCCAGAAAGGAGTCCTTCATCTTCAGTTGCAAAGTCATTTCTGACCCTAGGGATCCAAAAGCACAGCTTAGGGCCCAGCCACCAGGGCTGGATTCCCTCAGAGATGCGGGCAACCCCTCCTGCCCCACGCCCACCCGAGCTCCTCTTCCCTGACAAGGCCCTTCCAGACCCTCTCGCTGCAGGAGTTCAGCCCCGAACACTCAGGAGCTCAGGACTAGGGTGCCTCCATCTCTCTCATTCCCTTTCTCGGACCCTTGTCTTGGGCACCCAGGTGTCTAGCCTTCCAGACCTTACCTGTTCCCTGTGAGCTGGCGAGGAGGGTCAGGAGGATGAAGAGGGACAGCCCAGCCCCCATCGCGGCTCTATCGCTTCTTGCTTCTCAGATGGACAGAAGAGATGTCTGAAGGCCTGCTGGTCTCTCCTTAACTGGCCTGCCTTCCTACTCCCCACTCAATCCTTAGCACAGGTGTGTGTGGGGAGATGGGAGGGGGAAGCTGGGTAACTGGACTTGCCAGTTCTCTCAGTTTGGCTCTAAGGACCCAGGAGAGGGCCATTCACTGGGCTGCTGCTCGATCCTGCGCCCCACTTCTCCCCCATGTCTCGAGGCTTGAGGGGGTGGGTCCCTGGTCACACAGAGAGGGAAGCTGAGGGTGTCCCTCTGTGCGGGTGTCTGGGCCCCACCCAAGCCTGGGCCTCTCATTGCTCTTTAGGGATTAATTATTAACTGCAATTAATTTCTATCATCCATGTCACCGAAGGGCTCAGGAAGGTGGGCCCAAAATGGAGGGGTGGATTAGGACAAGTTCTTCCCAAACCCAGGTGTTCTGTTACCGCAGCCACAGTGGCCTTCTAGGTGAGAAATCTGGGTAAGGGGGAACTTTCGTCTTTGAATATTTTGTTTTAGTTGTTCTAAAATATCCTAGCTACTCAGGCAGGGACACGAATTTCATCAGATATCCGCCCCACCCCCTGCCTTGTGCACTCATGGCAAAAGGGACTCCCTCACCCTCCCAGCCAACACCCTTTCATAAGGCACTCAGAATGGCAAACACAAGGACAGATTTGTAGAGGGAATTTGGAGCCCATCTACTTTACCCTCTTTCTTTAAAAACTGGGAAACAAAGGCTCAAAGAGGGTAAATGACTTACTAAGGTCACACAGTCAGTAGCAGAGAGATTAGAACCCATCCGTCATTCTGCCAGACACAGGGGTAAGCTCAACAGACTGATAAACTTGTCATGTAAACCCTCTAGAATGCACAAAGGCACATGCCCTTTGTCTTCTTAGCTGCCTCCCTTTTCATCTTCTCCCTCTTCCCCCCAAAACCAATGGGCCCCTGTACAGAGGGATGGAGGCAGAGAGGACCCTGGGCAGAGTCAGGGAGAAAAGTCAAAAGCAGGACCAGGCACCTTACCTTTGATAAAGGAGGCAAGAATATACAGTGGAGAAAAGACAGCCTCTTCAATAAGTGGTGCTGGGAAAACTGGACAGCTACATGTAAAAGAATGAAATTAGAACACTCCCTAACACCATACACAAAAATAAACTCAAAATGGATTAAAGACCTAAATGTAAGGCCGGACACTATCAAACTCTTAGAGGAAAACATAGGCAGAACACACTATGACATAAATCACAGCAAGATCCTTTTTGACCCACCTCCTGGGGAAATGGAAATAAAAACAAAAATAAACAAATGGGATCTAATGAAACTTAAAAGCTTTTGTACAGCAAAGGAAACCATAAACAAGATGAAAAGACAACCCTCAGAATGGGATAAAATATTTGCAAATGAAGCAACTGACAAAGGATTAATCTCCAAAATTTACAAGCAGCTCATGCAGCTCAATATCAAAAAAAACAAACAACCCAATCCAAAAATGGGCAGAAGACCTAGACAGACATTTCTCCAAAGAAGATATACAGATTGCCAACAAACACATGAAAGAATGCTCAACATCACTAATCATTAGAGAAATGCAAATCAAAACTACAATGAGATATCACCTCACACCAGTCAGAATGGCCATCATCAAAAAATCTAGAAACAATAAATGCTGGAGAGGGTGTGGAGAAAAGGGAACCCTCTTGCACTGTTGGTGGGAATGTAAATTGATACAGCCACTATGGAGAACGGTATGGAGGTTCCTTAAAAAACTGAACATAGAATTACCATATAACCCAGCAATCCCACTACTGGGCATATACCCAGAGAAAACCATAGTTCAAAAAGACACATGCACCCCAATGTTCATTGCAGCACTATTTACAATAGCCAGGGCATGGAAGCGACCTAAGTGTCCATCGACAGATGAATGGATAAAGAAGATGTAGCACATATGTACAATGGAATATTAGTCAGCCATAAAAAGAAACGAAATTTGAGTTATTTGTAGTGAGGTGGATGGACCTAGAGTGAGTCATACACAGTGAAGTAAGTCAGAAAGAGAAAAACAAATGCTGTATGCTAACATATATATATGGAATCTAAAAAAAAAAAAAAGGTCATGAAGAACCTAGGGGCAGGACGGGAATAAAGATACAGACCTACTAGAGAATGGACTTGAGGATACGGGGAGGGGGAAGGGTAAGTTGTGACAAAGTGAGAAAGTGGCATGAACATATATACACTGCCAAATGTAAAACCGATAGATAGTGGGAAGCAGCCACATAGCACAGGGAGATCAGCTCGGTGCTTTGTGACCACCTAGAGGGGTGGGATAGGGAGGGTGGAAGGGAGGGAGACGCAAGAGGGAAGAGATATGGGAATATATGTATATGTATAACTGATTCACTTTGTTATAAAGCAGAAACTAACACACCATTGTAAAGCAATTATACTCCAATAAAGATGTTACAGGGCTTCCCTGGTGGCGCAGCGGTTGAAAGTCCGCCTGCCGATGCAGGGGACACGGGTTCGTGCCCCGGTCCGGGAAGATTCCACATGCCGTGGAGCGGCTGAGCCCGTGAGCCATGGTCGCTGAGCCTGCGCATCCGGAGCCTGTGCTCCACAACGGGAGAGGCCACAACAGTAAGAGGCCTGAGTACCGCAAAAAAAAAAAAAAAAAAAAAAAAAAAAAATGTTACACACACAAAAAAAAAGCAGGACCAGGGAAATGGAGAGATGGAGGGAGACACTGTCTATCTCATAAAAGTAAACAAAGTGTGATCCCAGGGCTCCCAGACTTGTACTGGAGAGCAGGAAGCCCAGAGTGGGAAGAATTAATAGACAAAAAGATCATCAGACATAGGAGGTAAGAGCAAGGGCGAGAAGGTGGGAACATAGAGAGATGCCTTGGGGCATCCGAGTCCTCTTAAGAGGAGAGTGGGAGCATGCCCATGTCTTTCTCAGCTGGCCCTCTTCTTTCCATGTAATCATAGCTGAGGCTTCTGCGTGCTAGGCACCTTAGAAACATTATTTCCTTTAATGCTTATTATGGCCCTTTGAAGTCCCAGTTTTAGGGGTGAAGAAACAAAGACTTCGATAGGTCATGTGACTTGCCCAAGCCTGCACAGCTTAGAAGTGGTGGATTCCAGTGCGGTGGATTTAGAGCTGGGTTCTGAACTTGCTCATTGCACTGTCTCTGAACATGATGATTGTCTTACCAGGTGTCTCTCTTCTCCAGTCACCCCTTCTCAGCCAAACAAATGGAAAGCTCTGTGGGCTGCAGCCATTGGGAATGAAGGATGACTCAGGTGTTCACCCTCCTGCCCTGCCTTGGGCTCTCCTAAGAGTCAGACGCAGTCCCCAGATAGTGACGTTCTCCACCCACACCCAGCTCCCAAATCCTGCTTCCACAAGGGACCCGTATATCCTCACCCACAATGGTTATACTTCTAGGAGCAAGAGGACCTTGGGAAATAGGACACCTGGGTCTCTTCCCTTTGAAGAGGGCCTCGGCTGGGGACTGACTTGGGCCTGGGGGTTAGATCCCTAAACCGGAAAGAGCCTGAGAGCCTGGTAGGGGAGTCCTCAGGATCTTACTCACTCTCCCCCTCACCCAGGGCTTCCTGGGATCAGGCTGGGACAGGTTAGTCCCCTAGGGACAGCTTGGTGGCCTCTCCCTGGGGATGGAGATCCTGGTGTTGATGGAGGCCCCGGCACACCTGGCTCTCCCGAAACTTGTAATAAGGCCTCAAGGCCTTTAAAGAGGCAGAGAGACAGTCCTGGAAAGGCACCTCAGTGGGCATCATGGACGCTGCACTGGTGCTACTCTTGGGCCTGCAGGCCTTGGCTGGCTACGGTGAGCACCTAGGCTCTGACGTGAGGCACTGGGATCAAGATGTGGACTCTGGACCCAGGGAGATGACCAACTCTTCTAACACCATCTTATCGTCTTTCTTCTTCTCCCAACAGCTCAGCTGATCCCATTGGGGACCTCTAACTCTGGAGGCATCTCCATCACCTCTGGGGATGTCTCTGCTGGTCTCCCAACTGCCTCTGGGGATAACTCTGCAGGTCTCCCTACCATCTCTGTGAGCTTCTCAGTTTCTTCAACATCTGGGGCTTTGCCCAGCAGTCCTCAGACTTTAGATCTGACCATTTTGGGGAGCACGACAGGAGTGGTATCAGCTTTGCCAGGTGATACTTCTGTTGCTCAGTCCATCTCTGAAGAACTCTTTGGCTTGGTCCATGGCGTTGGGTGGGGGCTTCCTGTGTTCAGCCCTGAGTAAGTTGTTAGTTCTCCGGAACCTCACTGAAGCAGTATCCTGGCCTTGGTGGCTATAAAAAGGCTCCCCTTCTGCTTTTCAACTCATCAACTTTTTCTCTTAGTGCCTTTTGTATCCTGCCTAAGACATTTTTTTGCCTACTTCAAGGTCATGAAGATATTCTACTACATGTTCTTCCAGAAACTTTATTATTTTTGCTTTCAAATTTAAACCTATTATGCATCTCAGATTAATTTCTGTGTATGGAGTGAGGTAGGGGTCAAGATTCCTTTTCTCCCCTTACAGATAACCAGTTGCCCCAGAACAATTCATTTCAAAGACCCTCCCTCTCTCCCCACCATTGAAATGTGTGAGTCCCTTTATTAAAAGTCAAGTGACCATGTATGTGTGGGTCTATTTCCGGACTCTCTCCTGTTCTGTCTGTTCTTACTCCAGTGCCACAGTCCTTAATGTCTGCAGCTTTGCAGCAAGACTTGAGGTCTGCTAGTGTAAGTCTTCCACTTTTGTTTTTCTTTAAGACTGTCTTAGCTATTCTCAGTCCTTTCATTTTCATTGAATCAGTTTGTCAATTTCTACCAAAAACTTGCTAGGATTTCAATTGAGGGGGCACTGGATGGAATTTCTGCTTCTGTTCTCACTCACATCTCCTCTAGCTGTTTTCCCCTCTGCCTTTCTGGGATCTTTCTCGGCCACAACAGCCCCTGGAACTGCTTCACCTGTGCCTGGGACTTCCACACCAAGTGGAGCTGTCTCAGGAAGTTCCACTGCCACCACAGCTGGGGCGGCCACCAGCTCAGCGTCCCGACCTGAGCTCAGCGTCCCGACCTGTAAGGTGCTCTTGTTTGCATTGGGTCATTGACCTGCAGGCAGCTCGGCTCCTGGACAGGAGTGTAGGGACAGGCATTAGGACCTGCTTTCAACTGTGTTTTGAGTATGTCTGAGGATGTCTCCAATACTTAAAAGGGTTTCGGTTCCCCCTCAAGCCTCTGGTTCGACCAGCAGCCAGATGTCTGGTTACCTGATTGCTTCCTCAAAAGGTTTTCAACTTTACTCCTCGTGGCCCAATCTGTCTTTCCAGGGCAACAAGCATCCCCTGCACAGATTCTGTCCTCCCTCCTCCCTCTGTCTCCCTCCTCCCCTCCCCTTCAATCCTAGTCTCCCCATCAGGCAGTCCGAGGGCAGGAAATGAGTGGAGGGAAAACACACAACCGACTCTGGCTCCCCTTAGAGATCAGAGTTAGTGTGGGGCGGTGGGAGGACAGGGGGGCTCAGAAGAAGGAGAGAGACCCACCCAGGGACCCTCACAGTGCAGAGACATCACAGATGGAGAGAGACGCGGACAATAGAGCCTGCGATATGGAGGAAGGTTCAGAAAGATGGAGAGACGTGGATGTCAGTGAGGACTTTAGACACTGACAGACATGTCCACAGGTGTTGGGAAGAGCTGACTGGGGCTTGGAGTGAAGCCCTTTAAAACCCCCTCCACTGAGATTCTGTTCCCGAGATGACAAGACAGAACTCCACAGAGAAACGTGGTCTTAGAGTTACATAGATGTCAGAGTCACAGAAGGAAGGATGGAAAGTCACAGAGGGCAGTGGGGGTCAGGGGGTTGAAGTCTCCTTGTGTTCCTCAGGCCCAAAGCCACAGGAGAAGGGCTCTGTCCCTGACTGGGCCATTGTGTTGATCACTCTCACTTTGGTGGCAGCAACTGTCAGCCTACTGTATGGTATCAAAAAGGTGAGTGGGGGGCTTCCCTGGTGGCGCAGTGGTTGAGAGTCCGCCTGCCGATGCAGGGGACACGGGTTCGTGCCCCGGTCCGGGAGGATCCCACATGCCGCGGAGCGGCTGGGCCCGTGAGCCATGGCCGCTGAGCCTGCGCGTCCGGAGCCTGTGCTCCGCAACGGGAGAGGCCACAACAGTGAGAGGCCCACATACTGCAAAAAAAAAAAGGTGAGTGGGGACTTCCCTGGCAGTCCAGTGGTTAAGACTTCGCCTTCCAATGCAGGGGGTACAGGTTCAATCCCTGGCAGGGGAGCTAAGATCCCACATGCCTCACAGCCAAAAAACCAAAACACAAAACAGAAGCAATATTGTAAACAATTCAATAAAGACTTTAAAAATGGTCCACATCAAAAAAATCTTAAAAAAAAAAAAGGTGAGTGAAGCTATGGTCCAAATGTGTGGGTCCCTGAGGCCAGTGGAGCTGGGACCTGGTGCCCCAGAACTCTGAGAAGAACAGGGGCTTCAGGGTAAAAGATGACAGCTTGCCACACTTAGGGAGGGATGAGGGGAAAAGGGAACCGCAGTTTGGGTGGCTGAGAGGAAACACTGACCGAGCAGGAATGGGGGTTTGGGGCCACTGAAAGAGAGGCTTGGGAGCACTGTGGGCTGACCAGCCCATGGAGGTGCTAAATTCAGCTCTAGGCAGTGAAGAATCAACTCTGTGAAGTTAGTTTATAACCTGGGTTTTGAATCCTGGCTTTGTCATTATAGCTGTGTGACCTCGTGCAAGTTACTTAACCTTTCTGTGCTCCATATTCCTCATTAATAATAACTAATAATGTATAATAATAACAACACTTAAATAACACTTATTATGTGCCAGGTACTGTACATATTTTAGTTCACAGCAGCCCTGTGATATAAGCAGTATTACTGTCCCTTATTCTACTAAGGCCTGGGTCCTTGGGGGAAAGCGTGGGGTAGCAGACTAGTGGAAACAGGAGTTGTCAGTCAGCCCTGCGTCTAGATGAAGCCGCAGGGGAGGGGGTCTGCCTCTGCCTCAGTCTCCCCATCCTTCAGGACGCTTTGCCTGGGAGGAAGGCTGCCCAGTTCTGAGCAGTTAGGCGCCTGACTCCATGGAGCTTAATTAATCTCCCATTAATTGCATTAACGAGCAGTTGGCCGCTCCTCTTCCCTCCCATTCCAGCCCTGCCTAGGGCTTAGGGACCAGTCATGCCAAGTACTGAGACGGATTCACATATTGGCCCTCTAGTCCTCCCATGAGCCCCACTGCCCCAGGGCCCTGGCCTCCTGCCCTCTGGGTCCAGCCCTCTCCACTCCCTCTGCCTGTTCCACGTCCCCCTAGAGGCAGTAGCCAGCCCTGGCTTCCACTCCATTCGGCCGAGTCAACACTATTGATTGTCTCCTGTGTGCCAGGCCCTGTCCCAGGTGCTGGGGATGCAGCAGACCTCACCTGCAGGGTGCTGACTTCCAGTAGCGGAGACCCACAGTGAACAAATTAAGTGGGCGATAGGGGCAGTGACTGAGACACCTGGACCCATGGCTTTCTCTCTCCTTAGAGTCCCAGGTAGCCTGTCCTCCCCTTACTCCAGCCTCAGCCACTGTCTCTTGGGAACGCAGTGTATGAATTTTGACAGTCTCTGAGCTAATGTTTGCTTCAGGCATGGAATCAGGACAAAGGGGAGAGAGAGACTCCAGGGAGCTCCTAGAAATGAGAGGTCTGCTTTTCTGTTTAGGGGTGGATGGGGGCTTGCAGGCAAAGAGACTGTCACTGGGCTGAGGTGGGAGAGGACGGGGTGGGGGGAGAGGGAAGGCAGAGCCCCTGTCCACTGAGCATCTCTGCCAAAGATCTTGCCTTCAGTGCCTCTGGGTGGCCTGGACCTGCTGGCATCCCTGGTGAGGAATGTCAGTCCCTGGGGTTCCATAGCTGTCTTGTCTCCGCCACTGCCCCCACTGTCCCCACTTCTTGTGTCATCTCTGGACACCTGGAAGCACCTGTCTCTGCTATGTGAGGGCTTTCCCCCTTCTCTGCTCTTTCACCTGATACTCATGGACAGCTCCACCCAGGGCAAAAAGAGTGACCTTGTGTGAGTAAGGGGTGTGGAGAGCTGGGCTGACACGAGAGAAGTGGGAGGGGGAATGTGCAGCTGGAGAAGAACCAGAATTTGAACCTCCTCCCAGAATCCAGGCATTCAACCAGCCCCCTCCCCATCTGGCCCCAGGCAGAACTCAGTCCTTCTGGAACCCATCATCTGCTCCCCACCTGCCCAGAACCCTGGAGGCTGCCCACCCAACCCCTCACCTTCCACTGGGGCTGGGGCAGGAGTCTGTCCCTCCCAGTTGCCTTTCCCTGCCCCCAGATCCCACCCTTTCAGTAGGCATCCACGTACCTCACTTCATGACGAAGCAGCTGCGGTCTCCCGTTATCAGGGCACCCCTGTGGGGTGGGGCAGTTCCATTTGTTTAAGATTTAGGCCTGAGGGGCCCCAGCCCCAATGACGTCAAACCTGGGCCCATATAAGCTGAGGGGACTCCAGCCCATGGCCTCAAGCAGCCATCCATCTCCAACATGGCTCAGCCGGCCCACTGCATCCATTCCATCTTTCGCCTCCAGTGCTGCTTCCTCTTCCTTCTAGCTTCCTGGGAGGCAGGTAAGGTGCCCTCAGAGATGAAGGGGTCATCATCACTTGGGGGGATAGAAAATAGAGAGGCGTTGTTTCTTAGCATTCATACGGTTGAACGACCGATCACAGAAATGAACAGCAAGCGACTATGTGGTGGGAAAGGGGGTGGGTTCGGAGCTACTACATACAGCTGCCTGGGGTGTACATTGCTCAAGTTCGCCATCTAAGGGGCATGTCGGAGGTGAATTACAGCCTATGCGCTGCTCCTCAAGACATGGCCTGCAAGGCTGCAGCCACCAGAGGGGGACTTCTTTTAGTCTGGATAAAGACGCTGGCTGGGCTGGCAGTCCTGGGTAGGCAGCGGCAGGGATCTTACACTCCCTGAGCCCCTGCAGGGAATTCACAGGCGCTCGAGGGAGGTACTTCATCTCATTTCATGTCCTCAAATCCCCTGAGGTGGTTAGTAATGTTCCATTTTATAGTGAGGCGAATGAGACTCAGAGAGGTAAAGGGCTTGTCCAAAGTCACAGAGGCAAGCTGGGGTTCCACCATGCCACCCCCACCGCTGTCCTCAGGGGGCATAAGGTGCATTTCTTTCCCAAGAGCCCTGCTCAGTTCTGATCTGGGTTCCAGCCCTGACTCTGGCCCATGTACTTAGTCTGGGCTTCTGTAAAATGGGAAGGATGCCGCCTGGCTGACATGAAGTTACTATGTGCTTGGCGTTGTTCTAGGCACTTCGTCTGTGTTTACTTATTTAATCCGCACGACAACTCGATAAGGTGTGTATGGTTTTATCCCCGTTTTACAATTGGGAAACATCCCAAGGCTTTGGTAAGAAAGTGAATATAGAAAAGTTTGACGGTGGCCTATAGGGGGAAAAATTGTTTTAAAAAAGTGGATATACATATATGTATAACTGATTCACTTTGCTGTACACCTGAAATGAACACAACATTGTATATCAACTATACTCCAATAAAAATTTAAGAAAAGAGGGCTTCCCTGGTGGCACAGTGGTTAAGAGTCCACCTGCCGATGCAGGGGACGCGGGTTCGGGCCCTGGTCCGGGAAGATCCCGCATGCTGCGGAGCAACTGGGCCCACGCGCCGCAGCTGCTGAGCCTGCGCTCTAGAGCCCGCGAGCCATGGCTGCTGGGGTGCCCAGGCCTAGGGCTTGTGCTCCGCAGCTAGAGAGGCCACCGCAATGAGAGGCCCGCACACTGCAGCGAAGGGTGACCCCTGCTCACTGCAGCTGGAGAGGGCCAGAGTACAACAACGAAGACACAACACAGCCAAAAATAAATAAAATTAAGTAAATTAAAAAAAAAAAAAAGAGGTGCTGAATCATTAAAAAAAAAAAAAAGAAAGAAAAGAAAATTTGACAAGCAAAATAGACCCTATAAGATAAAGTGAAATTGCAAAATTAGTTCACTTAGTTAAGAGAGTTTTGTGACTGAACTTGGGGAGCAGAGATGCCCAAACACAGGGGCAGCTTGGAGGGGCCTGGGCAATTCAGAGGAGGGTCTTACAAGGTAGACACTTGGCAAAAATAGATTCAGAGAGACTCTCTACTTACTGCATAGGGTCATCCACGGTAACAGTGTCGATGATCCCAAACCAGGCCCGGGAAGGTTGTGAGTCTGGGTGCTCTGGGCAGCACTGTGGGCAGGGGAAGCAGCAGCTTATCCTTCCAATGGTATTTGATAGAGGGTGATGTTAGAGGGAGTTTCTCCTTCCCTGAGCTCAGGGTCACGCTGGGGCCGGAGGGGATGCGAGCTGGTGACTGGGCAGATGGTGGACGGCAGGGGCAGGGGCAGGGGCTGAGGAATCTCTAAGTTGTCTCTGCTGGGTCTCAGCAGTGTCTTGATTTGATGCCCTTCCCCCCACCTCGAGGGTCTGGGGACAGAGGCATCAGAGCCGCCCTGAGCCGCCCACCACCCAGTCCCGCGCACCTTCTCTTCCCCTTCCTGTCAGGCTGATTGTCTCACCTGCCGCTCTCCCTCCTCTCTTGTCCTGCTGCTGCTGAGGAAGAGGAACTCGTAGGGGTCAGAAGGGGATGAGTCCTGAATCATTTCCACACACATTCACTTTTTTCCCTCACATTCACTTTTTTTTTTACAGTTTATTTTATTTTTATTTTTTAAATTTTATTTATTTTTCGCTGTGTCGGGTCTTCGTTGCTGCATGCGAGCTTTTCTCTAGTTGCAGCGAGCGGGGGCTGCTCTTCGCTGCAGTGCGCAGGCTTCTCATTGTGGGGGCTTCTCTTGTTGCGGAGCACAGGCCCTAGAGTGCACGAGCTTCAGTAGCTGTGGCACACAGGCTCAGTAGTTGTTGCTCCCGGGCTATAGAGCTCAGGCTCAGTAGTTGTGGCGCGGGGGCTTAGTTGCTCCGAGGCATGTGGGATCTTCCCAGACCAGGGATTGAACATGTGCCCCCTGCATTGGCAGGTGGATTCTCAACCACTGCACCACCAGGGAAGTCCCTCTTCACATTCACTTTTGAGGTAGATTTTCTCTGAGGCACAGGACAGGCACAGGGCACACTCAAGATCCGAATTCTGGAGCAGGACACTCTGGGCTCTGTGTGTGTGGTGTGGGAGACAGTCACGCTAGAGCTTGGCTGGCTGGGATGCAGGGGACGGGTGGGGAGGGAAGAGCCGCTGGGCGCTCAGATTCTGCAGAGAAGAGCAAGGGGGTGATAGGTGAGGGAGGGCTTGAGTCTGGGGTGGGGTTGGAATGGAGTCAGGGTGCAAGTGGAGTGTGAGTCAGGGCTGACACATAAGTGTGTCCAGCAGACGGTGCGGCCAGGGTAGGGAGGGAAGAGTGACAAGAGGAGTGGATGAAGACCTTTAGCCCACAGGTCTGGGGTATGCCCTGTCACTTATCCACAGGACCAGTCAATACCCAGACTCAGATAACTAGATCCTAGAACCCCAGAGTCGGCATCATGCAGCCACAGAACCACAGGTGCAGCATCTAGATTAAATCATCACTGAAGAAAGCACAGACGGGGCTGAGGTCCTGCCTGAGGAGAATCTAAAAAAAGACATTTTCCTATAGTAAATGTTATTTGATTTAATTTCTATGACAAAAATAATATATGCTCAATCTAGAAGCTGAAAAATGGAAAAAATTAGAAAGAAAAAGAAAATCTTTTCTAATACTCTGTAGTTGTCCATGCAAACACTTGAGTGTTTTTCCCTTTCATCTTTTTTTACTATGTCTGTGTTTTAGGTCACATATTGAACTTAAACTGTATAGACACTTTAACAAACATTTATGCACATTATTGCAAATGGAGTAAGCCATTTTTGAGGGACTCTTTTGCGTGAGGCTGCTCTAACAGAGACTCCATAGCACGAGTCACTTAGTAGGATATCCATCTTCTTTTCAAACCGGTGCATGAAGCAGATAGAACAGACCCTTGGAACTGTACATAGTTTTGATGCTGTGGGATTTGTTTTTACTCTTTTATCCAGGCTGAGTATCTACTACCAGTGTCTTGTGCTAAAGCCAGGTTTTGCTCTCTACCTATACCTCAGTGACCAAAACAGTTCTTTTCTGACCATTATTATAGTCAGTGAAATGAATATCTTATGGTGGAAACTTCCTAGGAAAAGAAAGTTGCTACCAATGACAGATCTACTGGGGAGAAGAGATGGTCATCTCAACCTGGGGGTTAGGTCACTGATTTGCCTCAAGGCTCAGGACCAAGGAATCCCTTGAGCTTCAACTCCAGATTTTATAATCAATGGTTCCACAACTATGTGATGCTGGAATTCTAAAATCTAATTATCTGAGTCTAGTTATTGACTATGTGGCTCCTGTGATTAAATAACGACCAACATCCCAAAACGGGTGGGCGAGAGACCTTCTTTCAACATCTTTTCATCTCAGGGCTCAATTACTTAACATAGCAGAAGTTACCCTTGGTCTCCCAACCTTTGGAGGCCACAATTATGTTTGTTTTCTTACTTAATACGCATAATGAAAGGTTGTTGGCATGGCTTCTGAAGAGTTTTCATCAGTCTTAAAATATTGTCTCATTCATCCATTCAACAAATACTTATGAAGTGCCTCCTATGGGTCAAACATTGCTCTGGCCTGGAGACCTAGGCAATGAATAAAACACATAAAAGTCCCTGCCACTGGGGGAAGTAAACCGCACTTGTAATACATTAGAAACTGGTGAGTGCAATGCTGATAAAACACAGCAAGGGGAAGTGGCTCAGGAATGTGTGTGGGGGGTTGGGGGTGGGGTGGGGGAGTGGGGGGTGGGGGGGTATTGAAGGTGTGGTCAAGGTAGACGCAGAAGTATATGGGGTGGGGGTGGGGAAGCCAGGAGAGACACCTGGAGCTGCAGAAGACAGGAGGGCAAGGCCACAGGCTCAGGCTCCCCTTACTACCAGGAGAAGAGCAGAGCAAAGTATGAGATTGTTTCAAAGACTACAACCTGAATTCAGCAAACACTTTAAAGAGTCTTCTATGCTCCATACTTCCTTTAGTCCTCACACTAAACTGGTAGGTTGACATCATCGTTATTTACTGTTGAGGGCATGGGGCTTCGGAGCATTTAAGTGACCTGAGTAAGGATGCAAACCTAGTGAGGGATAGTGCCTGGACTCTGTCCTCTCCTCTGATTCTTTAAGGCCCGTGGAATTTGCCACTCCGGGCTGCCGCCTGCACATTTATTCACTCCATGGATACTTAGTCATCTCCTATCACATTTAAAAGCATCTGGGGTGTAGTGAAAAGCCTCTGCCAATCACTCACCTTCTTTGAACTTCCTTTCCTCACCTGTAAAAGAGTAAGATCGTACACTTGCCTCACAAGTTCGTGGTGAAGATTAAATAAACAAATATATGTTTTTGGTCTTTTTTTTTTTAACCCACTGAGTGGTACACTTTATTTATTTATTTGGTTGCACTGGGTCTTAGTCGCGGCTCACGGGCTCCTTAGTTGTGGCATGAGAACTCTTAGTTGTGGCATGCATGTGGGATCTAGTTCCCTGACTAAGGATCGAACCCCGGCCCCCTGCATTGGGAGCGCCGAGTCTTATCCACTGCACCACCAGGGAAGTCCCTAAACAAATATATGAACATCATCTTTCAGAGGTTCCACAAATGTCAGTGTTCTTCCTTCCCCAAGAGACTGGGCTGACCTATAGGCTGTATAGTGTGGTCTTAACCGGTTAAAGCCTGGTCCTGGGAGCCCAGAATGCATGTTCCAGTTCTGTCTCAACCTCTTGCTGAGTGTCCTTGGGGAGATTACTTAACCTCTCTGAACCTTGTTTCCTCATCTATAAAAAGGGAGAATAACAAATAGTTCTCAACCTCAAATGGTTGTTGTAAAAAGTAAATGAGTTAATACATGCCCTCCTTCGTAGGACCTGCCTGTCTCCCAGTAAGTGTTCCAGAAAGGTTGGCCATTGCTGTGGCTGTGGGATTGTGTGCAAGTCACCATTGCTCCAAGAAATTCAAGTTTCTTGGCTGTAAAATAGGGACATTGACAGATTCTAAGATGCCTTGTGGGGAGCTGGGAGATCAATCACCTTAGAAGACAACCCAGAAAGAGAGTGACTATGAGGCAATTAGCTGAGCTCCTGGCCCCAAGAAGGGGCCCAATAAACAAGGGCCACGGTCGGTATTGCTGCCGAGAGAATCAGAGAATGGACCCGGCCTGGTGAAGTGAGGGCCTGGCAGTTCAGCCCTCCTCTCTCTCCCCAACCTTGAATCCCATCAGGGACTTGGGCTTCCCTCCTACCCTCACCCCCTTCTCGTCCACCCGTATTTCTTTCAAGGACTAAGTTCCCCAACCCTCAACCCTCTTAAGGAGTCAGCAGGGAGGTGGATGGATTGTGGTTTCCGGTGACTGGGAGTGTGTCCAGGCTCTGGTTGCCACCTTGAGTTAACAGAGTCTGGAAAGCTCAGTTATGTAACGACGCTATCTCTCTCACTTTTCCCGCTCTGCTGGCTCTTACTGTCCTGGTTAGATATCAGAGACATCTCCTCTGTTCCCACTGGTTGTTCTTCCATGGAATTAAGGCCCACATCTGTTCATTGATAGGGGTGTTTTCCCTCACTCCCTGTTCATAAACATAGTCGGTCCCTGCCAGAATCCAGCTGCCTTGTTCACACCTCCCAGGACCCCCAAGTCGATATCCTTTTCTTTCAGAAGGATCACCTTCATCTATCTCAGATGGCTTCAGGTGTGTGAAGAGGGGGAGCCAGTGGGGAACCATAAGGGTTGAGTCATCTCATCCGCTTCCCTGCATCCAGGTCAATCTTCATCACCAAAATGAAAGGTTCCCATCCCCCTCCTCTACCTACCGTCCATCCCTCTTCTTATCCTCTCACGCATCACCTGTGTCTACTTACTAATCTCTGTGGGAAGTTTTGCCAGAGGTCTCACCGCAGTCTCTCACACAGTCACATTTGGGATGGAGCTGGACTATTAAGGAAAGATAGAGATTCTGACATTTATTCCCTTTCCTCTCAGCTCTGCAGTGGAAAGGCAGCTCCATTCCATAAGTATATAAACTCTAAAACAGCACTTGCAGAGCAAAAGGCTAGTCAATATCTCCTCTCAAAATCTTACAATGTGATAAGCCGGACAGGGAGGTTGACAGGCACACAAACAACTGTAATGTCACGTTGAAGGTAGCAGGAAAGAGTAACTAACAAAGAATTTTTTGAGCACTGAAATGAAGCTGGATCTTATCTGCTTAGAAAGATCAGGAAAGATGCCATACAGCTAGAAAGATCTGAACTTGAGAACTGAGGAGTAGAGGTGGAGAGGAGAGAGGTGGCATTGTTGCTGAAAGGACAGCCTCAACAAAGGTCCAGAGACTGGAGGTGAGAATGGGGATTAGATACCGGAGTATTCTGAAGAGACTGGCTGGGGAGATACATCTTGGGTAACAAAGGGACCCCGAGAGATGAGGTGAGAAGGGAAGCAGGGAAGAGCATGGAGGAAGTTTCTTATTTGCCTCTCTCCCTTCACAGGTGCTACCACACTTCAAGAACACCAGAAAACTCGTGAACACCCAACATCTGATCATTTTTCCTCTCTGGCTCAAGGCCCTGTTTCTATTAACCGCTCTGACCACACTGCTCTTCATTCAGAACACAGCTCCCCAGACCGCTCAAAATCTACAGAAACCCATAAGCAAAAACACCAATGCAACACCACACACCACTCCAAGCTGCTTCACCAGGATGTAGATAACTCCCAAAGCTCTGCAACTCAAGATCCTCCTCACACATCTGAACAAAAACCCAGCATTCAAGGAAAAGACCTAATTACCGGGAACAAACACAACAATACTAATGACTCCACTAACACAGATAAAGGATCAGTTCACAAAAAACATCCAACCCCAGCGCCCAAGAGCAAGACAACTTGTCTTAAGAGCACAACAAAGAGACCAACAGTAACAAGTAACCCAGCTAAAACTACAACACCATGTACCACCTCAGACAAAACCACTGAAAAGACCACACAAAAGCCAGGAAAACCTAAAGAACAAAAACAAACAACCACGTCAAGTCATGAGAGGACCACAGGAGCCTCAGAAAATCCCACAAGACATGGAGGAAAGACCACATCGTGCCACGAGAGGACCACGGGGGCCCCAGAAACACCCATGGGACACAGGGGAAGCACCGTGTCAGGCCACAAGAGGACCACGGGGCCCCCAGAAACACCCACAGGACACGGAGTAAAGACCACATCGTGCCACAAGAGGACCATGGGACCCCCAGAAACACCCACAGGACATGGAGGAAAGACCACATCAGGCCATGAGAGGACCACAGGGGCCCCAGAAACACCTATGGGACACAGGGGAAGCACCTTGTCAGGCCACGAGAGGACCACAGGGTCCCCAGAAACACCCACAGGACATGGAGGAAAGACCACATCAGGCCACGAGAGGACCACGGGGCCCCCAGAAACACCCACGGGACACGGAGTAAAGACCACATTGTGCCACAAGAGGACCACGGGGGCCCCAGAAACACCCACGGGACACAGGGGAAGCACCTTGTCAGGCCACAAGAGGACCACGGGGCCCCCAGAAACACCCACAGGACACAGAGGAAAGACCACATCAGGCCATGAGAGGACCACGGGGCCCCCAGAAACATCCACGGGACATGGAGGAAAGACCACATCAGGCCATGAGAGGACCACGGGGGCCCCAGAAACACCCACAGGACATGGAGGAAAGACCACATCGGGCCACGAGAGGACCACGGGGCCCCCAGAAACATCCACGGGACATGGAGGAAAGACCACATCAGGTCATGAGAGGACCACGGGGGCCCCAGAAACACCCACGGGACACAGGGGAAGCACCTTGTCAGACCACAAGAGGACCACGGGGCCCCCAGAAACACCCACAGGACACGAAGGAAAGACCACATCGGGCCATGAGAGGACCAGTGGAGCCCCAGGAAAACCCATGGGACATGAAGGAAAGACCACATCGATCCATGAGGGAAGCACTGGAGCCCCTGCAAAGCCCACAGGACATGGAGGAAAGACCAAATGGACCCATTACAAGAACTCAGGAGCTCCAGCAGAATCTACTAGACACCAAGGAAAGACCACATTGGCCACTGAGACCATAAAATCCCCAATTAAACACACAGAAAATTCAACAAAAGTCACAGCAGCCACAGAGAGTATAAGACCTCCAGTGAAGGTCACAGGAGACACGTCTATCAGTACTACCTCTCCTTGTCCAAAAAAACCTGAGGTTTCCCGTCATGTGTCAGTTGGTTCTTCTACAGCCACCAGGTCTATCATGTCGGAAGCCCCTGACAAGAGCCATCCACACCAGAACAAAGCTGGCTCACAAGGAGATTTCCATGCTGGAGAGAGGGGGGAGAATGATTCCTTCCCTGCATGGGCCATAGTTATCGTGGTCCTGTTGATAGTGATTCTCCTCCTGGTGTTCCTTGGCCTGATTTTCTTGGTAAGGGAGAGTGACGCCCAGGGGAGTGAACCCATGGGATAAGGAGTTGAGGAGATGTTATGGATCAGAACTGGAGGGACTAATAAGTCTAGGAAAAGAGGCATAGTGTGGAGGATGGTAATAGAGGGATTGTGGTGGTGGAAACTATGGAAAAAGAAAATAGATGCGTGCGACATGAAAAGTGGAATTGGGAAGAAAGCAGTGGCTGAGAACAAAAGGGTGTAAAGTAGGGAAAATTTTGGAGTTGGAGATAGAGTCTGGGGTGTGAGAATGGGGGATATTAGAATAAGGAAAATAAGACAGAGGAAGGAACTGGAGATGAAGTCTGGAACTCAATGTACTGGATCTGGGGCTGGAATAAGGATTAGGGTTTGAACGGAATCTTGGGAAAGGAGCAAGCCAACGTCCAGGGTCAGGGAGAATAGAATCAAAGGACCTGAGATATGGGTGTCGAGGAAAGTAAATGGCATGGCAGATGGTACTCACTCCTCCTTTCTCTTCCCAATCACAGGTCTCCTATTTGGCACGAACACACCGTGCACTGACCCAGAACACTGAGGACAATGACCCAGAGGATGATGGGGGCCCCATTTCCTATCCAGTCCACCTGACGGAGCAACGGACTCTCGGCATGACCCAGATCTCTTCCCCACAATGATCTTTCAGAACTCGCCAACCCCCAGCTCTTCCATGCCTTACCCCTTTCCTGGATGGAAAATGAAACCCACAATTCCTATTTCCTGGACTCCAGGAAGGGCAAAGTACTGATGGTTAACACTTCAACCCTTCAACTGCTGTGTTATTGAAACTGGTCAAGGGGTGAAGTGATAAGCAAAAAGGATATGAGTTTGGGGTATAGAAAAGAAAGAACGAATAATACAGGCAAGTGTTCTCTAGAGAAGATGATGATCTGAAAATGAAAAGGCGTCTGATGGATGTACAGAGTGGGGATCAATATAGGACTCTGAGTTTTGGGAGGGACAGCACAGTGAAGGGAAGTTCGGGAGCCTTAGAAGGCAATGCTCCAGACTGACTGTGAGTCAGGGTTATGGGCAGGGCGAGTCGAAAGACAGAGTTTCTGGGTTTCAGGACCAACCTATATTATTTCCATCTACTATTACTTAGAGTTTGTGGGAAACCGGCTTGTCTCTGAGTTCCCAGGGCCCTTGACTGTTTTTGTTTTTTTTTTTAATGAAAATATAGGATCTGAGAAGAAAAGAGGATTTCCTTCTCCACCCTCTCCATTCTCAGAAAAATTCCAGAAAAGATCATAAATATCTGTCACCCAGACGGCTCTTCCCGCTCCCTCCTGTGTCCCTTAGTTTTCCTAAACGTCTGCAGTGGGCATCCTGTTGGCTTGCCTTGCTGGACTGTGTGTGGGCACACAGGGAGGGATTTTTGTTTGGCCTGCAGTCTCATTCATGGATCCCCACCCCAGACCCTCCTTGACGGTGTTCCCCACTCATCATTTATTTTCCTCTCTCCCCGCAAAGCCCCAGAGTCTTGGCTTTTTTTCTGTAGGAGTCATCCATCTTCTCTACTGCCCCTATTCTCTCCACACCTTCACCCCAGATTCTGATTTTTCTCCTTGCAGACATTTCATCTGTGTATGTTTTCTGGATTTTCTCTCCAATTTACTAAAGCCCTTTCACTTATTACTGATTGGGCAGAGGGAGTAAGGGAGAGTTAGCTGATGACAGATAACTTCTTTCTATCTATTGGCCTTTTTACAATAAAGTGTAAAATATTTATAAAGTAAGGCATCATAATTACTGGGCTATCAGTTGGGAGAAAGTCCTGACTGGTGTTCCTGGCTCTGGCTGTGACCTTACAGATGACCTTGAGCAGGAGTGGCTGGAAGACAGGAATTCTTTGGAGGGTCGAGGAAGAGGAGGCTGAATTTCCACTGTTCCTAAAATGGCTCGTTCCTGGATTTCCAGAAGAGCCAGCCTGAGTTCATGCCTGGCTCATTTGCATGGTGACAAAATGAGGAGAAAATGGGTTAATTAATAAGCAAGTATTTCTAAGCACCTATTATACATTCTGTTGAGGATTACAAAGAAGTATAAGACATAGTTCTCATCTGAGACACAAATACAGGAAAATTAAAATTAAATAATTCAGTACGAGTTATCACAAGGCAGCACTACACAGAATAAAACAAGACTCTAACGAATTAAGCCCAATACTTATGCACATCTGCCATGTTCCATACGCATGGTAGGAGAGCAGCCCTGCTCCAAAACCATTCCGTGCCCAAATGTCAGTCCCAACCAAACCACCGCCCATCATCCACGTAGCCTTGGGTCTCACTCTTAGTGGAAGAGGATAGCATCAGCATCTCTGCTGACCAGAAAGGCACTCCAGTTTGCCACAGGCCTTCCAACCTTGACTCTATCCAGAATCAAACAGCAGGGCCGCGAGCAGCTTTTTGCCACTTTTGGCATCTCCATTTGCAGGAAGCTGGAAGCCCATCACGGACAGTGATCCGAACCCGGACACTCATGTCAGTGGATTATCTGCCAGGACCCAGCCCTGGGCTGGGAGGGCCCTGAGGCCTGAGGGGCTCTCTGAATCTTCCGCTGCAGATCTGCTCTGCTAAGGGCAGAATTGTAGCGTGAGTGCCAGAAAGGAGGCAAGCCAGGTGCCAGAGGGACCCCAGACTTAGGTCCCTGGAGAGAGCCTTGAGGCAGAGAAGGACACCTGGGCGCTGGAAGAGGGCTGGAGTGCCATAGGACACAGGAGGAAGCTGCCCGGCTTTTAGTCTCTGGGCAGATGGTGACGCAGCATGTGGCAGCTGCCATGACAGGAGAGTCACTCGCTCCGGGAGGAAAGCAGATACCCCCTAACCCCAGCCTCTAACCATGAATTTCCCCAGCCTGGACCCTAATTAAAAAACCAAAACAAAATGAAGCAAAACATCCAACTCGACCAACGCCTCCCTGCCAAGGCACCAAAAGGGAGCACTGGGGGTCAAAGAGCGTGTGCTTGGGGGAGTGGGGGAGGTTCTACATCTCCCCAAAGCAAACGGGGACAGCGGGTGCCATGGGCCCCAGGGCACGGCCCTGAATGTCTCCCTTCCCACTTCTCTCTCCCGGGCTAGTGATCACTTTGATATCTAAGGGGACATCCTTTAACAAGCTCTGGAGCTGGGCTCTCATTAGGAAAAATTACTTAATGAGTGAGTGGCAAGGCAGGGAATGCTCCCCGGCCACCTTCCCGGGGAAGAGAGAGCACGTCCTAGCAGCAGGCACCCAAGATCCCTAGGGCTAGAGCAGGCTCCAGGTGCGAGAGCAGAGGGGAAGCCTGAGCAGGGCGGCCCGGGGCCGGGCAGCGGGGGCTCTGGGTTCCCCAGTCCGTGGCCCTCCCTCCCTGGAGGCTCCACTTGACCTGTGGCTCCTGAATCTCACTCCCTAACAGAGCAGAGTCTGGCTGAGGGCGACAGTAGGCTCATCTGAGGATCCCACCAGGTCCCCACGTCCCCCCGAGGAGCGGCCCGCCTGGGCCCCAGCCGATGCCCTCCTCCCACCCTGAAGCCACTCTGATGCGGGGGCGGAGTTTTGGGCGAGTCCCCCGTCCTGGCCTCAGCCACAGTCTCTGAGAGCATCACAACCTCCACGATAACATCCGTGCCCACAACACCCTCTACTTTGATCTCTGAGTCCACCGAGGCCTCCACCAAAGCGTCTGAGACTACCCGTCCTCAGCAATTGCATATGTGTCCACCACAGCGTCCACCACTGGCTCTAGGAGTACGACAACGTCTTCTGAGACCACCATGGTCTCCACCACCAACTCTGAGACCAGGACAGCTGCCAGCACAGCCTAGCCTCTGATACCACAACAGTCTCCACTAAAATCTCTGTGACAGCTACAGCTCTGTGCCCTCCACAGCTACCACAGTGCCCGCTGAGACCACCACAGCCTCTGATAGCACCTCAGCCTCCATGATGACATCTGTGCCCACCACAGTCTCCACCAATGAAACCACCACAGGCTTTGAGACCACTCACCATAGCTTCTACCACAGCCTCAGGAACCACTGTGGAGTCTGTGCCCACCAAAGCCTCTGAAACTACTGTGGCCTCAACGTACCGACCCCTGGTCCAGGGGATGCAAACGGTAATTCACAAGACAGCTCTGGCCTGTTACCTGTCTTTCCAAATAAAGTGCTGTTGGAACACAGTCACACCTGTTTGTTTACATCTATAGCTGCTTTCCAGGTACTTTGCGTAACTGTAACAGAGACTGTGACCAAACAGCTTAAAATTTTACCACCTGGCCCTTTACAGGAAAAGTTTGCCAATCCTTGCTCTAGTCCAAGACCAAACTATTTTTGTTTCATACTCTGGCACTTGCTCTGAATAAAACCACCTCTGCACTTGCCATCAGCACTCGTACTGGAACTGATTCTACCCACTTTGTTCTGAGCCACCCTCTGCTATTCCAGTGACGGACACTGTTCTTGTATCAGTGTAGCCACGTCTCATCTAAACACAACCATTGCTGCCAACAGCACCATCTCTACTGCCTCTCCTGTCCTCCCACCTTGTCTGAGTCCCCCGCCCCCACCCCGCCTCCGTCCCTGGGGTCGCCAGCCTCTTCACGTGGGTCATCTGTTCCGAGCACACTCAGCTCGACTTTGTTGATCACCACGATTGTGTTAGCTTATGTCACCTCTGCTCCAAGCCATGAGCACTGCCTCGTCCATGGAAAAACCTTATTCTGTCATCTCTTCCTCCAGCACCATCCTTATACCCAGTGACTACATCACAAGACTATCAGACCCTATTCCTTTCATCCCAACCCACGCTCTTCTCTGTGGGTGACCACTTCCGTAATTGAATAGATCTCCCACGTCCACATGCGTCATGGTCACATTTCCTCAATCTTCTGCTTCCACCATCAACAGCACCATCCATGCACGTATTCTACCTCCTCTTCTGTAAGACACTCACCTTTATTCTGGGGACCGTGGCCTCAGGCGAATCACTTTCTACCATCTCTCGTCCCACCACAACACCTCTCCTCAAACCACCAGCACCAGAGATGTGTTAGATCAACCCCTCTGCTCTAAGGACACCTGCCTCCCTGTTAATTATCTCCACTACCAATGCATCATATCGTGTGACATGTTTCCTAGACACTAGGATCACTGGTACCAAACCAACTACCCCCATCTCTGTCTCCACAGCTCCTGGAACGGACTCCACATCCCCTGCTGCCAGGAATACTGTCCCTGGGAGAGCCCCAAATACCTCTGCCCTGGGCACATCCATTATTGGCACATCATCCACCACATCAGTGCCAGGTACTAGGACCACCAGGACAGGATCTACCCATGAGCCAACCACCACTCCTGGAACCAGCACCATCTCCCGTAAAACAAGTCCAGTCTCCATGGGCACCAGCACAGTTAGCGTGAGCCACACACCAGCACATGCGATTAAACCAAGTGGATATTTGCAGCTCTGAGGCATCATCCTCATCTCTTGGGCTGCAGTCATGGTTGGCGTTGGACTGTTAGTAGACTGAGTTTTGCCTGGTGAGTTACTGTACATGGAGATGGGGGGAACCCACCTAGAAGATGGATCATGAATGGGAATAGAATAATGGGAATGGGACCAGCAAGATATTCAGAACGAGAAAGCAGTCAGTGCGTGGCGAGTCACACATATGCTAACCCAATCGACATAAGAGCAGCAGGGGTAAAGTCGCAGTCTCACAAAGTCAGATTTATTGGCTTGTTGCACCAAAGGAGACTGTACACTAGAGGGACTAAGGAGCTTCTTACCAACTAAGGAAAAGAGTCATTACAGTATTGAGGGAAGCGTGGAGTTTGGGCGAAAGTTAAATGAAGCAGAGTTTTAATAAGCTCAGAACAAAGCAGGGCTGTGTGTACAAGGATCCACAGCAGCTCTAGACTGTGACGTGGACCTGGTTTCCTTGGAAAGTACAAAGTTACAAGAGATGTGGAATGTTATTCAGAAACTCATCTGCCTCTGGGTAGGAAATCCAGGCTGCTTCTCTGTGCCAAAGTAACTTAGATTCTCCAGACAAGAATGGGATATTTCCTTCTTACTGATATAATTTCAAACAGCAAATTTGCTATAGTCTATTATTTTAGAGAACCAAATTTTTCACTGACGAAATCACTGGAAGTGAGTAAGTCACTCAACGAAGGGGGCTGTTTTGATGTTTTACGGCTGCAGCGTGTCCTTGGGGAAAATATTCTTCCCAGTAATCTTTGCATCTGGTTTGATCCACATTGTTATATCCCAGCCTGGTGAACAGCAGGGTAGATTGTTACTTTCTCAGTCTGATTTTTACTTTCTCACATAGCATAATACAAAGACCGCGAGAGGGAGCAAAACAGAAAATATAAACAATAGATTATATAGCAAGAAATGGAAAAAAAAGAAAACAAATGTGAAGTGGGGGCCCAAGAGAGAGGTAAGTGTATGGGTCTATGTGGTGTGGATAGAGGCAAGGATAAGGGAAAGCATATCTATTATAAAATAGCTGGAACTATATAGCACCAGAAAAAGGATCCCTAGAAAGTGATGATCATTCGGGCCCCCAACAGATTTTTCACGATCATAGATATTACCACATGCTACTTCCTGGGGTGAGAGTACGGGGCTCTTTCCCCCTCTTTTTATGATTTTACCCAAGTGAAAAGAAATTCACTTTTGTAGGTACGCCTTAGCACAGCTCAGATAGGCTGGCCATTTCAAAATACTCGACTACGCAGTGAGGGAGGATAACAAGAAAATACCCTTAGCAAGGACAGAAGCCCCAGAAACTCCTGCCCTTGAGTAGGCGAGGCTTCTGATGCTCTGAGAGCTCGCCTGTTTCAAGGCCTAAAGCCCCCCGCAGTTCTCTGGGGACAGGGGAGGGGTGACAGCCACATGCCAGCAGCAGACTTCATTTCTGCATTCTATTCTACATCCTGGTCTTAATCTCCGATTCTAATATATCTTTCTTGTTCTATTTTTAAAACATATACTTATACTTTCCCATTTTGGCAGTATGCATTCCAGAAGTGGTCTTCAGCATGTGTAGGATGAGCCCGAGTAAATACACAATAAATCAATGAAAAATTCACACACGAGCCACAAACGGCTGGCATAATTTGTTTGTTTGTTGCGGTACGCGGGCCTCTCACTGCTGTGGCCTCTCCCTTTGCGGATCACAGGCTCCGGACGCACAGGCTCAGTGGCCATGGCTCACGGGCCCAGCCGCTCCGCGGCATGTGGGGTCTTCCCAGACCGGGGCACAAACCCGTGTCCCCTGCATCGGCAGGCGGACTCTCAACCACTGCGCCACCAGGGAAGCCCCATGGCTGGCAAAATTTATAATCAACTTACTTGTGTTTCTTATTTCAGATCCTCTGATCCCTCCCTGTGGCAAGAACAAAATGTGACTCACCAGCCATGAACAATCCTCTAATTGTTTAAGATAAACATGTAATAATAATAACTAGCATTTTATTAACTGTTTACTAGGTGCAAGGTCCAGAACTAGAAGTGCAAGAGAGCATTGTTTCTCCTTAACTCTGCTTAACCACCTTTGGGGCATGTACTCTTATTATCCCATTTTACAGGCTTGGACACTGGAGTCAGAGACTGAAGTAGCTTGCTGAAGATCACAGGGTGAGGTGGTGACAGAACTGGGGCTCTAATCCAAGTCTGCTTCACAGGAGAGCCTGTTCTCTTAGCCACAGTGTTTAAAGCTGGTTCTCCAACCTCTAGTTCTTAATGGGCCTTCCTTTATCTTAAAAAAAAAAAATTTGAAGTATAACTTATAAGAAGTACACAGATCTCAAGTGTACAGCTTGATTCATTTAAAAATGTGTACACACCCAAATAACCACCATCCCGTTCAAAATATTGAACATTCCTATCATCTGAGTAGTTTCTGGTGTCCCCTCCCTGTCAATACCTGCCCAGCCAAAGGTAACTACTATTCTGACTTCTATTTTATGAACTTTCATAAGTTTCTTGTTTTTACCTTTCCTCATAGACCTGCAACTTTCTTGGCTGATTAACTCAATGAAAGACTCCCTATTTCTGGGAGACTCTACTCTAGGTACAGGATGTGGATTTGCCAACGTACAGAGCAATGATCGTAGCATTCACGTAGAGAGTATGCAAGTGCAATAATCAGGAAGTCTGTTTTCTCAGAGAAGTGAATAAATAAATAAATGAGAGGAAGAGAGACACACACAGAGAATGGACGAAAAGCGAAATTTTGTGATTTTTGATAATCCAAGTTTTAATGATCTGAAAGAAAAGGATTTAACTCTAAAAATATATTTTTTTCTCTTTTAGAATGACTTTTCTTTTCCCCTGATAAACAGAGCCATTTATAACCTCCATGGTCTGGACCTGGACTCAGGATTGGGCTCTGGAATGTTCTATAGCCTAGAAAATGAACTGGTTCATGGAAGAGCATATGGCTCTGGACACAGGGTAGGCCATGGAGTGCACCATGAATTAAGCCACAGCCAAGGGGGTGGTTATGGCATGAATCCTGGCAGGAGTCATGGACATGGAGGATGCCATGACAAGAGCCATGAAGTAGATCACAGAAGAGGCTGCCAAGGAAGACATAGAGGAAGGGGGAGTATGGACATAGACTGGATAATGCAGGGCACTCTGGTAAAGGAAATATCGCAGAAGAAGGCGATCATGGAGGAGAAGGCAGTGGCCATAAAGTGGGTCAAGATGGGCTTCCAAAAGGTCTTTAGGGAATTGGCCATGGAGACGGTCATGAGCAAGGTAGAGATCATAGAGTTTGACCAACAGGGCAGCCAGAAAAACAGAGAGTGTTTCTGGAGGAGGCCTGCAGCCTCATCAGATTTGGACCTGAGCTCAAGTAAAGATTCTCCCTAAGCTTAACCATAGTTCAGAACCTCTTAGGAAGTCATAGTGACCAACTGCACAACAATTTCTCTTTGCTCTCCTAATGCACAAGTAATAACCTGTGCCCTTTCACTTTGGAATTCTTTTTTATTTCCTCATGACGCAGTGTGACCAGTAGGAAGAAGGAAGATATGATTACAGCCTTAAAAAGCACAGCTCATACTATTTGTGGTGGCAAGATGACTTGCTTCCTTGTTTATCTGTTTGAGCATTCTTTCCCCCCCTTTTCCCCTTTGTTACTGAGTGCTTGCTATGTGCTAAGCATTGTACTACGTAATTTTAAATGCACTATCATTTAACAATTTTGAAATTTGTAATCTTAAAACAATCTTTTGAGAATTTCTACTTTTCTGGCAACATAGTGGACAAGATGCATTAACCACCCCTCTTAATGAAAGCAACAAAAATTACTGGATAAAATATTGAAAAAAATCTTTGTAACTATATCAATCAGCTGGGTAGATAGTATCAATTAGCTGGGTAGATAGTAGGTAATATTTAGATCAACAACCAAGAGAAGGCAGAGACTCAGAGAGGCTGAAGGAGAGCTCTGAACCAGCTGTCACACTGAGGGCATTTGCCGTATCTGGTGAATTTAAGCTTACCTTCTCACAGCCTCTTAGCACTTAGGGTACAGGAGACAAAGTCCAGGACCTGCATAAGGGGTGGAGTCTAATAGGAGACTAAAGAAAGCTGGGACCTAAAAGGGTTAAGGTTTCAGTGGTTAAACTAGAATGAAATTGTATTGCCCACCTTGCACATTGGTGACTGAGACAAATGTCTGTCTCTAAACTTGACACTGAGTGGAGGGGAGTAAAAACCTCCCTTGAGAATTTGTAATTGCATAACATTCTTCATTTGGGTTTGTAGCTTCAAATCATACAAACTAGGTAGACAGAAAGCCATCTTTGACCTATACATGTCCTCCAGGTCTCCTTCATCTTTGGGAAGATTCTCCCTCCCCACTTCTTTGTCTCTTCCAAATGCTATATGACAAGTAAGGAGAAAATCACTGCAACGTGCTACTATTAAAATCTCAAAATACACTTGGCATCTATATATTTATGCTCTTCCTTTGTCCTTTATTGTTGCATGCTTATTATGCACCAAACACTGTGCTGTGCCTTTAAATACACGATCATTTATTTCTCAGAACAATCCAATGAGGACTTAAATTTCTGGCTCTATAATGGTCTAGGTGTCTTAAAATCTGCTGAAAAACTAAAAATGGTGTACTAAAAATTCTTCTTAAAAGTATCATTGATTCAGCAGGACAGTAAGGAACGCTAAAAGTAAAGACTAAGTTAAGGTAGGAACTTAAGGAGGTAAGAGTACTCAAGCCAACTTTTGCCCAACCAGTGAATTTAAGCTTCAGGTAGCACAACCTCAGTCAGACCAACCCAGGTGAGGACTCTTGTAGTAGACCTTCACATAAATCTGAAACCTTCAGGGAGAGTGTAAACTAAAACCAAACCCACCCCGGGACTTCCCTGCTGGTACAGTGGCTAAGATTCCACGCTCCCAATACAGGGGGCCCAGGTTCAATCCCTGGTCAGGGAACTAGATCCCAAGTGCCGCAACTAAAGATTCTGCATATCACAATTAAAGATCCTGCATGCCGCAACGAAGATCCCGCGTGCTGCAACTAAGACCTGGCGCAGCCAAATAAATATTAAAAAACACAAACAAAAACAAACCCACCCCTCCTCTAAGGAAATGCAAGCAAAATTGCCTGTCTCTAAACTCAGTGCAAGGGAAGGGAGGATGGGGGAAGTACCTCTTGAGAAATAACTTGTAACCACAATACTTTACATGGTTTGCAGCCCAAAATCATGTAACCTAGGTAATTCAAAAGAGCTCAAGCCTATAATTTAATTTAAAGGAATCTACAAGTGGTATTGCCTCCCTATGCTTGGCAAAAACATGCAAATTCACTGTGGAAGATCAGAACTCACCTTGGGTTTCAAAGGACTTATATAGATAACAACCCAAGAAAAATAAATTTACAGTCATAAATCTCAAATCACAAATGAGGCACCATGAGTGAAAGCCAGCAAGAAACAAAACAAAACAAATAGACAACAGGATCAGATCCGCAAAAACTATAGATATTGTCATAGCTTTATGGTTGTCTACTAATATCCATTATCCATCTTTGAAAATAGAATTCTCAAGTTTTAGTTGAGCACATGTCCACCCAGCAAAGGACTATATTTCCCAGTCTCTCTTGCAGCTTACTGTAGCTGTGTGACTATATTCTTATGGTGTGTTAGCAGATAGCAATAACTTCTCATGAAGTTAAAAAACAAGATAGAATTAACATACTTGATAATGTTAGGGTTTGAGCTGGGAGACAGGTAATAAGAATGAAAGAGTTCCAAGGTCCTTGTATTGTTTTGAAGGAGCATAAAGATATTAATTACATTTAGACTGATAAGTATGCATGTAAAATTTTTTTAGGATATCTCTAAAAGGTGAAATCTGGATTTGAATTCAGGACCTCTGCCTCCAATTAATTCTAGAGGGAAGAAAAGTTTTCTTTCTTAGAGTGCTATTGGCTTTACAGCCACAGATTAGGATTGCTGGGAGTTCAAGACCCCATCTGTCACTGACTGGCCCCTCACACCTCAACCTCAGGAACCACCCATTACAGCCGCTAGGCATGTAAGCCTTTCTTAGCACACTCTGTCCCTCCAGACTCTCAGACTGACTTATTCCAAGCTCCTTCATGCCTCCAGCCACCTCCTGCTTGCAGCTTCTTTCTAGCAGGTCTTACATGTCGGGGATACCCATTCACCTATAAATAAACTACCTGAGATGTCGTTTCTTCCACGAAGCTTCTCCTCATTGACAGGGAATGGAGACAGCTGACTTCGGTCATATAGACTATGCACTGGAACTCCCTTCAATCCCACTCCCCTTACCCTGGTCACAAGAAGCTTTCCCCATAAACTCCCCAACCCTCCACTCATTTGGGTCTCTTCAGTCATGCTCATTTAGCTGACTGTGTGTCCTTTCTGCTGCTATATCTGCATCCAGACCCAACTCGAAGTTCCTAGAGGACTTGGACTAAGTATCTCCCTCCCCCAACAGACCTGAAGTCTCCTAATGTGGTGCCCGTGGTATACCTTGCTGAGAGATGTTTCATTAAGGCTGATGAGAAGGAACATCTGAAGGATCTCAGGGAAGAAAAGGTCCTATGAATTACTCCGAAAACAAACAAGACAGGAACCCCTATGGTTGAGAATCAAAAGGTGGCCCTTGTGGGAGTGGGGGAGGGAAGGATTGGGACTTTGGGATTAGCAGATGCAAACTATTATATATAAGATGGATAAACAACAAAGTCCTACTGTATAGCACAGGGAACTATATTCAATATCCTGTGATAAACCATAATGGAAAAGAATATGAAAAAGAATATATATACATATATATATATATATATATATAACTGAATCACTTTGCTGTGCAGCAGAAAGTAACACAACATTGTAAATCAAGTATACTTCAATAAAATTTTTTAAAAGGGGGGCCCTATACCACCGCTTTACCTGCTATGAGTGTGACAGGTGGCTTGTTCCTGCATATTCAACACTCTCCCCCACCCTCATCCCCCATGTGCCAGAGACCCCAAAGATGGCTACACTACCCATGGATCTCTCTTTTCCTGTTCAGTCATTGTGCATTGTTGAGTGTCTACTGCATGCTCAGCAATATACCGTCTGTCTTCTGTCCATATCCCAGGAGCCCAGATCCCTAGTTACTGCTCTCTTTGAGGTCTCTTTTTCTTTTTTTCTTTTTTTTTTTGATTTAAAGATGTCAGGTCCTACCCTTCAGCTCAGTCTATTAGGGCTTCTTCCATACTAAAAGCAGGCACACAGGACTTCCTGACCAGGAAACAAAGTCTTGAACTGGAACAGGTTTCTGGCCCTATTTTTGCCTCAAGGGTGGGTCTCTTCCACTCTGACAACCTTGATCCCCTTATCACATTCTACTTCCTGCTCAAACCCATCCCAGTGCCCTGCCTAGTATGATCATGTCATTCTCCTTTCTCACCTTCCTGTTGAACCCCAGTCTATTCCTTCCCAGGCTCATTATTGTTTTGTTACCTGCTCATAGTTGGCAGAAGAAGAAGGCAACTTCCCAACCCCTCCCTTTTATGAAGCTATAAAGGCTCCTGCAGCTCTTCCATGATAAAGAAAGAGGCAACAACATTGTGTGGAAGAAGCTCAAGAAGCCAGGCATCCAGTCTCCCACCCCGCTAGGCTCCAGATTCTTTCCAAGAACACATACGTAGGAGAACCAAGCTCCTGGAAGCTCCAGCCTTTACCTCTTCACCTTGAACTCTCCTTTCTCAAGAATATTGTTCTTTGTCTTCTAGGTCTTGGCCACATTTGGGATCCAAGCGTCTTTTTTACCAGCCACAAAGAGGCAGATCAAGATGCAGAAAAGAAACATTTGCCTTATGTACTGGTTGCTGTTGCATCTCCTACTTTTGGAATATGGTGAGTGCTTTTCTTTAAAGGTGGATGGTCTGTGAACTTTTGAGGGATTGTGGGAGATGATGACCGGCACTAGGAATAACTGGTTCTCTGCCATAGAGTGAGGGTCATCATTTCACCCCAATCGCTTCAGTCTAATAAGGTATCACCTGGGAGGCAGTCAGAGCACAGTGGTTAAAACTGTGGACTCTGGTCTCCAATTGCCTACGTTTGAATCATGGCTCCATCTGTTACTGGTACACTTTGGGTGAGTTAACTTCTCTGTGCCTCCATTTCTGCATCTATAAAATGGTAATAACCGTTGAGATATGGCTGGGGTTTAAATATTAATAACAAGAAGAGTTGACTGTTATTTTAAAATATCACTCTTCTATATTATAAAATCTTAATTTTTCTCGTGTCCTTAACCCCTATTCCACAATCAGCCTCAGTCAGCCTCAGGCCAAGGAGAAAAGGATTTAAGTCAAAACTAACTCCCACTCTGCTCCGCACCTCTGACACTCTATTAAACACTCCTCGGGCCGTTTCCTATTGTGCAACTAGGAAGCATGACTTCTTAGAGAATTCTTTTTCTTTTTGGGGGGCGCAGTGCCACACGGCTTGCACAATCTCAATTCCCCAACCAGAGATTGAACCCGGGCCACGACAGTGAAAGTGCCAAATCCTAACCATTAGGCCATCAGGGTACTTCCCCGAGAATTCATCATTTTGAATCAAAATTAGCCCTCATAGAATTTTTTTTTTTTTTTTTTGTGGCACGCGGGCCTCTCACTGTTGTGGTCTCTCTCGTTGCGGAGCACAGGCTCCGGACGCGCAGGCTCAGCGGCCATGGCTCATGGCTCACAGGCCCAGCTGCAGCATGTGGGATCTTCCTGGACTGGGGCATGAACCCGTGTCCCCTGCATCGGCAGGCGGACTCTCAACCACGGCGCCACCAGGGAAGCCCCACCCTCATACAATTTTGACTCAACTATTCTATTCTCCAAAACTTCTCAAATCAAATCCACTCCCTCTTTCACATCACCCTTACTGTTGTTCATCTCAGTTTCTTATTTAGTTTTACTCATGATTCTAACCTTAACTCCAATTTGTACCCCATTGCAGATTTTAGGGGGCCTTCCCCAAATAGAGCTAAACTCTAATACTATGTTAGTTCAAATAAGCTACACACGTGTGTGGTGAGGTGCTAGGCGCTCATGTCCAAATTAATAGTAAAATGAGCCACAAATGAGATAAATTTTGTTTATCTGGGGAGGCTAAGCATCTTTGTCCTTCAAGGTAGTGAGAGGCAAAAAATAGGCACAACCTTAACTCTAGCTGAGCCTTCAAGAAGGGGGAAGTGCTTCCCTATACCTGTAGATCTTGGTTTGCAGACCTTAATCCTGGGAGATCTTATATATTTAAGTTACATATAACTTGCTCTTTTCTAACCTTTGCCTTGTAATCAGGAGCCCGTGGAACTTTAATGCATATGTAATCACCCAGATACCTAGGCCTATCTCAGACTCTGATTCATTTAGTCTGGAGTTGTTTGCCTAGAAATCTTTATTTTCAACAAGGTCCCCAGATAATTCTAATATAGGTGTTTTCTGAATAACACTCAGAAATATTTTCCAAGAAAGAAGCAATACCACTTTAATAATGAATTAATCAATATACACTAGTTTCACCTGGGTTCTACAACTCCTTTATAATACTTTTTATCTGTGTTGAATATTGTACAGCAGATGATGGAATAAGCTTACTATCAGTGAAATTAGGTCATGTAACCCTGGTGTTGGGGGTGGATGTGGAGGGTGACTTAGCATGGTAGCTAAAAGTGCAGATTCAATGGCCTGGGTTCAAATTCCTGTTCTACTACTTACTAGCTGTACAAACTTGGGCAAGTGTCAACATTTCTAAGCCTCAATTTTTTCATCTTAGCTGTTGATAATAATAATATCTATTTCATTGGGCTGTAGTGAGCGTTAAATAGAATTATCCATGTAATGAGTTTAACCAACCATTGAACAGAAAGTAGATATGCTCAATATATGTCATCATCTATGATTATCATTAGGCATAATCTCCATTAGTGGGAGCACACCTAGCCCAACTTCCAGTGAACCCTCCACAGCCAACACTGGACCCAGTGCAACCTCCAGTGGGACTAGGACAGCCTCCAACACTATAGCCAGCACGACCTATGGTGGTACCAGCACAGCCACCAACTCTGGATCTCAAGTGACCTCCAGTGGATCCAGCACAACCTCCAATACTGAAACCAGCATGACCTCTGGAGGGACCAGCACAACTTCCAATACCGGATCCAGCCTGACCTCTGGAGGAACCAGCATACCTGTCAACACTGGATCCAGCGCAACCTCTGGGGGGACCAGCACAGCCTCCAATACTGGATCCAGCCTGACCTCTGGAGGGAGCAGCGCAACCTCCAACACTGGATCCAGCACAACCCCTGGGGGGACCAGCACAGCCTCCAATACTGGATCCAGCATGATCTCTGGAGGGAGCAGCACAACCTCCAATACTGGATCTAGCCTGACCTCTGGAGGGACCAGCACACCTGTCAACACTGGATCCAGCACAACCTCCAGTGGGACTAGGACAGCCTCCAACACTATAGCCAGCACGACCTATGGTGGTACCAGCACAGCCACCAACTCTGGATCCCAAGTGACCTCCAGTGGATCCAGCACAACCTCCAATACTGAAACCAGCATGACCTCTGGAGGGACCAGCACACCTGTCAACACTGGATCCAGTGCAACCTCCAGTGGGACTAGGACAGCCTCCAACACTATAGCCAGCACGACCTATGGTGGTACCAGCACAGCCACCAACTCTGGATCCCAAGTGACCTCCAGTGGATCCAGCACAACCTCCAATACTGAAACCAGCATGACCTCTGGAGGGACCAGCGCAACTTCCAATACTGGATCCAGCCTGACCTCTGGAGGGACCAGCACACCTGTCAACACTGGATCCAGCGCAACCTCTGGGGGGACCAGCACAGCCTCCAATACTGGATCCAGCCTGACCTCTGGAGGGAGCAGCGCAACCTCCAACACTGGATCCAGCACAACCCCTGGGGGGACCAGCACAGCCTCCAATACTGGATCCAGCCTGACCTCAGGAGGGAGCAGCACAACCTCCAATACTGGATCCAGCCTGACCTCTGGAGGAACCAGCACACCTGTCAACACTGGATCCGGCGCAACCTCTGGGGGGACCAGCACAGCCTCCAATACTGGATCCAGCCTGACCTCTGGAGGGAGCAGCGCAACCTCCAACACTGGATCCAGCACAACCCCTGGGGGGACCAGCACAGCCTCCAATACTGGATCCAGCATGACCTCTGGAGGGACCAGCACAACCTCCAATACTGGATCCAGCCTGACCTCTGGAGGGACCAGCACACCTGTCAACACTGGATCCAGCACAACCTCCAGTGGGACTAGGACAGCCTCCAACACTATAGCCAGCACGACCTATGGTGGTACCAGCACAGCCACCAACTCTGGATCTCAAGTGACCTCCAGTGGATCCAGCATAACCTCCAATACTGAAACCAGCATGACCTCTGGAGGGACCAGCGCAACTTCCAATACTGGATCCAGCCTGACCTCTGGAGGGACCAGCACACCTGTCAACACTGGATCCAGCGCAACCTCTGGGGGGACCAGCACAGCCTCCAATACTGGATCCAGCCTGACCTCTGGAGGGAGCAGCGCAACCTCCAACACTGGATCCAGCACAACCCCTGGGGGGACCAGTACAGCCTTCAATACTGGATCCAGCGTGACCTCTGGTGAGACCAGCACACCTGCCAATATTGCTTCCAGTATGACCTCCAGTGAGACCAGCATAACCTCCAGTACTGGATCCAGCACAACCTCCAGTGGGACCACCACGGCCTCCAACACTGGACCCAGTGCAACTGCAGGAGGCTCTGGTACACCCTTGACAACTGGAATAATCACAACTTCCAACAGTACTAGCACAAGTGCTGGAACTACAGTGAATGAAGGGCCCAGTGGGTCCCTGAAGCCATGGGAAATCTTCCTCATCTCTCTGGTCTCGGTTACAGTGGCTGTGGGATTCTTTGTTGGGCTCTACTTCTGTGTGGTGAGTGCCTAATATATAGGAAATTGCCTGGGGGGAAGGAATAGGGAACATAGGGAAATAAGGTATGAATAGTAGGGCCACCAAGTTAGGGATGAGTAGGGAGGAAAGAAAAATCAGGAGAAAGTTACGAAAGAGACATAGCAAGTTAGAACCAGAGGAGCCAATCAATGTGCAGAGGAAGCTATTGACTTGTGGGAAAGGGGAGCAAAAGAAGAAATAAAGACTGGTGGAAGGACTGCTGAATGAGGGAAATGGTTTAAAGGGGGAGAAGATTCCAGAAGGAGTCCCTGGTGAAGGCTTCTCGGGAGTGGAGGAGAATCCAATTCTGAAATGATTCTGCCTTCTTTTTCTAGAGAAACTCCCTGTCCCTGAGAAATGTCTTTGACACAGCTGTCTATCCACTCCATGGCCCAAACCTCGGCCCAGGCCCTGGAGGGAATCACACAGTCCACCACCGGTCTAGGTGGAGCCCTAATGGATTCTGGAGGAGACCGGTATCCTCAGTGGCCATGGAGCTGAGAGAGAGCCACAATGGGCTCTAAGTGGCTGCTGAAGCCAGAGAGCCACATTTCTCACAGAGGAAGCCAGCCTGGGGGACCAGAGATCTGAGTGTCCTTTCATTCGTCCCCAGGAGTCCCCTCCCAGCTTTGTTTGGGTCTCTGCCAGTATTGGGAAAGACACTTCCTCCCTCTCTCTTGCTTTTGCCAGACACTGGAAAGAGGAGACTCTGCTGGTCATTTAGCTAAGAAATAAACACATACAAACTGTATCACAGAGAGAACCTGTGTGTGCACACGAGTGGTGTCTGCTGCGCCGAGCTGAATTTCCCGGTTGTATGAGAGAACCCCATGCTAGAATCCACTTGGCATTCAGAATCTCCACAGTAAAATCCAGAGACGTCATCCATATCTGTCCCCTTTTTCTAATGCTTCTTGCCCCAAGCAGGAACCCTGTGCCCCCAAGAATCTCCCAGACTGAGAGGGGAATTGAATTGGGAGAGATGAGAAGGGAGGGCAGGTGCCCAGATCCTACAGGCTCATGGATTAAGCCTGTGGTAGGTAGAGATTATGTTGTAGCACATGCAGAACCCAGAGCATGACAGGAGGAGGTATGCTGTTGGGTGGGGGGAGGGGCGGGGAGGGAGGTCACTCAAAGCCACAGTTTCCAGGCCGTTTACATTTGCTCTAGACCTGGGTTACTTGTAAGAATGAAGGTGTTGGTTGATAACTCTCACTCTCAGTGCTGCCTTTGGAAGCAGAGAGAAAGTGCTTCCTGTTTTTATCAAGGGAAACACTTCCTAGCCTGCTAAGATTTCCTTTCAAGAGGGTCATGGCAGAGACACCTGGGGTAAAGCCTGAGATTCTCATGAATTCCCCTCCCACAAAGGCTGCACATACCCCTTTCATGGTCTAGGATAGAAGGCTCTCTGATCCTACAGGTCTTGGAGGACAGAGGCGAGCTGCTTTGAAAGGCTGGGTTGCTCTGAATCCATGAGGCCAGTAACACGACTTCCACCGGGGACAGAGGCCTCAGGAGAGAATTAGCAGGTTGTTGGTGGGTTCACCCCAACTCACAGCAGTGGAAACTGCTCTGCCTTCCACCATTCATTGGGTTTCTCAAGTGTCAGCAAACCAGACGGTTGATCCTAGTCAGTGAGGCCATGCTGAGCCATGTACAGGCCCATCATCATCATCATCATTATCTTACCTACAGGGATCCAGCAACCGGAAAGAGAAGCTGAGTTGAACCCCCTAGAAAGTTGCCTCCCACTGGTGTGAACTGTGGAAAGCATAATGTGAAAAACGTGAAAATAAAGCAAGGGAGTCCATTTAGATAATTTTAAAATGTAAAACATGCATTTTCAAGTTTAAAATTGTAATAGATAAATTCAAAGATGCTGGTTGAGAATAAAGTTAGTTATTTAGAAGAGCAAGTGGAGAAAGTAGCTCAATTAGATACAACAAACCAGAGATGAAAATCACTGACATAGAGAATAGAAGACACTTGGAGGATTGATTCAGGAGGACTAACAAACAAGTAGTAAGATTCAGAACAGAGAAAAAAGGAAGAGATAGACCAGAGGAAGTAAAAGAACAACAGGGAAGAAAGATTTTAGTCTGCAAGTTGAAAGGGCTTATTAATAACAACTCTGTAAATATACTAAACCCCATTAACATCTATTTTAAACAGGAGAATATGCTATATAAATTATATCTCAATAAAGCTGTAAAAATATTAGTACCCAGCAGGCATATCGTGTAAATAAAAATTTTGAATTCCAAAGATAAACAGCAATGGGCACTTTGAGACAGTGGGAGATGAAAAGAGATGAAACCACGGTGAGTAAGTAATTCAGCTTGTGGTTAATTGACATGGTTACACTGTGAACATCTCGCTACTCCCAGAAACTGGAGTGTGTACATAGAGTTAGGAAGCATCATGACTCAACTTTTATCATGGGATCTGCTTACATGGATGAAACATGTTTTAACCCAACAAAGCCCCATCTCACCAAGGAAGTTTGACCCAAGCAGAGGTCTAGGAAGTTGACAGGATTAAGCGCTTTTGCACTGTTGGCCTAGTGCAATGATCTTTAAATGGAGTCTGCCCATACCCTTGGAGGTATATGAAGACTTTCTAAAGAGTATTATGCAGGTGTGGGATATCTTATGGGAATCATCTTCCAGAACTTCAACCTCGATAGGTATTTTGTGGCTGTGGTCAAAGCATCTGCTAGTTATACTTTTCTAGCTTTCCTTCTATAGCCACCCACCCACCTTTTACATTCTAGCTCCTATATTATTATGGTGGATTTCCCTAGGTGCAAAAAATTCCAGGGTGCAAATAAAGGGATAACTCAAAATCTCTTCTAATTTAGTCATTGTATACCCAGAGTAGGGCTTCATGTTTTCCCTTGCCTCACATAAATTCCTATTAGGGGCTAAAAGAAGTGTAATAAACGGGGAATTTTTGGACATGTTAAGATGTTATTTATTCAGATATATTGTAGAGTGAGGTAGCAGGGGTGATAAAGATTTCTGCTTAACAATCTCTTCTCTTTCATCTCCTGTCAAAGAATACATCCTTCTGGGGGGAGCAACTCATGAAAGCAGAGCTGTCATCAGTATGCTGTCATCAGTATGAAATAATAAGAGTGGCAGTCCCTCGTTTAACCCAGGAGAAAACCCTATAGCAAACCCTATAGAAAACCCTTATCTGTCTGTCTACCTATTTTAGAATATTCAAGATTTGTAAAAACTTTGCTGGGAAATAGCAACTTACTATGAAGCACGCGTCCCTGGCTTATACACCGTTCTCCATAAGGAGAAACTCTGTCTCATTCAAGAGTTTCCTGGTTTAGATCACAGTTGGATATTTTGCATGATTTTCAAGGAGGAAGACATTATAAGTTGTACATTTACTTCCTGATTAATGTTATATCTTTTTTAAAAACTATTTATTTATTTGTGCTGGGTCTTTAGTTGTGGCAGGCGGGCTCATTAATTGTGGCTTGCCGGCTCTTTAGTTGTGGCATGCGAACTCTTAGTTGTAGCATGCATGTGGGATCTAGTTCCCTGATGAGGGAACGAACCCGGCCCCGCTGCACTGGGAGGGCAGAATCTTAACCACTGTGCCGCCAGGGAAGTCCCTAATGTTTTATCTTAAGACGAAAGGAAGATCCAGAAGCTGTACAGCATACCTGCTAAGAGCACAGATTGAAGAACTAGAATTTCCGGTTTTAAATCTAAGCTCAGCGTGGCCTCCCACAAATTTCTTCACTTTCCTGGGTCTCAGTTTGCTTATCTGTAAAACTGAGGGTGATAACAGTACCCAATTCATGAGATTGCTGTGAAGCCTAGAATAGTACATTTGGTAGCACTCTATAAATTATGTTATTATTTTTTATATTGGGAAGGTTCATGTTGCACATTTTCTTGAAAATATGGAAAAACATTGCGGAGTTGGAGGAAAGATAAAAACATTGCATAAGAAAAACATTTTCATTTACTTTTCACCAAAATGTTATTGAGGACTGAGAAATTTAACACAAGCCACAGGAAATTTTTTTTATGTTTATAAACATATCTTTTGGTGCAGAGAAGCATGGTAGGGTGATCAACAAAAATCTTACAAGCAAAAAATATTACAGTAGAATAATGTAGGGGAAGTAATATCAAGGCAGAATAACAGGGGTAGAAACCAGAGAGGATAGGAGACAAAAACGGCCTGATGAGGTGCAGAGGTTTCCAGAGCTCAGCCAGAGCTCACAGGCTTCCTAACATTCCTTGTGGAGGCTGAGAGAGCTGTCCTCGCACACCGGTTCCAGACTGCATTCTACATTCAGATTTTCACCTGGACTTGCTCCCCTATTCCGATGTATTTTCTTTTTTTGCGGTACGTGGGCCTCTCACTGTTGTGGCCTCTCCTGCTGCGGAGCACAGGCTCCGGACGCGCAGGCTCAGCGGCCATGGCTCACGGGCCCAGCTGCTCCGCAGCATGTGGGATCTTCCCGGACCGGGGCACGAACCCGTGTCCCCTGCATCGCCAGGCGGACTCTCAACCACTGTGCTACCAGGGAAGCCCTGTATTTTCTTTTTGTTCTGAATTTTTTATTTTACATTTTTTGTTATAGATAGGTACCTTAAACAATGTGTGGAAGATGGCAGGGTATAAATGATGAAGACCACTCCAACTATACATTATTCCTTTTAAACTCTAAAATGTCCTCGAATTATAGGGCACCACATACAGACTCACTTCCACTGGTTTTCTCCTAAACATGCTGGCACTCTCTTATTCAAAACCAAGAGGTAATAGCAATAATAATGGTAGCTAATATTCATTAAGCACTTACTTTGTGGCAGGTACTATGCGAGCATTTTACATGTGGTATTTCATTTTATACCCCCAATAACACTACGGGGAAAGTGTTATTATTATCTTCATTTCATATACAAGGACACTATTCATACATAAGGACACTATTCACATTTCATATGCAAGGAGATATAAAGAGGTTAACAAACTTACTGAAGGGCACACAGCAGAGAACTCAACCCAGGATCTTTTAATTTCAGGAATCCATGTTTTTAACTGAAAGGCTATATGTTGGATTTGAAAACTGTGGCTCATCCAGAAAAGTTATACCTGGTCTCACAAACATGCATTTCCTTAGTAATACAATGACGGATTCCTGTTCTTTGGTGGCCCATCCCCTGAACACTGGGATGTTGATTTATTTTTGCTTTGCAAATTCTACCACATTATATTGGTACAGCATAGTAAATTGGAATATAGACACAGTGAGGTTATTATTTTATTTGATTTTTTCCTTATTTTGATGTTTTCACAAGGAGAGAAATAAAAGATAACACATGGATATGAAGAGAGACACAGAGAAGTAAAAAGATTAGGAAGAAAAAAAATTTAATGGGTTCTCTTAAAAAGTGAAAATCTGTTTCCTTTGCTGTGCAAAAGCTTTTAAGTTTAATTAGGTCACATTTGTTTATTTTTGTCTTTATTTCCATTACTCTATGTTATGTATCCAAAAAAAAATATTGCTGCGATTTACACCAAAGAGTGTTCTGCCTATGTTCTCCTCTAGGAGTTTTATAGTAGCTGGTCTTACATTTACATCTTTAATCCATTTTGAGTGTATTTTTGTATATAGTGTTAGAGAATGTTCTAATTTCATTCTTTACATGTAGCTGTCCAGTTTTCCCAGCACCACTTATGAAGAGACTGTCTTTTCTCCATTGTATATTCTTGCTTCCTTTGTCATAGATTAATTGACCATATAAATGTGGGTTTATTTCTAGGCTTTCTATCCTGTTCCATTGATCTATGTTTGTTTTTGTGCCAGTACCATACTGTTTTGATTAGTGTAGGTTTGTAGTATAGTCTGAAGTCAGGGAGTCTAATTACTCCAGCCCCATTCTTCTTTCTCAAGATTGTTTTGGTGGGCTTCCCTGGTGGCGCAGTGGTTAAGAATCTGCCTGCCAATGCAGGGGACAGGGGTTTGATCCCTGGTCTGGGAAGATCTCACATGTCGTGGAGCAACTAAGCCCGTGCACCACAAATACTGAGCCTGCACTCTAGAGCCCACAAGCCACAACTACTGAGCTTGCATGCCACAACTACTGAAGCCCGTGTGCCTAGAGCCCATGTTCTGCAACAACAGCCACCAAATGAGAAGCCCGTGCACCGCAACGAAGAGTAGCCCCTGCTCGCCACGACTAGAAAAAGCCCACGTGCAGCAATGAAGACCCAATGCAGTCAAAAATAAAAAATAAAATAAAATTAAAAAGATTGTTTTGGCTATTCAGGGTCTTTTGTGTTTCCATACAAATTTAAAAATTTTTTGTTCTAGTTCTGTGAAAAATGCCAGTGGTAATTTGATAGGGATTGCATGAATCTGTAGATTGCCTTGGGTAGTGTGATCATTTTAACAATACTGATTCTTCCAATCCAAGAACACGGTATATATTTCCATCTGTTTGTGTCATCTTCAATTTCTTTCATTGTGTCTTACAGTTTTCGAAGTACAGGTCTTTTGCCTCCTTAAGTAGGTTTATTCCTAGGTATTTTATTCTTTTTGATGCAATGGTAAATGGGATTGTTTGCTTAATTTCCCTTTCTGATCTTTCATTGTTAGTGCATAGAAATGCAACAGATTTCTGTATATTAATTTTGTATCCAGCAACTTTATCAAATTCATCGATGAGCTCTAGTAGTTTTCTGGTAGCGTCTTTAGGATTTTCTATGTATAGCATCATGTCAGCTGCAAACAGTGACAGTTTTACTTCTTCTTCTTCAATTTGGATTCCTTTTATTTCTTTCCCTCCTCTGATTGCTGTGGCTAGGACTTCCAAAACTATGTTGAATAAAAGTGGCTAGAATGGGCATCCTTGTCTTGTTCCTGATCTTTGAGAAAATGCTTTCAGCTTTTCACCTTTGAGTATGATGTTAGCTGTGAGTTTGTCACATATACCCTTTATTATGTTGAGATATATTCCCTCTATGCCCACTTTCTGAAGAGATTTTTTAATCATAAATGGTTGAATTTTATCAAAAGCTTTTTCTGCATCTGTTGAGATAATCATATGGTTCTTATGCTTCAGTTTGTTAATGTGGTGTACCACATTGATTGATTTGCTGATATTGAAAAATCTTTGCGTACCTGGGATAAATCCCACTTGCATCTTTGCATCTATGTTCATCAGTGACACTGGCCTGTAATTTTCTTTTTGTGTGATATCTTTGTCTGGTTTTGGTATCAGGGTGATGATGGCCTCATAGCATGGGTTCAGAAGTGTTCTTTCCTCTGCAATTTTTTGGAAAAGTTTTAGAAGAATAGGTGTTAACTCTTCTCTAAATGTTTGGTAGAACTCACCTGTGAAGCAATCTGGTCCTGAACTTTTGCTTGTTGGGAGTTTTTTAATTACTGATTCAATTTCAGTACCAGTAATTGGTCTGTTCATATTTTCTATATCTTCCTGGTTCAGTCTTGGGAGATTGTACCTTTCTAAGAATTTGTCCATTTCTTCTAGGTTGTCCATTTTATTGGCTTATAATTGCTCTTAGTAATCTCTTATGATCCTTCGTATTTCTATGGTGTCAGTTGTAACTTTTCTGTTTCATTTCTGATTTTATTGATTTGGGGCCTCTCCCTTTTTTTTCTTGATGAGTCTGGCTAAAGGTTTATCAATTTTGTTTACCTTTTCAAAGAACCATCTTTTAGTTTCATTGATCTTTTCTATTTTTTTTAGTCTCTATTAAACTTAAAAGCTTTTGCACAGAAAAAGGAACCATAAACAAAACAAAAAAATAACCTACAGATTAGGAGAAAATATTTGCAAACAATACTACCAACAAGGGGTTAATTTCCAAAATATACAAACAGCTCATCCAACTTAATATCAAAAAACAAACAACTTAATCAAAAAATGGGCAGAAGACTTAAATAGATATTTCTCAAAGAAGACATACAGATGGCCAATAGGTACATGAAAAGATGCTCACATTGTTAATTCGTAGAGAAAAGCAAATCAGAACTACAATGAGGTGTCAGCTCACACCAGTCAGAATGGCCATCATTAAAAAGTCTACAAATAATAAATGCTGGAGAGGGTGTGGAGAAAAAGGAACCCTCTTACGCTGTTGGTGGGAATGTAATTGGTACAGCCACTATGGAAAAGAGTATGGAGGTTCCTTAAAAAACTAAAAAGGCAGTTACCATATGATCCTGCAATCCCACTCCTGGGCATATACCTGGAGAAAACTCTGATTCGAAAAGATACATGCACCCTAATGTTCATAGCAATGCTATTTACAATAGCCAAGGCATGGAAGCAACCTAAATGTCTATCACAGATAAATGGTTAAAGAAGATGGTATATATATATATATATATATATATACACACACACACACACACACGCACACACACACACACACACACACACACACAGTGGCCTATTACTCAGCCATAAAAAAGAATGAAATAATACCCTTTGCAGCAACATGGATGGACCTAGAGATTATCATATTAAGTGAAGATAAGTCAGACAGAGAAAGACAAATATCATATGATATCACTTATATGTGGAGTCTAAAAAAATGACACAAGTGAACTTATTTACAAAACAGAAATAGACTAACAGACTTATCATTACCAAAGGGAACAGTCAGGGGGAGGGAGATAAATTAGAAGTTTGGATTAACATATACACACTACTATATATAAAACAGGCAAACAACAAGGACCTACTGTATAGCACAGGGAACTATATTCAATATCTTGTAATAACCTAGAATGGAAAAGAATCTGATAAAGAATATATATAGTATATATTATATATATAGGTATAACTGAATCAATTTTCTGTACACTTGAAACAAACTCAACATTGTAAATGAACTATACTTCAATTTTTAAAAATCCTCGAAGCAGGAACAATATGGAAAAGGATAAACCATTCAGTTTTATACCTCTGACCTTTTAATATACATCTTCTACAATACATTTGCTGTGCTTTGCTTTGCTTACTGTTATTAATTTTAATTTCAGTTTCAGTAAAATAAAGATATATACCTGAAAAAAAAGTGAAAGTCTGTGATTTTAGTCAACCAGGTGGATTGTGAAATGTGAGAGGAGTACTCTCTTAAAATATCCACATCTTTCTCTTTTAGAGGGATACTCTTCTGCCTCTAAGAAACATTGACACTTATTACACCCATGACCTTGGCCTGGGTCCATTGTTCTGCAGCCTCTACAATAAACTGAGCCATGGAGGGGCCTGTGGCCTTGGCCATGAAGAAAGCTACAATGTGGGCCATGAAATGAGCCACAGTCATGAAGATGATTGTGGAAATGAGTCATCAAGGTGTCTTCTGTGGAAGCCATGATGGAAACCACAGGCCTGGGGCCATGAAAGAGACCATGGAAAAGGCCACACCAGTGACAACCACAGGGCAGACCTTAGAGGAGGTCATTGAAGAGGGCATGGCTATGGACACTGGATAATGGGAGACATTCTAAGGGAGGAAACCTTGGCGGAGGAAAGGGTCATGGAGGAGAAGACAAAGAACAATGATGGGGGAGTGAGTCAAGATGGGAGACCAGAATGTTCCCAGAGAATGGCCATAGGTTATGGCCTGGGTCAAGGACAGGACCAAGGAAAGCCTCTGCATGTCTGACCAACAAGGTTACTCAGGCAGCGTATTGTTTTGGAAGACCCACAGCCTCATCAGGCTTAGAGTGATGTCAAGTAAATGTATTCCCTTGGCTCTCCCCATAACTCAGAATCCCAGGATCAAGGAGGCTGCTTGACAGGGCGTGGGGATGGGCACAGTGACTACTCTTATGGCAGCTGCTTCCTCATCTTCCCTCCACCCAGGTCACTTCAATGCCCTCCAGAGCTTGACTTTGTCCTTAAGAAGAGTCTTCCTCCCTGCTTGTGTCTCCTCCAGATGTTGTGTGATGAAGAAGAAAATTACTAGACAGTCTAAGAAATGAAGATACTCTAAAAAATAAAAGTTTATTAATGTATGTTGTAACCAGATGAAATGCTTATCTTTTAAACTTTGTGTTTGTTTTGCTATTGTACTTTGCTTCTGAGTGACTTCTGTGAGTTTTTTAATATACCACCATTTAATCTTCACAACAACCCTATGAAGTTCAGATTGTAATCCCCACTAAAAAGATGAGAAAAGTGCTAATATATGAGTAAACCTGCACTATAAAACAAATCCTGTAACTCTAATTGGTTGTAGAGAAAACATCTTTCTACTTAGAAATGTTATTGGGATGTTTAACCTTAGAGCAGGGTGCTGAGATCCCAATACTGACTTGTTACTGACCACACTCCTCATCCATCCCCCACATGGGACTTCCTATCGCAGACAGTGGGCAGATCAACTACCAAGCCCTTTCCTAGGGCATCCTAGAATCTAGATTCCTGACCACTCCCCATCCAACACCACATTTTCTACCACATTCCATTCTCTTCCTGCTTTTAAAACTCAGTCATTCACAGTTCTCTCATATCTTAGATATAAGCTCCAAAATAACACAAATTTATTTGCTTTGTTTACTGGAGTACAGTGTCTGGCACATAGTAGGAAATCACTAAATATCTGTGGGATGAATCTTCATCTCCTGCTTGTCAGCTCACTTTCATCAGGCCTCACAAGCAGTGAATATTCTTTCACCCAAACATTTAAAGAATCTGAAATTCAGGGGAATTCAGGGGAATTCCCTGACATCCAGTGGTTAGGACTATGTGCTCTCACTGCCGAGGGCCTGAGTTTGATCCCTGGTCAGGGAACTAAAATCCCACAAGCTGCATGGTGCTCCAAAAAAAAAAAAAAGAATCTGAAATGGTTCCTCTTCCAGGAAGCCTCCATGGCTGGAGGGGGTAGAGACACCTTGTTTTGATTACACATAGTATCAAATTAGAACTCAAATTTTTAATAATGGCTATGCTACAGAAATCCTGAAATTTTAACAATTTGGGGTCCTTGCAAACAGGTATACACTGACAGTATACCTGTATCAGTATACCTGATACACCACTGGTCCCATCTCCTCAACAGCCCAAGCCCCACTCTCCCCACCCCCACCTCCCATACCTCAGAGATCCCAGAGTCTATCCGTGAGTCTCTCTTCCCACCTCATCCAAGATGTGTGCCTACCACATGCTCACCAGCACCCAGAGGTCCGGGCCGCCATCCCCATTCACAGTGAAACTCACTTTATGTGTCCTTCCAACTAAGGTTTGCTCATCAAGTCTACCTTCCCACACCCTGCCCCCACACAGTTATCCCAGTTACTCAGGACTTCTCTCCAGGAAACAAGGTCTTGAGCTAGAACAGGTTTTTAGCCCCATCCCTGCCTCAGAGGATGAGTCCCCTCCACTTTGACAACATGATCCCTTTGAACTGTACTACTTCCTGCTCCTCCCGAGGCCCTGCCTAATGCGACCATGTCACTCTTCATTCTCACGGATCTCCTGGCCTCTATACCTCTCCTCTCTGAGTTCAGGTATTCTGTTACCTGCCCACAGCTGAAAGAACAACAGGTCATATACCCAGCTCCGGCTCAACCCAGATGACGCTATAAAGACCTTCTTTGAAAGAGAAAGAAAGAGGTGACATTCTGTGGAGGGATCCTAAGGGACCAGGCATCCAGCGTCCCCAGTCTGCAACCCCAGGTTCTGCCTACTGGTGTTTTTCTTCCCATTGTGGGCCCATTCTTTGGAGACCAAAACCCCTAGAACTCCAGCCTCAGATCTCCAACTTGAGACTCTTCTTTTTCAAGACCCTCAGTTCTTTTTCTTTCCTTTCTAGGCCTAATCATATCTGGGACTCAAGAACGCTCCTTTCCAGGCTTGCAAGGCAGAGAATCTCAAGATGAAGAGAAAAACATTTTCCCTTGAATGCTGGCTGTTGTTTCATCTTCTATCACTTTTAGGAAATAGTGAGTAATTTTGTTTAAAAGAAGATAATCTTGAAGTTTGAGTAGTGTTTGTGGGAAGTGTTGTCCAGTCCTGGGATGCACACTCTTCCTGTTAGCTCTCATTCTCATCAAAGAAGTAAGGACCAATATTTTGCTCTGTTCTCTTCAATCCAACCCAGCATTTGTTCTCTATTCTGTTCCCAGTAACAACTCTTCTGCCCATAAGTCTGGACTATTTCTTCTGTAATCAACCAATCCCAAATACAGATGCATTGGAGTTGGAAGGGATCTTAAAGTTAATGCCTGATAACCCACAGTAGGCAAGAATCCATTTCCAACATCTCTGACAGCAGTCACCTTCCCTCTAATTAAACTTGTCGGGGCTGTTCAACACTTGCACAGATTGAATTTTTTCTAGAATTTGCCCCTTCTTGACTTTGACTCATTTGTTTATGCCCCTGAACAAAACAAAACAAATCTATTCCCTGTCCATAGGCCAGCTTCCCATCTCAATTTCTCACTAAGTTTCTCTCTCTCTCTCTTTTTTTTTTTTTTTTTTGCTGCACCACGCAGTTTGTAGGATCTTAGTTCCCGGACCACGAATTGAACCCATGTCCTTGGCAGTGAAAGCACAGAGTCCTAACCACTGAACTGCCAGGTAATTCCCCTAGTTTCTCTCTTGACTCTGACCATAACCCTAATCAGAGGCATTAACAAGAAGTTTTTGGACTCTTCCCCTAAATCTAAATTTGTAATATATTTTTTTAACATCTTTACTGGAGTATAATTGCTTTACAGTTGTGTGTTAGTTTCTGCTTTATAACAAAGTGAATCAGCTAGACATATACATATATCCTCATATCTCTTCCCTCTTGAGTCTCCATTCCTCCCACCCTGTCTATCCCACCCCTCTAGGTGGTCACAAAGCACCGAGCTGATCTTCCTGTGCTATGCAGCTGCTTCCCACTATCTATCGGTTTTACATTTGGTAGTGTATATATGTCCATGCCACTCTCTCACTTTGTCACGGCTTACCCTTCCCCCTCCCCGTATCCTCAAGTCCATTCTCTAGTAGGTCTGCATCTTTATTCCCGTCCTGCCCCTAGGTTCTTCATGACCTTTTTTTTTTTTTTTTTTTAGATTCCATATATATGTGTTAGCATACAGTATTTGTTTTTCTCCTTCTGACTTACTTCACTGTGTATGACACACTCTACGTCCATCCACCTCACTACAAATAACTCAATTTCGTTTCTTTTTATGGCTGACTAATATTCCATTGTACATATGTGCTACATCTTCTTTATCCATTCATCTGTCGATGGACACTTAGGTTGCTTCCATGCCCTGGCTATTGTAAATAGTGCTGCAATGAACATTGGGGTGCATGTGTCTTTTTGAACTATGGTTTTCTCTGGGTATATGCCCAGTAGTGGGATTGCTGGGTTATATGGTAATTCTATGTTCAGTTTTTTAAGGAACCTCCATACCGTTCTCCATAGTGGCTGTATCAATTTACATTCCCACCAACAGTGCAAGAGGGTTCCCTTTTCTCCACACCCTCCCCAGCATTTATTGTTTGTAGATTTTTTGATGATGGCCATTCTGACTGGTGTGAGGTGATATCTCATTGTAGTTTTGATTTGCATTTCTCTAATGATTAATGATGTTGAGCATTCTTTCATGTGTTTGTTGGCAATCTGTATGTCTTCTCTGGAGAAATGTCTATTTAGGTCTTCTGCCTAAATTTGCAATATTTATGTTAGTCCAGATAATACTAAGAAAGGAATAGGTAAGGGGAAGAAAACCTATATCCCAGCAGAAGAATAGAGTCACAGATGAGGTGAGAGTATTTAGGCATCTGGGAAGCCAAGAGCTTGGTTGTTATTGGGATGGAAAATCAGAACAGGTAGGAAAGAGGCATGAGATAGAGGGAAAAAGCATGGGCCTCACCTTAACTCTGATTCACTAAGCAAGGAGGTTGGGTCCCTTCCTGGAATCCTGGGAGACCTTATCTCCTCCAGCTACCTGTGGCTAGTTCTCTGCCAGGCCAGGTGCCAAGGTCATGTGGGATCCTGTACCTGGTGGCTCCAAAACTTCTGTGTGCATAAGAATTACCTGATAGTGAAAATGCACATTATTTCCCCTCCCAAATTTCCCCTTGATTATTTGTCCTCTGGAAGAAGGGTACAATTCTGTTTGGAGGGTAGCTCAATATATACACATGGGCCCTTCAGCTATCTCTTTTATATTCTTTATCTGAAGAGTATCATGAATAGTTAGAGAAGGATTAATACCTGTGACCCTGGGTCATGTGATTCCCCAGGTCATGTGACTTAGAATGTGGAGTAGTATATGGGTTAAGGGCTGGCTCTCATGTCAGGCTGCCTTGGTTTAAATCCCTGTTACATGACCTGCTAGCTCTCTAACCTGGGACCAGGCTTAATTTCTCTAAACCTCAATGTCCCTATCTATAAAATTGGGTAGTAGCAGTTCCTACCTCATGGAGGTATTGTGAGTATTTGAAGTACTAATTCATATGTGGCACTTAGCACAACACCTGGAAACAAAATTTCCAGTGGAACTAATCAGCCATCCTTCCTTAACTTTAATGTTAACACTACAGCCACCTCCCTTGGATCAACCACACTGTCCAGTGGAACTAACACAACAGCTACTATCTCCAGTGTCACCAGCACAAGTACTGCTCCTCCAATGAAAGAGGAAAACCCTAGCGGACACCTGAGGCCGTGGGAAGTCATGCTAGTTACCCTGGCCTTGGTTGCGGTGGCTGTGATTCTCCTCACTGGACTCCTCTTCCATTTCATGAGTGCCTGATGTATAGGAAACCCTTTTTCTGAGGGAAAGAGAGCAGGCAAGTGAGGAAGGAACTAAGCTAGAGAGAGCAGAGTCACTGTGGGAGTAACAAGGATGAGAAAATCAGGAAAGACAGAAACAGCAGGTTAGAGTCAGCAAGACAGAGAGTCAAAAAGCCAAGACATATTCAGAGGAAACTGATGAGGGGAAGAAGGAGACCAGAAGAAGTAACGAGGAGGGAGAGAGCTGGCAGGAGGGGAGATGCTTGGGATCGGACAGCACTGAAGAGGGGGGCAAGACTCTGAAGCTATTCAGCCTCTTGTTTCTAGAGAAACTCTCTGTGCCTAAGAAACCTCTTCAACGTAGATCTCTTACCACCCCATGGCCATGCACTCACGGCTGTTATGAAGTTCCAGAAGGGTCAAGGGCCACTGTAACTGACTGCAGAGGAGAGCTGTCTCCTCCTGCAGCTATGGAGCTGACTGCGAGACACAAGTGGCCTGAGCATCCCTGAAGGCAGAAGCATCACCGTCCTCGGGGGCAGAGAGGGAGCTGACCTGGATTGCGATTCTGAGTGTCTGCCCCTCCTGCCCCCAGGGCTGCTCCTCCCAGCTCTGCTTCAGCCTCTGACAGTCCTGTGACTGAATTATTAAATAAATGCATCTAATATATGCGGAACCAGACTCTGTGGGTGTGTGTTTATTTATCACTGTGAATGGAGGTTCCTTATATCCTAAAGACCCCTCTTCCCTGTGTTCTCCCAGCTCTCAAATCCCTAGAGTGAAATCCAGACTTTATATCTGTCCCATTTTCTTCCCCATTCTATCCCCATTCCCTGAAGGCCTCCGGGCTGACGGAAGAATGGAATCAGGAAAGATGGGGGAAGGCAGATGCTGGACTTCACAAGTTTGTGTTGCACAACAAGAAAGTCTATGCAAGATTAGAGCACAAGGGGGCTGGGGAGTGATCACACCAGTTGTGAAGCAGAGAAGGTCTTGCTAATGGGGCTGTACCCAGGCGTGGCACATTCTCTGGTTTCCTGGCCACACAGGTCTGCTCTTCACTGGGAAGACAGGTGTAAGCCACCTCCTTTCTCTCCTGCTCTCCTGTGGGCTCGCAGCCCCAGTGGCAGTCCTGGGCAGGGAGAACGTGCTGCGAGTTTCTGCAAGGGCGGGCCCAGCCTGTGCTGCCAGGAGCCAGGCTCTCAGCAGTCCCTGAAAAACCAGGCCTCAGAACAGGTACAAAAAGCCTGTGTGTCAGCACTGGACTCTTGCTGAAAGTCAAGCCCTTGTCAAGGGTTCTGGTGTCACTTGCTCATCACATGCATTTGCTGATCCTTCCTTGGGCAAATGAATCACTCACCTTTGTTTCATCAACTTGGCCCTTGCCATGGTTCTCATAGTCTGGGCCTTTGCCAGAGCCTTCTTAACAGGACCAAGGCCATTGATGTACCTTTTGCAATACTATTAACAAAACAGCTTTAAACAGCTCTACAGAAGCCAAACGCAAAAGAGAACCTACGGTATGATTCCATCTGTCTGAAATTCTAGAATAGACAAAACTAATCGACAGTGACAGAGAGCAGATCACTAATTTCCCACAGGGGTGAGAATTTTTAGGAAGGGGGAACATTCTGGATGATAGAAATGTCTTATATCTCGGTTGGGCTGCTAGTTACACAGGTAAATAGACATCTGTCAAACACACCTAACTGAATACTTAAGACCTGTGCATTTCACTGTCTGTAAGCTTATTTAAGAAAAAAGATTTAATAGAAATGGTTGATTCCAGGACCTGGGCAGAGAAAATCCAAAATGAGCATGGGGCATCTTGTGATGCCAAAGTGGAGAAAAAGTACTTTGAAAAAAGGATGGGGAATATTAAAAAGGCACTGGAGCCAGCCTGAGAGAGCTCACAATGGCCAAAATTTGAGCAACAAAATAAATTGTGATAGTATTATATCAAAACCCACAGAACACAATAAATACCTGTGAGTCCACACTGATGTAAATAACTGCATAAATAAAGTGGTGAGAAGGCACAACCTTCCTTACAGAAGAATTCCAATTCATAAATATAGAAGGAAGGAGGGACAAACCCACAATAATAATAGCTGCAGGCAAGATGCGCCAATGGTTGCCAAAATTAGTGCATGAAAGTTTAAGCAAAAATAGGATATTTGCATAGTCTCAATACCCCTCCCCAAATATTTAGTAATTACCAAGGGACAAATAATAACTTTACAGTGGAGAATTCTTTCAGACACCACCTTAACCAAGTGATCAAGGTTAGCATCACAGTGATAAGGCACGTTGATACCACGAGCTCCCTGATGTGCTGCACTAAGAAGGGAACATCATCTCAGCAGTATCCTTGCCAATAAGTCATGACCCTGATTTAACCACAAAAACAAATTAGTGATAAGAAATCAAACAAGACAAAGCAAGAGAGAGGCATGGACATATATACACTACCAAAAGTAAGGGAGATAGCTAGTGGGAAGCAGCCGCATAGCACAGGGAGACCAGCTCGGTGCTTTGTGACCGCCTGGAGGGGTGGGATAGGGAGGGTGGGAGGGAGGGAGACGCAAGAGGCAAGAGATATGGGAACATATGTATATGCATAACTGATTCACTTTGTTATAAAGCAGAAACTAACACACCACTGTAAAGCAATTATACTCCAATAAAGATGTAAAAAAAAAAAAAAGGAATCAAACAAACCAAAGTTTCAGGGGAATGTAAATTGGTGCAGCCACTATGGAGAACAGTGTGGAGGTTCCTTAAAAAACTAAAAACAAAACAACAACAACAACAACAAAAAACTAAAAACAGAATCACCATGTGATCCTGGGCATATATCCAGAGAAAACCATAACTGGAAATAATACATGCACCCCAATGTTCATTGCAGCACTATTTACAATAGCCAGGACACGGAAGCAACCTAAATGTCCATCGACAGAAGAATGGATAAAGAAGATGTGGTACATATATACAGTGCAATATTACTCAGCCATAAAAAAAGACTGAAATAATGTCATTTGCAGCAACATGGATGGGCCTAGAGATTGTCATATTGAGTGAAGTAAGTCAGACAGAGAAAGACAAATATCATATAATATCATTTACATGTGGAATCTAAAAAAATGGTACAAATGAACTTATTTACAAAACAGAAACAGAGTCACAAATGTAGAAAACAAACTTATGGTTACCTGGGGGGGGAAATGTCTCGGTGGGGGGCGGAAATTGGGAGACTGGGATTGACATATACATACTACTATATATAAAATAGATAACTAATAAGGACCTACTGTATAGCACAGAGAACTCTTCTCAATGTTCTGTAATGACCTATATGGGAAAAGAATCTAAAAAAGAGTGGATATATGTATATGTATAACTGATACACTTTGTTGTACAGCAGAAACTAATGCAACACTGTAAATCAACTATAATAAAAATTTTTTAAAAGAAACAAAGTTTCAGGACACTCTATAAAATATTGATACTCTTCAAAAGTGTCAACATCATGAAAGACAAAGACAGAGGAACTGTCACAGATTGGAGGAGACTGAGGGGACCTATAAATAAATGCCATGTGGAACCCTGGATTGGATCCTGGAACAGAAAAAGGACATCAATGGAAAAACACATGAAATCTGAATAAATTCTGTAATTTAGTGAATAGTATTATGCCAAAGTTAATTTCTTAGTTTCTATAATTGTATAAATTTTATAATTTCTCTGTACTATCTTTGCAACTCTCTTATAAGTCTAAAATTATCTCAAAATAAAAAATTTTACAATAAAACAAAACAAAAAGCTTTATAGATCTATACATGAAAAAAGGTTAATTTCATTATATGCAAATTGTGCCTCCTGACTTAAAAATAATATCTATTCCTTATGATAGTCCTTTAAAATATATTCATTAGTTATATTAAATATATACAAATACCTTCTTAATTCATCTAAATAATATTTAATCCACTCAAATAAAATTAGTAGTTGAAGTAATCAATTAAATTTGGTAAACCAGCCATTCACTAAGTTGACTTTCAGGGAATCAGCTGCCATCTGAGAGGGGAACGTGGTTCCAGCCGTCCTGTAATTCCCGAGTTCCTCTTCCACTTAAGAGGATACTGGGAAAGAGGGAGGCCCCACGAATGGCAGGAAACCTCCTGACTCTGAATGAAAACAAGCAGCTATAATTTTCTGGACAATCTTGAACGATGCAGGGGTGGGAATCCGCAAAGGAAGGAATATGGGTATTCTCATTCCAAGCCCGATGGGACTCTTGGAGGTGAACTAATTTCATCTGGTCACTGAGGAAATCTTGGTGGGTTGAGGGCATTCAAGTAATAGCAGCAAGGAGATGAATCTGCAGGTAGGAGATGAGCCACTGACAAGGACTTGGGTGGATGACTGAGAGAAGAGGGCAGTTCTAAGATAGAGATTGGGGGACCTTCCTGGTGGTCCAGTGGCTAAAGCTCCATGCTCCCAATGCAGGGGGCCGGGGTTCAGTCCCTGGTCAGGGAGCTAGATCCCGTGTGCTGCAGCTAAGGTGCGGCGCAGCCAAATTAATAAGTAAACATTTTTAAAAGATAGAGAGATAGGGTATTTCTCCCCCCTCATCAACGTTCCTCCTTTCTGTTAAGGACCAAGGTGCTCTGTGCCCTCTGACATCTAGCCCTCTTCTCACCATGCACTACCCCCCAGGCAGGCCTGCCAGAAACCCTCCTTGGTCGCCCCAACCTTACCACTCCCACCTGTGGAAAAGGAAGCCCAAGCCCCTCCCTGAGCACTGAGACGTTGTGTGGTGGACAGCTTTCATCTAGGGCTCTGCATCAGAAAGTGATGCCACCCACGCTGACAAGTTTGATCCCCTGTTATGCTCAACTCTGGGCTCTGGGCAGAGCCAAGATCCCCTTCTTGCACTTATGACATCTCCCTTCTGCCCTGGCCCTCCTCTGCATCAAATTCTTCTTCCCTTGATTGACAGAGAGTAAAGAAGCAGGCTGTTCCTCCCTGAAAGAAGGAAGGAAGACCCAGGCATCCTGGATTCCTTTGTAGCAGCACATATGAACCCCACAGCCACTCTGTGCTTAAGGAGAAGGAGAGATAGAAAAAGTAGAGAGAAGGAGGGAGGAAAAAGCATCCTGGGTTCCAGCCCATTTGGATTCTCTTGAGATGAAAAAAGAAAATGTGCTGCCTCATCCCTTCTCCTGCTGCTGCTTCTGTTCCGGTGTTTGGAACTGGGTGAGTGAACTATTTTTGGAGAGAAGAGTGCAAAGGTTCCCCAGGGTCTGGAGAGGTAGGGGCCGGGATCCCTGGAGAAGGAACCTCTTAGGACTCAGGCAGGGCCAGTCTTGAGAGAAGGTGTGGAATAGGTGAGACATCCTTGGGGAGCTCCACACCCTGGTACCTACCCCCAGTTCCCTGTCACAGGGGAGTAGGTTCCGATGGTCCTGTTCATTATCTTTCTTACGTCCTCTTTTAAGGAAATGTTCTGCTTTTCATTATTTAGACCTTAACTTTCTGTATTTCATCCCTCCTTGGGAAATGAAATATTTGAGCCCTATTTGAGGAATCGGCAGCAGGTAGGGGGGAATTGTTTTGAGCAGAGGAGCCGAAAATCCCAAAATTTATGCCATGTGGGCTGCACTTATTCATAAGGATAAACACTCTCAGTCCTGATGCCCTGCAGGTGGAGGTGGTGGGAGGTGGAAAGATCCATCTCTTCCTTCTACTTATACCCAATTCAGTGCTTCTATCAACCCCAACCAGACCACATCCACAGCCCCTTGTGACTTCTCCTACCCTCAAACCACCTTGAATATTACCTGCCCTCAATCTTGACACTTTGGCCCCAGATCTGACCCAGGAGCTGCCTCATTCTAAAACATATACCAAGCCACGACCTGAATTCAATCTCTAATAAAAATCATGGCTCCTGCCTCAATTGTTTACCAGAGACCCAGGCATAACTGGATGAGAGGTGACACAAAGAAACATGGAGTCTGAATACCCGGGATACTGAAATACCAACCCAGGGGGAAGGGAGGTTTAGAAAGAGTCAGGCTTACTTTTCCATGGAAAGAGACCAGAACCACCAAGGGCAGAATCAAAGGCTGGGTGAGAAGATCTTCTAAGGACATGACTTAGCTCTGGGTACTCCATATTGTAGTGCATGTTGTAGAATGTTTTATCAGAATTAAACCTAAAATATCAAATGATCCTTAGCTCAAATAAATAAAATCACATTATATGGGGAGAAGTGTCATTTGAATGGGCAAGATACTTGTGAAGAATAGTAAGCAGGGCTTCCCTGGTGGCGCAGTGGTTGAGAGTTTGCCTGCCAATGCAGGGGACACGTGTTCGCGCCCCGGTCCGGGAAAATCCCACATGCCGCGGAGCGGCTGGGCCCGTGAGCCATGGCCACTGAGCCTGCGCGTCCGGAGCCTGTGCTCTGCAACGGGAGAGGCCACAACAGTGAGAGGCCCGCGTACGGCAAAAAAAAAAAAAAAGACTAGTAAGCAAAGCAGATGATGATGGGCCATCAATGATCCACATTAAAAGAGATTATTTTTGAGTAGGAACAAGCCAAAATGTTTCCACTAAAGACCCAGAGACCAGCCCTGAAAACTCTATCACTTTTGACCCAGAGACCACTAAGGATCATGTCACTGAGGGCCCAGGCACCACAGAGGACTACACCACCCCAGACCCGGGCACCACAGAGGACTATACCACCCCAGACCCAGGAACCACAGAGGACTACACCACCCCAGACCCGGGCACCACAGAGGACTATACCACCCCAGACCCAGGGACCACGGAGGACTACACCACCCCAGACCCGGGCACCACAGAGGACTATACCACCCCAGACCCAGGAACCACGGAGGACTACACCACCCCAGACCTGGGGACCACAGAAGATTATACCACTGAACATCCAGACACTAAACCAGAGGGAACAGATTCAGTAACCACAGTGAAATCCCCTGGGCTCCTGACACCCATCAGAATCCCCTTCATTTCCCTGCCACTGCCACCACTGTTGCACTCTTTGTTGGATTCGGCTTCCTAGTGGTGAGCACCTGGCTCTGAAATGTGCAGGACATTATGGGAATAAGGGCACCTGAGGAGGATGAGGTGGGCAAGGGGAGCTGAGGCATAAGAAATTGTCAAAGGCGAGGAAACGTACACAGAGAGAGCTCTGCAAAGACGCAGAGAGACACAGAGATGGAAAGAAAAGGGGCAAGAAGCATAAAAATTGAGGGCAGAACTGAGGGACAAAGGAAGGTGTGAGAGACAGAGGGAAAAGGAGAGAGGAGGGAAGGGAAAGACAGTATGGAGAGAGATAAAGCAGACAGAAAGAGGAGCATAAAAACACAAATATAGTAAGACATGGTGAGAGCTGGAGTGAGGCTTAAACTATTAAATAAATACAGATGTAAAACTTTGGAAATTTTTATAAGATGAGAAATTGGTCGGGTAAGAGAAGAGGAGAAAATGGAAACATTTTTGGACATCCACTCATGTCAGAAATTATGTTATTTTGTATTAACTACTACCCACTCTGGAATTCTGCAGAAGATTTTTTTAAACCAGGATTGGGTAGGTTTTTATGAGCAGGGCTACTCTGTCTTGGAGAGACAATGGGTGACAGCTCTCAAAGGGGGGCTCTAGGTGTTTTTCTGTCTCTGAGGGGCCTTGTTTCTAAAAAGGGAGATAAAAGGACTCCATGTCAACCCTGTGACTTCCTCTTGCTGACTTTCAGTCTAAAATCCAAGCCTTCAACTTCTGGCCTCTGCTGGACATGGAAGGGTCGGCCCTTTGGGGCCATCCTGACTGAAGGATGAAGTGCATGTTGGAATCTCAGCAGGGGCGCTTACATGATTAGCCAGCTCATGCAGGTCATTAAAACCTCATTCATTCCTGTTGGTCACTGATGCCATTGTGCACTGACCTCTGCCCCAAGAGGCAAACCCACAGTGCAGGATCCGTTTGTAAGTGTGATTAAGCCAAAAGTAATGCTTTATTCAGTTGAAGTGTTCAGTTTAGTTCCACCAAAAGCACACCATGAAACTAGGGCACTCTGAAGAATGGCTAAGAAAAGGAAAAAGGGAATGAAGGCCTTCATATGTACTTGACACACGCATGAATCACGTTCAGTATTCATCAGTAGAGGGAGGCCCTTCTGGACTTCACTGTAATCACAAACAAGTGGCTTTTTGATCATGTGGCTCGTGATGAAAAGTCAGATACTCTCGCTCCAGGTTGGTGGAGCCTTTTCTCACTGCAAACCAGGACTCTAAGTCCTGGCAATGGCACCTTCTTAACCTCTTATAGAGACTAAAACCAAGAGATGATTCAAAAGACTCAGTGTACAGAAAGTAAGAGGAAAGTTTGTACTACCAAACTTGCTAAATTTTTAACTTTTAAATATTTGACCAAAAAAAGTTTTAAAAAAAGAATTATCTGTATTTCCATCCCTCCCCCAATTCCACTGATCAAAATAATTTTATTTTTCCTATATTACTTCAACATTTTTGGAAATTGTGTATCTTTAGTGGTATCAGGATCTGAAGAAAGTGGTAAATAGGAAGGAGCCATAGAGATGACTTGAATAGATCTTTATAAATCACAAACCACCGGGACTAAGAGAGGAACCAAGTCTTAAAAACAAACCACTTTCTTTCTCCCTAGGAAAATTGTTTCCTTCATCCATTAAATCCATCCACCAGAGTTGTTTATCATCCCTATGCCATGGATTGGCAGGCACCATAAAGAGGATCCCAGCAGTGGCTACAGTTGGTTCTAGAGCAAACCAGACTCCTCAGCCCGTAAAGGACCATGAAGTATGATGTGTGTTGTCCTCAGGCCTCCACTCCCCTCCCCCAGTCTGGAGCCCTGGAATCACCAGATGGGGAAGGTGGCTGGCCCTGGGAATAAACATGTTAGGGACACTCAGAATGCCTGTCTTCTCTGAGTATCACCTAATTCTGGCCGTGATTACGCCCTCAGGAAAATTGCCTTTACTTATCTACCAGGTTTAGTCATAAAAACTATTTGGGGGAGATACGTACAATTCAAATATAAGAGATATTCATTAAGTATTATCAAAGAAATAAAGCAAATATTTGTTCCAGCCTAGGTCACATATCTAAATCCATTCATTTAACAACACAGTTATTAAGTGCCCAGCAGGGGTCAAACACTCCATGCCTTTTTGTCTGTTCATCTCAGTCTGTCTAGCTGAGGGATACAGGTTTCTGTTCTCTCGAAAGCACCACATCCAAGTCATCCCAACACCCAGGCCAAAAGACCATGTCTACAGGAGGTAGCCCACTGGTCACTCATCAAGTATGAACTGAGTACCAGTTGGACTAGAGGGAAATTCAGTCTCAGTTCTTTTTGCTGCTTCCACAGATCCTGGGGTTGTACATAGGATAGTGGCATAAAGGAACATAGGATAAGGGAAACTCTTAAAGTCAACTGGCCCATACTAATTACCCCCAAGACACCCATGTCCCTCTGGGTCAGCAGTTCTGCCAAAAGTGCAGGGGCTTTGCTGAGTCCACCTCCCTCATCTTACCATGTAGTCTCCATCTCCAGAATGTGGCCACCTCTGCAAGGTGCTGCTAGGAAGGGGGGCATGGTTCCTGCCTTTAAGGACCCACAGAGAGATGCATGGCCATCTGGTCTCTGGACAGTACTGAAGGTAGAAAACGACAAGGTGAAGACGCTGCAGAAACATCCCGAAGGAAAAAAATGAAGCCTTAAAGAGTAAGGGAGGAATTCCCTGGTGGCACAGTGGTTGGGAGTCCCTGCCAATGCAGGGGAGACGTGTTTGTGCCCCGGTCCGAGAAGATCCCACATGCCGCGAAGCAGCTAGGCCCGTGAGCCATGGCCGCTGAGCCTGTGCTTCCGGAGCCTATGCTCCGCAACGGGAGAGGCCACAGAAGTGAGAGGCCCGTGTACCGCAAAAAAAAAAAAAAAAAAGAGTCAGGGAAATCCCGCCCTTAGTCTTGGAATCCTGAACTACAAGATTTGGTAGTTGGCTTCCAAGTCATATTACTCATCATACTCATTGTGACATTTGTAATTTGCTACATATATCTATGTGTGTCATCTATTTAGTGACTGTATACAGCTCACTCCAGCATGTGAGTCCAGCCACACTCATCTAATCCTCCTTTCTTCTTTATAAAGCCCAATGTTTAGAGGATGTCTTTCTTTAGGTATTGTTAAAGGGCAGTACAAAATCCAAGTGACCCCAACTGGCACCTGCTGTTACTGTGCTGCCCACATTGAGGAAACTGAGCAAGCACACCCCTTAAAGCATTGTTCCCGAACAGGATTTACGCCCATTTGTCACCTCTCACAAAAATGTCTGCGAATGCACATTCCCGTCCAGTCTCCCATCTTTACAAACAAGAATGTTTGGTGAAGTTGTCCAGCAATAGTGATTCAACATTCTCCTTGCAAAGGAAACCATAAACAAGACCAAAAGACAACCCTCAGAATGGGAGAAAATATTTGCAAATGAAGTAACTGACAAAGGATTAATCTCCAAAATTTACAAGCAGCTCATGCAGTTCAATAACAAAAAAACAAACAACCCAGTCCAAAAATGGGCAGAAGACCTAGACAGACATTTCTCCAAAGAAGATATACAGATTGCCAACAAACACATGAAAGAATGCTCAACATCATTAATCATTAGAGAAATGCAAAACAAAACTACAATGAGATATCACCTCACACCAGTCAGAATGGCCATCATCAAAAAATCTACAAACAATAAATGCTGGGGAGGGTGTGGAGAAAAGGGAACCCTCTTGCACTGTTGGTGGGAATGTAAATTGATACAGCCATTATGGAGAACGGTATGGAGGTTCCTTAAAAAACTACAAATAGAATTACCATACGACTCAGCAATCCCACTACTGGGCATATACCCTGAGAAAACCGTAATTCAAAAAGAGTCATGTACCAAAATGTTCATTGCAGCTCTATTTACAATAGCCAGGAGATGGAAGCAACCTAAGTGTCCATCATTGGATGAATGGATAGAGAAGATGTGGTACATATATACAATGGAATATTACTCAGCCATAAAAAGAAACGAAATTGAGTTATTTGTAGTGAGGTGGATGGACCTAGAGTGTGTCATACACAGTGAAGTAAGTCAGAAAGAGAAAAACAAATACTGTATACTAACACACATATATGGAATTTAAGAAAAAAAAATTCATGAAGAGAACCTAGGGGTAAGATGGGAATAAAGATACAGATCTACTAGAGCATGGACTTGAGGATATGGGGAGTGGGGAGGGTAAGCTGTGACAAAGCGAGAGAGAGGCATGGGCATATATACACTACCAAACGTGAAATAGATAGGTAGTGGGAAGCAGCCGCATAGCACAGGGAGATCAGCTCGGTGCTTTGTGACCACCTAGAGGGGTGGGATAGGGAGGGTGGGAGGGAGGGAGACGCAAGAGGGAAGAGGTATGGGAACATATGTATATGTATAACTGATTCACTTTGTTATAAAGCAGAAACTAAAACACCATTGTAAAGCAATTATACTCCAATAATAAATAAATAAATAAATAAATGGTTGTCATCAAAAAGAACACAAATAAGTGTGGCAGGGGTCCGAGCAGGGGTTCTGTCCCTGCTGGGCTGCCGCCCCCGTTGGGCTGCCACAATGGAACTCGGCGAGTACCGCCGGGAGAAGCTGCAGTGGGACCTGGAGGCGGAGCATGTGGAAATGCAGGACACGACTCCCAGCCTTTGTGCGTCCAGCTTCCGGTCCTGGTGGTATCGGCCAAGTTCGAGGGGAAGCCGCTGCTTCAGAGACACCAGCTTGTGAACACTTGCCTAGCAGAAGAGCTCCTGCACATCCATGCCTTTGAGCAGAAAACCGTGACCCCAGAGCAGTGGACCCGTGAGAAGCAGAAATAAGGGACCCGGACCTGCACACCTATTGAATTATGAATCAGACCCCCACCCCCACAGAAAAAGAGCACAAATAAAAAATGTTGGCCAGGATGTGGAGAAAAGGGAACCCTTGTAACAGTGTTGGTGGGAATGTAAGTTGGTGCAGCCTCTTGTGGAAAACAGTATGGAGGTTTCTCAAAAAATTGAAAATAGAAGTACCATATGACCCAGCAATTCTACTCCTGGGTATATATCTGAAAAAAACAAAAACACTAATTCGAAAAGATATATGCATCCCAAAGTTCAGAGCAGCACTATTTACAATAGCTAAGATATGGAAGCAACTGACAAAGTTATCAGTTGGATACAAAAGTATCCAACAGATGAATGGATAAAGAAGATGTAGTATACATATACAATGGAGTATTACTCAACCACAAAAAAAGAAGAAAATCTTGCCTTTTGCAACAACATGGATGGACTTGGAGGGTATGATGCTGAGTGAAATAAGTCAGACAGAGAAAGACAAATACTGTATGCTATAACATATGCGGAATCTAAAAAATAGAACAAACTAGTAAATATAACAAAAAAGAAACAGACTCACAGATATAGAGAACAAACTTAGTAGTTACCAGTGGGGAGAGGGGCGGGGGGAGAGGCAAGATAGGGGTTAGGGATTAAGAAGTGCAAACTACTATGTATAAAATAAATAAGCTACAAAGATATATTGTACAACACAGGGAATATAGCCAATATTTTATAATAACTATAAACCTAAAAATTGTGAATCACTATGTTGTACACTTGAAACTTATATTGTACATCAACTACACCTCAATTCAAAAAAAAAAACAGTCTCATCTTAAAAGTTTCAATTCAATGGGGCTTCCCGGGTGGCGCAGTGGTTAAGAATCTGCCTGCCGGGCTTCCCTGGTGGCGCAGTGGTTGAGAGTCCGCCTGCCAATGCAGGGGACACGGGTTCGTGCCCCGGTCTGGGAAGATCCCACATGCTGCGGAGCAACTAAGCACATGTGCCACAACTACTCAGCCTGCGCTTTAGAGCCGGCGAGCTACAACTACTGAAGTCCATGCCCCTAGAGCCCATGCTCTTCAACAAGAGGAGCCACCGCAATGAGAAGCCCGCACACCGCAACGAAGAGTAGCTCCCGCTCAGAGTGGCAGAGTGGAAGTGGAAGAGGTGGAAGAGGTGGAGTTAAACTCGGGTCTTCATTCACTGTTTACCTCATTAGAGCTGAATCTCAAGTGATGAATAACTGCTCAGCACCCTCCTCATAAAACCTTTATCCTTCAGCTTTTTCTTCTCTAGGCTTTCAATGACAGGTCCTTGGACCTAGCCTTTAATCTGTTTTGAGTTTTGAGCCAAGCAAGAGAAACCAGATACCCTCCCCATTCTTGGGGAGCCCCCAGCCTGAAAACGAATTTTGGACATGCAGACACAAATAAACCCATCTGTGTGTACAATGAACAGTAGGAAATGTGTCATCAGTTTTGACATTTATGGCATTAATTTGCCCTGACAGGTGCATTCTGCTTTTTAAAATATTTGCAGCATCTCAGGCCTCACCCTTGAAAGAATTTGAAGACGACACAAGCAGAGTTGCTCCATTTTTGGCTTAGGACCCCACCCAAGAGTTTTTAAGGCAGCATCCCTGAATCAGGGCAGCTTCAAGGTATTTTTGATTTTCTCCACCCAGGAGAGTTTTTCAGCTCCTCTGCTCTACCCATGGGAGAGATGGTGTGTGACGATTCACTTAACCATCCTTCAGATCTTTACATAGGACACATATGCCAGTTACTATGTGTGGCTCTGAGGACACAGTGGAGAGCCATATAAACAGCTTCTGCCTTCAACGTGCCTGGCGGAAGCTCGTGGACATTGCTGTCATGTAGATGCAAAAGTTATGAAATATTTTAGTGTTCTACACCCTCTTTGGGAACCTTAAAAAAAACTCATGGAGCTTTCAGCAGTGACATTTACCATCGGTCATGTAACCACATGGGGCAGCAAGCAAAGTGAGGTACAGATGCACCCCTGAGCAGAGGCATTTTCTCTCACACTGAGACCACAACAGACACATTCTTCCTTGTTCTGATTAGTATTCACTGCTTGTGTTTAGCTGCTTGCAGTTGATACCCGATTTGTGAATGGAGCTGAAGTATAACGCATCGTTGGATACTGGATCACAGAGCTGCAAGTGTTTAAAAAGCAGAACTCACTAGTGAAGTCAGACAAATAACATAAATGTCAGGATTGATGAAAACTGGCAGTAGAAAAATTTGGATGTGGTAAAATTGTTACATTGACATGAATGAAGATTTAATCTGAATACAGAGCTAGCATGGGAAAAGAGATAACGGGGGGGGGGGGGGCGGGGGGAATGCAATGAAAAGAAACTGTGGAGACAAATGGCCTGAACAAAAAGAGGCTCCCAGACTGCCTGTATCTTCCTGATTAAATGTCTTGATGAGCCCTCTAGTGGCAATGGCTGGGTAGTGGTCCTCTGAGAGATGAGCCTCTCTTGGAAATTGATCGCCTGGAGTATCTCAGGGGAAGTTGGCTTGCATTACCATCTCACAGTGTCACACACCAGCTCCCTCCTTGTCTTGCACTTGCTGGGCACTGAGCACAGCATATGTCCACATATGTCTTGTAATTTATAAAATATGATAAGTGACTTTTGGTGAGTCGCTTAACATTTTGGAGCTGTGTTTCCCTACTTATAAACAGCTACACCGTTCATTCATTTACCCGTTCATTCATTCTACACATATTTACTAAATGCCAGCTCTGGGACAAGCATTGACTTCAGCACTGAGGCTACAGTAGTGAACAGGTGTCCTACCTTTGTGGGGTTTCTGTTCTAGTGACTGTAGGATGTCTGATGATTTTTGCCACAAATGAGTTCCTCCTTTTTTGACCATAGATGAGTTACAGACTGAAAACAGACACCAGAAAAGAAAAAGTCAAAAAACCTGGGTTCCAATCTAGTTCTTCCCCTTTATAGAGTGTGTAATCTCTCTCAGCCTTAGTTTATCCATTAATTAAGTGGGGTTATTATTGTCTGTCCTGCCTAGATCATTGTTAAATCAAGAAAAAGCTATATTTTTTCTCATAGCACAGTCCTTCAAACTACATGTAATGACAGTCAAAACAGCAATGCAGCTGTGGAAACAGTGTCCATGGCAACCAATGGTCCGGTCATTCTTTCCTGTCCCTGGGTCAAAAAAGTTCCAGAGTTTCTCTTGTCATTTTCAGGTGTTAAGCAGTATTGTTTTATATACAAAAATGTCTAATCCAGAATAATTTGTCGCCTTCAGGTGTTAAACAGTATCATTTTATATATATATGTATATATATATATTTTTTGTATACATAATAGATATGTATTATATTTGCATATATTTGTATATATATTATATATTTGTATATATATTACAATTTGTATATATATTTGTATATATATTTGTACATATGTATATATATTTATGTGTATATATAAATATGCTATATATATACACAAATGCTATATATATAAATGTTTTATGTATATATATATACAAATGCTATATATATATAAATGCTATATATATAAATGTTTTATATATATATATAAATGTTTTATATATATATATATATATATATACACAAATGCTAAAGGAACATCCCAAGAGGCACCTATGTGGGACAATAAGGGATCAACAGGTCCAGACTGAAACAGGAGTTTGGGGCCAAGGCCTCAGGAATAAAGAGAATTACTTCACCTGGCTACAGAAGTCTATGTCCAAGAAAAAGATAAAATTGATTAATTGTCATGCATTTGAATGGAGAGGAAAACTACACTGTTGAAGGAGAATTTGGTGACAGATTAGTGATAAATTTATATACAAGCCATTAAAGGAACACCAAACATATCTACATTGTTCTGGCTGTCATTCCATAAGGCTCAGCTGAGAACTTGCTCCTTCAGCCCTTCTAAAGATTTCAAAAGCTCCTAACAGCCTTTGTAAAATCCCTTCCTGTTTAATAAACCTAGAATAATCTCTAGTTCCTTCACTCAACCTTGACTGATACAACTTGTTATTAAAAATAGGAAGATAAAAGCCAACTGAGTATTGAAATGTTTGCAACTAGCGAAAGAGAACTAAAGATTGGGAAAGTGGTAATAAGGACCACAGCTTTTTGTTATAAGTCTTGTAGGACCTTCTGCCTTTTAAAATTATATACATGTATAAATTTGGTAAAAATTTAAAATAGTCAAATGAAAAGAACACATTTAGGAAATAATATACAGTAAGACATATACTGGGTTTAAAAAATAAGCTCCACCATCCATGCAGACTGTGTTGTTTCTTTAAAAGTCGTGTCTGAAACATTCCCACATCTTGGAACATTTACAAATGTATGATAAGGACACCTCTCCTAAATGTATATGCCTCTCAGTTTTTCCTGACAACATATTACAGGTTGTCTTCATTTATCCCTTTCCCCTGGTATCCTGAGATTGGTATCCTTACACTTTTTAGTGAATGCGGCACCTCGCATTTCTAGCAGATATCAAATAAATTTCAGGGCCCTATATTCTCCACCTTTCCATCTACTGCTCTCCTCTACACCCTGCAGAAACCCAAGGCTTCCTTAGCTTCGTGCCAATGAAGCAGCTGCGGTCACAAATAAGCTTGTGCCTGTGGGGACCAAGGAGATTCAATGTATTTTCAATCCCCTCAGTCTTGGTTTGTGCCCAAGAGAAGGCAGCTGCTCTTGAACTTTCAGACTCTCAAGTGACTCAACTCTCCAATTCCCAGGGTTCTGCGTATACCCTCCTTGATGTCATCTTCCAGACCGTGCCAGATGTTGGGCAAGTCTTCAAAGTTGACTTAATCAAGATCTAAATCCCAAAATCCTCCATCAGTCACCTATGAGCTCCAATGGCCCTGCTGGGGTCCTGAGGGAGATAAGTGTGAAACATACTCCAGGCAAAATCACTCTTTAAGGATGGTCCATGGGAATTACTCAGAGCCCCCTCCTGCTGGTGAGGGACACTTCGCCCCTCTTTTGAAGGCCCAAGAGTGAAGGACTCATGGGACATGTGACAGGGCATGGTGAGGCGGGCTTCTACACAACCGTGCCTCTTGTCTAGGCAAAGAGTCATTGCGATTAGACATGTTCACTAATCCAGCTTACTAAGGTCAGAAGCCACAATAGAGTTAGGGCCAAACCTCAGGAATAAAGAGTCCCCTTTCCTGGAATGTCCTCAATTTCTCATTAAGGACATTTTTTAATGTCCCTCCTCATCCTCCTCCTTTTCTTCCTTTTCTTCCCCTCCCCCACTCCTCCTCCTCCTCCTTCTTTTCATTTTGCAATAATTCTAGACTCACCAAAACAATTACAAAAATAGTTCAGATATGTCCCACACAACCTACAGCCATCTTACCCCAATGAAAGCATCTCACGTACTGTAGTACGTTGCCAAAACCAGGAGTCAACGCACTTTTTTTCCTCAGGTAGATTTGGTACTTGAAACTCCAGAAATGTCTTTCCATCATGACTAACAAAACAGGTTTATAGTTTTCAAGGTGCTGCCCTTTGAAGAGGAAGTGCTTTGAGTCCAATCCAAGCCAATGCTTGAGGCACAAGACTCTGCAGTTTTCTGGTCTAGTTTGTTTGTGAAGAGCTGAGATTCGCTGGAGCATCAAAAAAATGGAAATGTTCCTGCAGATTGTCACCAGAGAGAGCGGAACTGATGGATGTTAGAAGATAATCCGGGGATGGGTCCTCAGCAGCGGGGAGAGCTAAACGGCCAATGCAGGTGGTTATTGGAGAAGTTATCTGGATTGTTTTTAATGAGAGACATTTCTCACCTCAATGGGTTTCCTAATGAGTTTAGGTGGTGGAAAACATCATTAAAACAGAAGAAACATCAGTATTTTCCTGGCCCTGAGGGTAATCTACCTACTTTTCCTGGATGAAGTCCCTTCTGAAGAGATATACCATTCTCTTTTAAGAAGATGGGTGCAGAAACCCAGGAATTCAACCCGCGGATTTCCCTGGTGGTCCAGTGGTTAAGACTCCAGGAGGGGCGTTAGCCTAAGGGGTCCCTGCGGAGAAGCCCCCAAGGCAGCGAGCTGAGAGGAGGCCCCGTTTTCTCCTCCGTCATCCTCATCACGGCCTCACACCTCAGCCTCAGCGATAGGCCCTCTAGAAGCTGCCACACAAACGATAAAATCCCCAGGTCCTGGGGCAGCACAGCTAAAACCCCTAAACCGCTGAGGGTGAGAGTGGAAGGAAAGAAAAGGAGAATAAGGAGAGCAGGCGAGAAGGAAGAAGGCGCAGCGGCGAGGAAGGAGAAGCAAGTTGCAAAGGAACGGAGCAGGGCCGGTCAGTGAAACGACCACAGGCCAGGAGGCGGCATCTCCCGGGGAGAAACAGCGCCACCCAGCTGTCCAGCTCCGCGCGGCTTGCCAGGGCTTCTCTTTGTCCTACCGTTTCCAGCCGGCGCTGCCCTTTCTGTGCTCCCGGCTACCGCCGCTGGTGAGTGGCGTTCATTGAGGTCCTCAGCCGGGAGCCTGGGGCGGTTTCAGGGTCCGGGTGGGATTCGGTGAGCGTCGCGGGGACCGTCTCACTTGCGGTGCAGCGGGGTGGGGAGTGGGGGCGGGGGAGTGGGGGGAGTCGGGGGCGGGGTGAGGCCGGGGAGGGGCCGGGAGCGGCTCGCGGCCTGTGGCCACCAAATAACGTTCCGGCTTTTCAGTCTCTTTCCGACTCCCACCCTCTGCTCCCCCTGCTGCACCCGCCCTCCCTGCTTTCCTCTTCCTCACACATCCGCGTCCTCTGACTGCCCTGGGTGGGAAGGCTGCCCCCAAGCCCGGGTTGCTCCCGTCAGAGGCGATCAAGGGCTCTTGGAGGTCCGACGCTCAGGCGGCCACTTCCCACCGGTGTGTGGGACGCCCTCTTAGGCCCCTGAGCGCTGTCCTCTCCTCCTGTTCTCAGCTCTGCCCTCTTCCCGTTTCTGGCCTCGGGAATCAGGGGGCTTCCAGGCAGGCAGCGCTCAAGGGCCTCAGGCCTTGGAGTTGAGGGTCTCTTTCTAGTGACTGGAGCTCTAGGAAGGGCCCAAGGGCCCTGAACCACACTTCCTACTGCTGTGGGCACCGTGGCCGATCCTGGCTTTCACTGAGGGAAGCGACAAAAAATGTTTGCACATATTCAGATACAGAAAAGTCATTCTGTCTTATACATGAACTAAGTTCAATTTTGGGCTAAGTAACTTGCCTCTTTGTGGCCTGTCAGACATACATTGTACATCTGCTTTAATTATTAAAGGAAAGGGCACATTGACCAGAAGTAAAGAATGTCCATGTTAAAAATAAAGACTAGGGCTTCCCTGGTGGCGCCGTGGTTGAGAGTCTGCCTGCTGATGCAGGGGACGCGGGTTCGTGCCCTGGTCCGGGAGGATCCCGCATGCCGCGGAGCGGCTGGGCCCGTGGGCCATGGCCGCTGAGCCTGCGCGTCCGGAGCCTGTGCTCCGCAACGGGAGAGGCCACAACAGTGAGAGGCCCGCATACCGCAAAAAAAAAAAAAACAAAAGACTAAATGCCCCTCTTCCTGGGACTCCAACGCTGGTTCACCTTTGATGATAAGACTCCCTTCCCAGGTGCCAAGGCCATACAGTATGTGCTGCACGTGTGCGTGCTGGTCTGTTTGTTTTTTTTAAACCTTGGAGAAATGTAGCCCTGACTTGTTCAATGTTTGTTCTGACAAGTTATAAAACTGTGCTGAAGGGGAATTCCCTGGCGGTCCAGTGGTTAGGACTCAGAGCTTTCGCTGCCGTTGGCCGGAGTTCAATCTCTGGTCTGGGAACTAAGATTCTGGTGCGAGGCAGCCAAAAAACTACCCCCCCAAAAAAACAACAACAACAACAAAAAACGACTGTGCTGAAAACCCTGCTTCTCCAGAGCAGTTTCTCAGAGTTATCTGGGAAGATGGCTTCCCGGCTAGTCCTTAATTTGGCTCAAATAAAACACTCTACTCTTTTTTTTTTTTACTATATTTTATTTTTTATTTTTTGAATTTTATTTTATTTATTTTTTTATACAGCAGGTTCTTATTAGTCACCCATTTTATACACATCAGTGTATATATGTCAATCCCAATCTCCCAATTCATCACACCCTCTACTCTTATTATAGATTGTTTATTCATTATTTTCACTGAGAGAAGTTAGGGTCTGACCATTTTGGAGCCAAGGGATTCTTCCTGTGATTTCTGTGGTCTCCACTGCCCCCGCCACCAATGTTAATTCTTATTTTCTGCTGTGCCCCTGTTCCCACCCCTGATTCTCTCCTTGCCTCCTCCCCTGCCATCTCTTGCGCCCCCTCAGGATTTGCCCTCACCCTCCCTGCTGTTCCCTCCTCCCTGCGGTTCTCTGATCCCTTCCTAGGGCGTCCTCACCCTCATCCTCTCGTCCCTCATGGGTCTTTACCTGCAAGGATCAGTCACCTGCATGGCTCCTACCTTCCCCCAGCTTTCACTGACCTTACATTTCTGGGATTGACTTTTGCCCACACTCACTTTTGCCCAGTATGAATTCCCTACATCCCCACTAGTTTCAACACCAGGGGGAGCTGTGGTGATGGGCCTTGACAATTGTACCCTGAGCACAGTGCACAGCCCCTGTGGGAGGACCTCTCCCCCGGTCTTGGCACCCATCCTCCTACCTCCGCCGCAGTGCAGGCACCAGCTCTTGGCCCTCATTAACTGTGGGCCTTTCACCCAGCACTGCCCCTTCCCCACTCCTGCATCCCAAACGTCACCCTCTGGAGGCTTCCACTCTCCAGGCCTCAGGTGCTGGACTCCACTTGCCCTGGTCCCTCTGCACCTACCCCTATGGCACCTTGCCCAGCTCGCACGCCGTGTCCACCTGCCGTGGGCCCTCACCACGTTCTCATCAATCACAAGCTTCCTCCCAGGAATCACCACGCCATCCTCACCCTCAACCAGAGCACCCCTCCTCTCCTGTCTTCACCCTAACCCAAGAGCCCCCAGAGTCACCCCTGAGGCATGCTCATCCCCTGCCCCCCAATCCACCCTCACCACTGTCTCCTCTGCAGCCCCTTGCCCTTCCTCCCCAATAGGAATACTACCCTTGGTCCAACTGCCCACCTCCTTGGCCTTCATCACCCTCTCTTGGGTTCACTGACCCCAGTGGGCTCTCACTACATCAACCATGTATCCAAAATCCTTGTTGATGCCACTTGGTCAGTTGGCCTTTCCCTACAGGGGGTCTTCCCCCAGCCCTGCCCCTCCTGTGCTGGCTGCCTGACCCATGCCCTCTGTGGAGGTGTGACCTGCCCCCAACCACTCCCACCATGCAGGTCCCTCCCAATGTGCACCTTGGCTTTCCAGTTCTATTTTCTCTTGCCAACCTTCCTTCTAATTCTCCATGACCCTTGGGCACATGGCACTGACTCAGGCCCCCAACACCCACCTCTCCCAGGGGACACTGGCAGGTCCAGCCACCTCCCCACCTGGGGCCTCACCATGCCTCTTGCACTCTGGGCCCAGACCCACTGCTTCACCTCCACCAGGGGTACTGGCCCACCTTCCACTCTCTTAGGGCCACAGCCCAGCCCCTCAGGGCCCTCTGCCTCGTGCCTCACCCTCCCTTGAGCCCACCTTGTCCATGATGAGCCTGCCCCACGGGCAGCAGCCCTCCCTCTCCATCTCACCTGACCCACCTCTGACCAGGGATGCCTCTGATCCTGGGCCTGACACTGCCCCTCCCTCCCCTCTGACTCCACCTCCCCTCACCCTGGTCTTCCTGCCTCTCCCTTGCCCCCTGCAGGCCAGCCTCTCCCCTTGGCCTCCTGCCTGGACCCTTAGGGAGCCGGTGCCTCCCTGTCCTGGCACTTGTCCTGCTTGTTTGCCCATCTCCACCCCTCCCTCCACTCCTCAATTCCCCTCTCCTTCCCTTCTCTTTTTCTTCTTTCCCCTGTGTTGGAAAAATTCTCATTGTGGTCCCTTGTACATGTGCATGTTCTGCATCCTCAGTCCTGGAGCAGGTCAGGACAGCAGAACTTGTCTGGTAAACATTTGATGTGCACTTGTTTCCGGAAAGCTCTTTCATCTGCGGTTCCCCCTTCCCCAGGATCACACAGTCTTCATTACAACCTCACGGCGCTGTCCCGGGATGGATCTGTGCAGTCCAGCTTTTTCGCTGGGGGACACTTGGATGGCCAGGCCTTCCTGCACTATGACCGTGAGACAGGCAGGTAGAACCCCGGGGGCTGTGGGCAGAAGAGCTGGGAGCTGAGACGTGGGACACAGAGTCCAAGGACTTGACAGAGACGTGGAAGGACCTCAGAGAGCTTCTAGCAGAAATCCTGGCCCTGCAGGAGGAGAAAGGAGGTGAGAGTGGGGAGGGTCCGAGAGTGCTGGGAGGCCTTTCACTGGATTTGGGGGCAGGGGCCAGAGGATAGGGGTCTGTGAGTTCAGCAGGGGGGTGGCCATGACTCAGCAGCCCTGGGAAGACATGGAGGGGAGCAGGGAGGGGGCCCTCTGGCTGGAGTTTCTCACTTGGGTGTGAGGACAGAGGGACACGGGGACTGGAGGAGTCACTGCTGGTGGGGTGGGGTGCAGGTGTGAATTCCCTCCAGGAGATCTGGGCTGTGAAATCCGAGAAGACAACCACGCCTGGGGCTTCAGGTTTCGCTACTATGATGGAGAGCTCCTCCTCTCCTGTCACCCAGAGACCCACGGATGTACAGCGCCCCAGTCCTTGGCTCGGAACTTGGCCATGGAAATGGAGAAGTCCTGGGACACAGATGGCTTTCAAAGCAAGTATTACCAGGCCCCCGTGCAGGGAGAGCTTTGTGGAAGACTGCAGGGCTATCTGGAATCCTGGACAGGCTTCAGGGAGAGAACAGGTACTGCTCCTGGGCCAGGGCCCTTCCTCTCCCCCAGACCCCTAGAGCCTCCCCGCCGTGACTCTGCACACGGAGACCCTCCCTGTCCTCTGGGTGCACATTTGCTCTGCTGGCGTGGTGTCCTGCAATCTCCTGCTCCATTAAATCCACTGTAGAAAGACGGGCAGGTGGGGAGGGGAATGAACCGCACCAGTGACGATCACCCAGGGGAGCAGTGGGCCCTCCGACAGAAACTGCACCAGGGAAGAGGGGTGTCAGGCAGGAGAGGAAGCCCCTAGACCAGGGTGGGCGCCCCTGGCTCCCAGCCTGCCCGTCCCAGAAAGTTCCCTCCTGGTCCCCAGGAGCCCACCCTGCACGGCCCCCTCCTCAGCATCAACACGTGGATCCAAGAGAGTGAGGCCCCATCCCAGCCCCTCCTCCTGCCCGGCTGAAGGAACGGGGCCCCAGCGTGCAGAGCAGACTTGGAGCAGGTCTGCGGTGGACGAGGGCTCAGCCAGAGGTGGAGCGTGTTCTCTCCGTCTCCCTTAGAGGGAGCAGGGCTTGGCCCCGGGCCTCATTGGCTCTGTGCTTTCTCCCACAGGGCCCCCAGCCGTGAACATGACCCACAGCCAGGACTCAGAGGGCACAGTCAACCTCACATGCTGGGCTTTTGGCTTCTTTCCCCAAAATATCTCTGTGGCCTGGTTTCCAGATGAGGAACCCATGAGCCAGGAGGCCCAGCGGTCTGGGGGTGCCCTGCCTGATGGGAACGGGGCCTACCGGACCTGGGTGACCAAAAGTGTTTCCCAAGGAGAGGAGCAGCGGGTCCAGTGCCACTGGAACACAGCGGGAATCACAGTGCACACACTGTGCCCTCTGCTGAGCCTGGGGTGATCCTGGAGGGGCTTGTGACCCTGGGTCAGAGGCCAGGGTCAGGGAGAGGAGAGCAGGCCTGTGGCTCTGGGGTGCCTGGGTTATATATAATAAGTCCCTCTCTCAGGAGAGACCCTGTTGCGTCAGAGTCAACGGTGGACCATCCTGGGTGTGGCTGCCTTTGCTCTTGTTTTTATCATCGGGCTTTGTGTCCTTTGCTACTCGAAGAAGAAGAAGAAGACAGCATTAGCTGTGGGGAGTCCAGGTGAGAAATCTGGGCGCGGGTGGGGATGGGAGGGGCTCTGCCTGGGATGTAGGGTCCCCCTCGTGTCCCTCTGCACAAATGTGAGAGGATGACAAGCCTCTATTCCAAGAGTTGGACATTGGGGTATTTGTGAGGGGAATGGGAGCCACGTCTGCTCTAACCCCTTGGTTCTGCCTAAAGCCAGGGCCAGGCTGGGGCCCTTAGTGTCCAGCGAGGCCTCTCCTTGCTCGGGTGAGACTGGGCAGCAGTGAGGGTTGCAGCTCCTTTTGTTCTCATCTCTTTTTCTCTACTCTCAGGCTCACCAGGGCTTGTCTGGGGAGCATGTGTTGGATCATGTGCTGGTTGGGAGGGTCTAGGTGATCCTGGAATCAGAGGGAACCTGAAGTAAAGTGTTTGTGACCTGGTGAGGAGGGGTTAAAAACTGAGGAGGAATTCAGAGGAAAGGTGATTTCCTGTCTGCATTTCTCTCCCCCAATTTTTCAGCCAGTATTAAGAATCCAAGTAGAAGAATCATAAGGCTTAAACTAGGGTTCAGTGGATGGTGCCAGAGCCCTGCCTGTGACGCTCCCTTGTGAGGCCCCACCTAGAAATGTTTTGCAACCTCTCCAGTTCCTCCTCCATGAGCTGTCTTCTGAGTTTCGATTCCTCTGGGTCACCCCCAGTCTGCATCCTTCTCAAGTTCCCATGCTTGCTGGGATTTCCTTCATATGGAGGAGTAGTGAGCAGATACCGCTTGACCATTTAGGGAGAGGAGACCAGCCAATCCTTGGACACCTGGGGTCACTGATTTTATCTTACCTCCAGGTTCTTCCCTGTCCAGCCCCTCAGGACACAGTCCAAGGGCTCTTTAGAGGAGGGCACTGGGTCTGCGTTCTGTGGCCTCACCCTGCCCTCCCTGAGCCAGTTCCCTTGCTCACGGTGGTCACTGCCCTGTAGATTTGGACAAGGGGATGGTCACACTGATTTCCCCATAATCAGGTTGCTTGAGGGGAGAGGAAAAGAGCAGCAGAGCTTTGTGTTTGGCAAAGAGCAAAGGCAGAGCGTGGAACAGTGAAAGGGTGGCGTGTGCAGGCTCAGCTCCTTCTGTTGATGCCACCTCTTTGTGTCACTGGCGTGCTTGGGGACGCGGTTTCTCATCCACGAGCCTAATTCCCTTATCATTTGGCTTTCAGCCTGGGCATACAGGGATGGTTAGTCACCCTGCCCCACAGCGAGAGGCTCTGTCCATGCAGCACCCAGAGCGGGGGACCAGGCAGCTCTGTAGTTGCTCCTGTTCTCACCTGGGGCACCCCCGACCCCTCCCCACCCACCCCACCCCCAGGGAACGTGAGTTCTGGTTCCCTTGGAGCAGAAACGGTTGTCTTGTATGTCACTGGAGCATTTGCTGGGAAAACAGTGTGAAGATCATGTGCTAACTTCTCAAAATTACTTTTTAAATTTTTGATGTCCAATAAAAATGTTTATGATTTCAGGTGGCAAAGCTCAGTAGGATTTCCTCCAATACTGATCTTGCGGTGCATATTAAATGAAAGAGGAATTCAAATGGGGTGCTCCCTGTGGGAGGTGGAGGGTGGCAGTGGCAGTCGCAGGGTGCAGAGGGGGCCAGGTACAGCCTTGGGCTGGGGGTGTCCCCCCCATCCACATTGAGCAGCAGATCCCTACAGGAAGGGAGGGCGGTCCTGGTTGAATCCTTGCCTGGAACAGGGCAGAAGGGACTGTGTAGCCTCAGCCTAGCAGCAGCACTCGGGGTGGAGCTGGGATTCCAGGAGCCAGTGGACCAGGAAGGAGCAGGGAAGGCCAGGCCTCTGCAAGCCAGGGGTGCTCCAGGGGCAGGTCAGGGGCAGGGCCTGTGGCAGCCCAGTTTTTCTAGATGGGGCTGCTGTCACCTGGGCTTCCCAATGGGCTTTCCAGTTAGGAGCTGCTGGCTCAGGGCTGGGGGCGGGCAGGAGGCTGTGCTGCAGGTGGAGGTCAGGGCCTGAGGTGGAGCCGGGCAGTGGAACAGGTGCTTGTGCGGGTGAGGAGGCCCGAGAACGGAGGAGAGGAAGGAGTTGTGTGTGTGTCCACTCCCAGGCCTGGAGGAACGCGGAGTCGGGACCCATCTGTGATGGAGCCTCGCACTGTGTCAGGGATGGGTCCGGGCTTAAGGTGGGAGGGCTTTGGGTTTCCACTCCTGGATCTTGTCCTTTCGTCCTGCCGACCTTTGTCCCTGTCGTGGACGGTGGTGGAAGCAGGGACAGGTGATGATGTTGGGGAGTCAGGGGAGGAGCCCAGCAAGGGCTGGGCGAAAAGGGAGCAAAATAGGCGCGGTGTTTTCTTCCCTCAGAGAAAGGCAGAACCTGACTTTGGAGCAACTGAAGGAGAATCTCTGAAGGAATAAAGAGCAATATTCTGCAGCCAATTGGTCATTTATTTATTGGTTTTTCCTTTTCCCCAGAGCCGTTAGCCTACAAGACCTGGATCAATGCCAGATGCAGCCAAGTGACCATAATGGCCTCACACAACTGGGATTTCAGTCCTCGTTGTCAGACCCTGCGTCCATCAGTTTGACGGGAGGAGCTTAGAATCTGCCGCCAGAGCCCTGAATTCAGCTCCCTCTTCTGGTCTTACTAGCACTTTCCCTTTTGTGTGTGTTCTGTTATTTATTTTATTATTTTTATGTTTTATTTGTTATTTTTTTAAGGTGTAGTTGATTTACAATATAGCACTTCCCCTCTTTTTTAATTTTTTATTGAAGTATAGTTGAATTATTGAACACAATGCTGTGCTAATTACTGCTGTACAGCAGAGTAACTCAGTTATACATATATATACATTCTTTTTCATATTCTTTTCCATTATGATTTATCACAGGTTATTGAATATAGTTCCCTGTGCTATACAGTGGGACCTTGTTGTTTATCCATCCTATATATGCCAGTTTGCATCTGTTAATCCCAAACTCCCACTCCATCCCTCTCCCACCCCCCTCCCCCTTGGCAACCACTAGACTGTTCTCTATGTCCCTGAGCACTTTCCCTCTTGAAGCCTCAGTTTCTTCATCTATGAAATGAGAAAACTAGTGTTTATTTCCCGTTGTGGTGGGGACGATTAAAACCGTTCCTATATATGAGGTGGCTGCAGCTGCACTACACTAGTCACTAACTATTTTTGTTTTTTTATGTTATAATAGAATACATGGATAATAATTCAGTTATTACAAATAAGCTTTATCAGGAAGTTTCCTCACTGTGGCTTCTCCCAAAATGACTAATAGCAGATTTCTGGAAACTTGAGGCTCCCTTCACACCCTGTCACACGTGTACATGCATTACTTCATGTCTGCAATATCTGTATAATTTCACATCAGGAGTTTTAATTGCTCTTTAAATGTGCATGTCTGGTCTGTGCTTTATTTCACGTGTCTGGGAAGGGACAGCGAGTAAGATTCTGGGGAGAAGAAGAGGTCTATCTCTCTGCCTTGACGCGGCACTAAAAATTCTCCACCTCTCTCTCCCCTCCAGCTCCCAGTGACTGACAGATTCACAGCAAAGCACAAAGGGCTGGGAGAAAATGCACCTGGGACCAGTGTTCAGGGGCTGGCCCTGGGTGGGGGAATCTCCCCTGAACAGTTGTAACCTTTATGTGATGGAGCAGAGCAGAGCTGAAGGGTGATATCACGGGAGGGGGACAGGGACAGGGCTTTGGGGTCTCCTGATTATGAGGAATAGGGATCGGTCTGCTTCTAGGGTGATGAGACTGCTGGGGACCCTTGGGTGGAGGTGAGAGAGAAAAGGAACCCAGAAGGTGGAGGAATCAATCAAGCATCAGCATCTCCACCAGTTCAGACTGATTTCTGCAGGGCAGATGGGGAGGTGAGATTTCTCCATCTGATCCTCAGTCCTTCCTGACTTCTGGTCTTGGGGCACACAGGTGAGTGGTGCTCTTCTTCTTCAGGACAACCTTAGCCCCGCCCGGGTAAAGCACTGCTGGCCGAGTGTACTAGGGGGCGCCTCCCACAGACTCGAGGCAGCTGACAGGAGCGCTTTCTGCAGCAGGACCTGCCTGGAAGCAAGAGGATAATGAGGGGCTCTAGTCAGGTACTGTTCCCTCCGTGCCTGGTCCACAGGGTGCCCAGTAAGGTAACAGGGAAAGAGAATTCATTCATGCATCTATTTATCCAGATAGGTGTATACTGACGTATTCTTTCATGTTTTTATTCAGGGTTGATGTCGTTCACACACTTGTGGCTGCATGTTTCCATTCGAGTATTCTTGCATTTTAGTCAGCTCTCAAGTGTCATTTGTTGTACTCAGTTGTCACTAAGCATAAACTTTCATACTCGTTCATTTTTGTGGTTTGTTTGTTTGCCGTGCCACACAGCTTGCGGGCTCTTAGTTCCCCGACCAGGGATTGAACCCGGGCCCACAGCACTGAAAGTGCTGAGTCCTAACTGCTGGACTGCCAGGGAATTCCCAGTGTGGTTAATTTAATCTGTAAATTAAGAGGTCAAATATCTGTGCTAGTTTTCTCATAAAATAGACTATTATTGTATTCCTCTCTGATTCTCCTCAATTTCTACTTCCCAGAGGTGACCACTTTCCATATTTTTTAGCTGATTCTTTTGGCTTTTACTTCCAAGTCTCTAAACAAAATGCCTTGTTAGAACTGATGCTTGATTTTTCTGCCGCAGACACTGTCGCATCACATAGTGGCTGATGCAATAGTTAATAGTCATTGCTTTCTTTCACGCTTCCCATTCCTTCACTTTCCCAGTTTATTTATATAGTGATCGTGTTTAGTTCATTCAGCTTTTTCTTTTGCATGACTAATACACTCGTGTAAACTCTACTACTTCTCACTTTCTGCACAACCTCTTGTTCTCCCTGAGTTAATAATTGCCTTTGTTTTTGTCTGATTCTTTACTATGTAGCTCTCACTAATTGAACTTTGATGTTTCTCATATTTATATGATTCTTTCAAGAAGTGAGGATACTTTGGGCATTCTATCAATTTTTCCTTTTTGGAGATAACCTCCTGGGCCCTTCTGATGTGCTCCCACCTGGACTGGAATCTTCTACATCTGGAGCAGAGCCACCCTCCCAGGATGTCCCTCCACCACCATCTGGGCAGTGCTTTAAAGTGCTGTGGATACTGTACAGCACAGGGAACTCTGCTCAATACTCTGTAATGGCCTATATGGGAAAAGAACCTAAAAAAGAAAAAAAGAGTGGATATACGTATATGTATAAATGAATCCCATTGCTGTACTCCTGAAACGAACACAACATTTTAAATCAACTATACTCTAATAAACATTTTTTTAAATAAGTAAAGTGCTGTGGAGCCACCTGAGCATCCTGCTAAAATGCAGACTGTGTAAGGATGTCAAGGATGGGACCTGTGAGCTTGGTTTTCTATCCAGTAAGTATGATGCTGATTCTGCCGGTTCATGGATGATAGATGAGGCAGAAAGGATCTCTTTGTCTTTCTCCCGTGCTGTATGTCCAGTTTTCTGTAGCCTACACCTTTCTCTCTTTTTTTAATATAGGCCTTACTAATACATTTTAATTAAGGAAGTAATGTGTTTTGTTTCTCAATGAGTTAGGCTTAATTAATTTTATTGTAGTAAAAAAACGTATAACAGAAAATTTACCAGCTTCACCATTTTCTAATGTCCAGTACAGTGGTGTTAAATATATGCACATTGTTGTGCAATAGAGCATTAGAACTTCTTCATCTTGCAAAACTGAAACTTTATACCCACTGAACAAAAACGACAATTCTCTCTCCCCGCTGGCCCTGGCAGCCACCGTTCTCTTTTGTGTCTCTAAGAGTTTGACTGCTTTTGACCCTTCATGTAAGTAGAATCATGCAGTATGTGTCTTTTTGTGACTGGCTTATTTCACTCAGCATAAGGTCTTCAGCGTTCATCCATGCTGTAGCAAATGACAAGATTTCCTTCCTTTTTAAAGCTGAAAAATGTTCAGTTATATGTATGTATCACATAATCTTTACCCATATATCTGTCAGTGCACAGTTTGCTTCTGCCTCTTGGCTTTTGTGAATAATGCTGCAGTGAACATGGATGTGCACACTTTCTCTGTTTTATACCCTCTCTCCTTTTGGTGGAATTAATATTTTAGTAGTTTCTTATCAGCAAATGTTTGAAGTACATGTTACATGTTTCAAAGTGTATTATTCTTCGGCTTGATGAATAGTTTGGCTGAAATTTGGAGGCACTGCTCCATGTTTTTCTTTCTTCTTTTGAAGAAATAGAGAGAGACAGAGGGAGAGAGAGAAGACAGCAGGGCAGCAGCTGCTCATGAGGTCTCTGAATTTCACACATTAATTACCAGCCTCTCTGCCCTGCCTTCCGTCTAGCACTGTCACCAGAGCACTTCTTAACTCACTATATTACAGTAAAGCCAAATTTGTCATTAGTATGATGGGTCAATGTTGTAATATGAGTAAATTCTTGTTGATATTTTATCCCTTTGAGTGCCCAAACTCTGGTAGGGTCCTGGAAGGAAACAGTTGGCCGAATCAAAGAGATAAGTGGAGAGAGTGTAATGACCATGCTATTTACAGAGCTGTAGGCAGCTAATAGCAATAGAAGGCAGAGGTCCCGGAACCAGAAAAAGCCGGAAGCTGTTACCACCTCTAGACTGAAGGGACAGCAGAAGGAATTTGTTTCTAGAACCCAGCAGAGCTGTAGCCTCTGAGAGGGGTCACCGAACAAGTGATAGGGAGAGGAGTGAAGGGAGAGGAATGCAGGCATTACTGTAGCGCAGCCCTGGAGGAGAGAGTGGCCATCAATGCCTTGGATTCTCTCCTCCCACACAGTGGTCCCTGCAGTGCCTGCTAATGGCAAACCCAACCAGAAGCCAGAGAGCAAAGCCCCCAGGTGACGTGTTCTATGAGAATAACAGGAAATATAAGTGATGCTCCACAAGCGGTTCAGAACCTAGAGAGTAGACAAAGAACAGTTAGGATGTCGAGATTATGCAGGTTCTGTGAAATTAAAGACAAGATGTGTGTCTTCAATGATAAGAATAAATGTTGGAAAAATGACAGACATTAGGCTTATTCTATATGGCCCCATGGGTTATGTCTAAGTGAAAGGGAGAGGAAATAGCTACAGATATTCATGAAGAAGAACTATCTCCAAAGCCAGAAGGTGATGAGGTCTCCATTAATCAGGATGGACAAACACAGGCTGGACAACCACTTAAAAGGGACCTATGTTCATTTCGTGGGATGTGTATCAGAGCGTAAGCCTAGAGACCAAGGTCATGGTGGTAAATGAGAGTGGGTCCCTCAGATTCTACTAGCACATGAGAGCTCATGGCCTGTAGGTATTAACCTGCTGGAAAAAGGGACTGTTAACTCCCCTTGAGTTCTTCCCCCTAAAAAGTCGTGGCCCTGAGCTAACCTGCTTGTCCCATTGAATACTTATTTAACATGTGTTTTATGTTCCTGACGAATCTTGTGTTTGCCTTCACTTATATGCTTTCAATTCTACAAGGATCACGTATACTCATCTGTTAGATTTTCATTTGGAAAACCTCTTCACAACCCTACAAGTTCCACCTGACACTAGGAATTATATGGAACAGGTAATAAACATGTGTTTTTGTTTTCAATCACTCATCATTTTTCCTATTTTTAAGATAAAAATTGTCCAATAACATCTCTGTATATCTGAGGTCACATCCCCACAGCATTGTGTACTTTGTGAAGTCATCAGTTGGGTTATTTGTAAAAAACAAAAGCTGTCTTACTCTGTGGGAAAAGGGAATGTGTTGGGAATAACGGATATAGATTATAGACTCATAGGTGCAGCCGAAGAAGTAAGGCTCAGGGCGGTGGGGGCCAGGGCAGTGCTGGGACAGGGGCGGCAACTACTGGTCCTCAGTCTCATTAAGGAACGACCATTGAGATAAAAAATATAATACTGCACAATGTTCACACTCTTGCACTAGCTCAGGGTTCACATTCCCGTGACAGCATATCCAGTCGGTCTAGCTTGGGCCTGCTATCCACTCCTTCATTAAAAGAAGGAATCAGTATTGATCAACAGCCCTCCTGGCTGTATCCGGGTGGTATATCATAGTTCCCTAAAAGCATACAGGAGTGCACTAGCAAATAACAGGCATGATATATAAAAATCTGTAATAAATATTCACTGCACAGGCCAAATAGTGGATTCCTTTTTAAAGACAAGCCTCAGAACCCAGATCATCCTCAGGTCACTGCGCATGACCCCGGTGTGACCAGGGAGGTGACCTTCGGCTGGGTCTGGAGCATCTCAGTTCTAGGCCAGGTACAGCCGTAGCAGGAGAGGGTCTTTGGGGCTGGGGTTCAAGAGGAAGAGGCCTCAGATGCCTCTGCATCTACAACTGATTTTCCCCCACAGGTTTAATGGGTTTAATAAGTTTACCCCTTCAGTTCCTATTTACAACACCCAATATTCCTTGGAAATACCAGACAGACCCAGCAATGGCCAACAGTAAAGTTCAGACCTCCAGAGTTTCAAAGTTCAGGTTCTCCAACCATTCTGCGTTGGAGTGGCACTTGTCCAAAACTGGTACTTCCGTATAGTTGGGGAACTTTAAATGTACTAGTGAAAAAAGCTTTTTCCTGTTCAAGGGGAAGAAAGAAAATCATTCCTCAAAACCCAGCAGATCGGGCTGTGAGATCTCTCCTCCTGTCCCAGCTCTTCAGGCAGTGGAGCAAGAGGCCAAAATCTAACCTGAGTTACAAGAAACAAGACAGTGATGGGTATAAAGGGAGTGACCAGGAGCAACAGATTCTCCTTTACCTCTTACGTCCAATATAGGTACTTCACAGAAAAACAAGAATAACAGGTCCACAAAATACAACAGCTAGAATTAGAAAAATCCACTCATCCAAGGGTGGTGGAAGGCTGGAAGGGGAAGTGGCACAGGAAGAAAGAGTATTCAAATCAGCCCAGGCACAGGGGCTGGCAAATGCTAGCAAAGAGCTGCAGAAAAACCCATGGTCAATAAAAACAAACAAACAAAAACATGTCGTCCTTTCAGACTCACAGGTGTTTAAAATCCATACTGGTGCCCAGAAGATTCTGCCTCATGTGCACCAGAAACAAAAGTCCCGATGCCTCAGAGAGAAGGGAATATGCACAGGGCGCTGGGTAGACTGGGTCCTGCCTTCCCTGGTTGGGGAGGGAAACAAGGGAAAGAGCTGCCACAGGGTCCTTCCAATCCCACCCATCCCCTCTGGATGGCAGGCGACTCAGTGCCCGCAGCCTGACGTTTGGCAGGCGTGCATCTACAGCTCTGTCATCTGATTCTCCTACTTCCATCCCATTACGTCTCCGAGTCAGAGGGCCTCTTCTTCCCTTGGTTTGTCTGATGGTTAGGCCAGAAAGCTATGAAAGTGATCATATAATAAGTCTCAAATTAATACTGTGATTTCTAGGGTAACTAATGGAAAAATAAAGGAATGTGTAACTAGAAAGCTAATTAAGAAGACTACAATACTGAAAAGTTTTTGGATAATCCAAAAGAAGGCAACAAAGAAAAACAATGAAGCAGAGAATAAATGAATTAAAAGATAGTAAGTGGCCAGGTGGTAGTAAACACAAGGGTGTCAGTAATCACATTAAATGTAAATGAACTCAAACACTACAATGAAGGACAAAGATGGTCAAGTGGGTAAAAATAAATGAATAGCTAATATGCTGTTTACAAAAGACACAATGTCAGTAGCAGGTTACAGAAATGTTGAAGGTAAAAGGATGGAAAAAAGAAATGCCATACAGACATTGATGAGAAACCACACAGAGATACTCCTTAGAAAGACCGCAGGACATGAATCTCCTTGGACATAAAGTACATGTATACAGTTTACAGCATCTTTAATATAGTTTATTTACCTGATGAGATCCTTGAGACAATGTAATGCCACATATTTGATACAGTGTGCAATAAGTGCACATTGAATGAAGGAATAAAGTGCCTATAATTCAGGACTTCCCTGGCGGTCCAGTGGTTAGGACTCGGTACTTTCGTTGCTCTGGGCCCAGGTCCAATTCCTGGTCGGGGAACTAAGATCCCACAAGCCATGTGGTCAAAAAGAAGTGGCCAGTAATTCAAGTGCTATCCATATTTTAAAGAGGAGAGGCAACATCCTCGTGAAGTAAAGTAAAATAAACTAAATTAGGCCCTCTGGATAGCAGAATCGAGAACACATTCTCTGCCTTAAAGGAATCAGAACTCTACTTAGGGCAATATCATGTATCATATATGTCAAATATGCCAATTACTAGGATTGAATTGATACAGACCAGAAGGCAGCGAAAGCAAGTGTGGGGAAGGATTCATTGAATGCAGAGATAAGGGGGAATTGATTTGTTTTAAAGATGGATAGAAGTCTTCAGGACAAAAAAATAGGGGGGCAAAGGCCTTATTTGGACCAAAGCAAAAGACGAGCTCACCTACCCAGGTGGGCAAATGCCTGACCTAACCCTGCCCTGGACCCAGAGGAGACCCAGGCAAGCAGAGCTCCTGACCTGGCCGCACCTCCGTGGGTCCTAATCGTGGGAGATTTGGACCCCAGGAGACATTTTGAAATGTCTGGATCATTATTTGTTGTCTAACTTGGCAGAAGCAGGTGTTGTAAAGTGAGGAAATACTGCCCTCTAGCGGATAGATGCCAGGGCTACGGCTAAACATCCCACAGGGCACGGGACAGCACCCCACAGCCAAGAACTCTCTGGCCCAATAAGTTAATGGTGCCAATGGTGAGAAACCCTGTCCTAGAGGTTAGTGCTGCAATGTCCTCATCACTTCTCAGATGAAGAAACGGAGGCATCAAGAGGGAAAGTGCTACAGACACAGAGAACAGACTTGTGGTTGTCAAGGAAGAGCAGGGTGGGGGAGGGAAGGACCGGGAGTGTGGGATTAGCAGATGTAAACTATTATATATAGGACGGATAAACAACAAGGTCCTACTGTATAGCACAGGGAACTATATTCAATATCCTGTGATAAACCATAATGGAAAAGAATATATATATATAAAAGAATGTCTCTATGTGTATAACTGAGTCACTTTGCTGTACAGCAGAGACCGGCACAACACTGTAAACAAACTATACTTTAACAACAAAAAACTAAATTTAAAAAAAATTTTTTAATGTAATTCTTCTAATCCGTGAGGGAAAAAAAAAAAGAGGGAAAGTGCTAGGAAGACCAGAGCAGCGAGTTGAATCCTGGTCACCTGGCTGCAGATTCTGAGCTCCCCTAGTTGAATCAGTGGAGTGGGGAGCTGACCAAGGAGACTGATTCACAGCTGAAGGGGGACATTACAGTCTGTTGGTGCCATCTGTGTTATCACTGGACTTGTAGCTTCACAAGTTCTGGGGGAAAACGTAAAAGAAAAAATGACCAACAAAAATGAGTTAATTGGGTGGGAAACCCTTGTATGCTCTCAGGGATACCCCCTTCTCAGGCTCTCCAGATTTCAGGACTTTTGTCTGAATTCCTCCTCAGTTTTTAACACCTCCCCACCAGATCATAGATATTTTACTGTGCCTTCCCAGAGATGTAAACATCTCTTTTTAAGTGGGGCCACCCAAAGGGACACCGCGGTCAGGGCTCCAGCACCATCCACTGACCTCTAGTTTGAGCCTGTGGTTCTTTTCCTTGGATTTTTAAGAAGGGCTAAAAAATTGGGGAATAGAAATTCAGGAAGAGATAAGAGCCATCGCCTTCCATCTGAATTCTTCCTCAGTTTTTAACCCAACCCAGTCATAGACACTTTACTGCAGGTTCCCTCTGAATCAATCCATGATCACCTCTAGACCCTCCCAACCAGCACATGATCCAACACATCCCCCCTAGATGAGGCCTGATGAGCCTGAGAGTGGACAGAAATCAGAACGGAGCAGGGAGTTGCAACTCTCACTGCCACCCAGTCTCACCCAGAGCAAGGAGAAGACTTCGCAGGACACTAAGGGCCCCAGCCTGGCCCTGGCTTTAGGCAGAACCAAGGGGTTAGAGCAGACGTGGCTCCCATTCCCCTCACAAATACCCCAATGTCCAACTCTTGGAACAGAGGCTTGTCATCCTCTCACATCTGTGCAGAGGGACACGAGGGGGACCCTACATCCCAGGCAGAGGCCCTCCCATCCCCACCCACGCCCAGATTTCTCACCTGGGCTCCCCACAGCTAATGCTGTCTTCTTCTTCTTCTTCGAGTAGCAAAGGACACAAAGCCCGATGATAAAAACAAGAGCAAAGGCAGCCACACCCAGGATGGTCCACCATTGACTCTGATACACCAGGGTCTCTCCTGAGAGAGGGACTTATTATATATAACCCAGGCACCCCAGAGCCACAGGCCTGCTCTCCTCTCCCTGACCCTGGCCTCTGACCCAGGGTCACAAGCCCCTCCAGGATCACCCCAGGATCACCAGGGGGCGCAGGATGTGCACTGTGATTCCCGCTGTGTTCCACGTGACACTAGACCCGCTGCTCCTCTCCTTGGAGAACACTTATGGTCACGGAGGTCTGCTGGGCATGCCGGCACATGGGTTCCTCATCTGGAAACCAGGCCACTGAGATATTCTGGGGAAAAAAGCCGAAAGCCCAGCATGTGAGGTTGACTGTGCCCTCCAAGTCCTGGCTGTGGGTCACGTTCACGGCTGGGGCCCCTGGGGGAGAAAGCACAGAGCCAGTGAAGCCCGGGGTCAAGCCCTGCTCCCTCTAAGGGAGACGGAGAGAACACGCTCCACCTCTGGCTGAGCCCTCGTCCACCGCAGACCTGCTCCAAGTCTGCTATGCACCCTGGGGCCCCGTTCCTTCAGCCGGGCAGGAGGAGGGGCTGGGATGGGGCCTCACTCTCTTGGATCCACGTGTTGATGCTGAGGAGAGAGTCTGCTTGGGTTTTTTTTGTTTTTTGAATTTTATTTTATTTTTATTTTTTTTTAATTTTTTTTTTTAACATCTTTATTGGGGTATAATTGCTTTACAATGGATCTGCTTGGGTTTTGATTCCTACTTCCTGGCTTGACGGCCATTCCCCAAACTGTTCTTTTTTTTTTTTTTTTTTTTGAAGTTTTAAAATTTTTATTTTATATACGAAGAGTTAGTATTGTTTCTGAGGAAGGTAGATATGCGTGATGACCCATTCGAGAAGTTCACACTTAGTCCAACTTAATGAAGCCGATGTCCTTCGAGTACTGGCGGAAACACCGGTGGCACATATTGAGGCCGTATTTCCGGATCAGACCGTGCCGGTTTGAGCAGACGGGGCAAGAACGAGAACCCTGGCCGAATTTTCTCGGATGGCTCCGGTAAAGCTGCTGGTGCCCCATGTTGCTTTCTCGGCTGCAACAAGGCAAAAGCCCCAAACTATTCTTGTGTCGGCTCCCAGGCTCACTGCTCTCACTTTAGCTTCTCTTCTTTATATCTGAATCACAGGCATGTATTTCCTTGAGTTTCTAAAAATTGTAGTGATTTTTTTTCAATTCAGCATTTCTGAGGGCTTTCAGTAAGAAGAATTCTATGTTATTCTAAGAATTCTTAGAAAGAATTATTTCAAAAATCCAAGAAAATCATACTTGCATGAAGGACAACACCCATAGAGAAGTGGGCAGCTCATAAGTGTGCAGTGGATTTTCACCAAGTGAACACTGGGGTAAACAACACTCACAAGTAACCTTTCCAGCATCCCAAGAAACCCTCTTGCATCCTATTCAGTCATAAAGGAACCTGCCCATCCCACCCCTCAGAGTAATCATTATCTTGATTTTTAACGCCATACATAGGTGAGTTCTGCCAGTTTCTGATTGGAAAGAATTATGCAGTGGATGCCCCCCTGTGTCTGGCTCTCTCACTCAACATTATGTCACCGGGCCTCACCCCTATTGCTGTGTGTGGTTGTAATTTATTTACTCTCGTGGTGTTCCATTATAGGAATAGACCACATTTCTCGTCCTCTACTGTTCATGGGCATTTGTGTTATATCCAGATTTTACAAATCGAGCCGCTATGAATAATAGTTTCATATATTTGGCACACATATGCATGCATATTTATTGAGTATATAACTAAGAGTGGAAATGCTGGTGAGTGAATGTTTGGTTACCACCAAAGACGTTTTCAAAGTATTTGAATCAATTTACTCTCCCACTAGCAATATATGAGAGATAATTAGCCCAAATTCTTGCCAGCAACTGATTTGGCGTGGTTTTTTCATTTTAACAACTCTGGGCAGTGTGCAGCGATGTCATATTACGGTTAATTTGAATTCCCCCTCTGACTAAAAATGTTGAGCCATTTTTCATGAATTTATTTGCCATGTAAATATCCTTGATAGGAAGATGGACTGGACTACTTGTTAATGACTGAATGGGACTCTAGTCATGTGTCAGCATCTTTTAACTGTTATGGTCCTTCTGCTCTAAGGGATCTGTGGTCAAAGACAGGGGCTATCTGAGTGATAAAAGCATCTTTGGGGTGCTAGGACGATGACTCTTGGCTGAAAGGTCCTAGAAGCTTCAGGATGGGGTCTGGTCACCAGAAAAACAAGCCATGATCAGAGGGTTGGAACTTGCAGCCTCACTCCCTGACCTCTGGGGAGAGGGGGGCTGGAGGATGAGGTCAATCAGTAATGGTCAATGATTTAATCAATCATGGCTACATCATGAAACTTTCATTACAAACCCTAAAATGACAGAATTTGGAGACCTTCCAAATTGGTGAACACATCCACATGCTGGGAGAGTAGCACACTTCAACTCCACGGTGACTGAGGCTCCTACACTCGGGACCTTTCCAGACCTCGACTTAGGTACCTCTTCATCTGGCTGCTCACTTGTGTCATTTACTATAGACTGTAATGGTAAGCATAGCATTTTCCTGAGCTCTATGACTTGTTCTACCAAATTATCAGACTTGGGGGGAACCCCTAGCTTTGTAGTCAAGTCAGACAGAAGTGCAGGTAACACAGGGACTTGAGGCTTGCAACTTGCTTCTGAAGTAAAGGAAGTCTGCGGGACTGAGCCCTGACACCTGTGGGGTCTGATGCTAATTCCAGGCAGCTCGTGTCAGAATTGAGTTGAATTGTAGGACACCCAGTTGGCGTCTGAGAATCAGAAAATTGGTTGCGTGAAGGAAAAAATCCCTCACCAGCTCACAAAGAAATTCAGAGTAAGAGTAGTAAGCAAGTAAATCTCTACCTTGGATGTCATTTATTAGTCACTTGTTCTTTCAACCAAACCCGAGTGCCTACAATGTACCAGATCCAGTTCCAGTCTCAGATCTTTGCTCTAAGAATTGAAATTTGACATTCTTTTTCCATCCCTCACCACCCCCTTACCTGATTAGGACAATTCCTAGATTAGGAGAATTCCACACTAAAAGAGTCTTGGTAGGACGCAGAGACCACCTTCCTCCATAAAAGAGGAAAACCCACTTTCCCAAACATTCTTGCAGGTGGACACAGCATGGAGCTCAGGCCTCACCACTCAGGAGACCACATTTCAGGCTCTACTCAGGATGTGGTGACACAGAGAGGCTGGGACTGAGCAGAATGCATTTGGCAAGGCTGGTGTGAGTGGGAGTTACACAACCTCCAGCTGTCAGCAACCGCAGTGACAGCCGTCCTCGCCGCAGGGTCCACGTCCAGCATGCGGGGCTCACTGTGTGAGCAGTGACATCTGTGCCCAGCAACAGGGGCGAATGTTCCTATGTGGGACCTGGCCTAGGGTGGACGCTGTGGGTTCTGTTCCCGTGGAGCCTCAAGCCTGGTTCTGTAGCCTTCCCAAAATGATATGAGCCCCCGTATCATATATATATGGTACTTTAGGCCTAAATTAGAAAAATTTTGGATCCTATTGTTTGCTCCAAGAGTGAGTGAGAACTCAGTCTGGAGAACAACTTCAGAGAGCACGGATTTCATTATGCTGAACTGTGAACCACTTCCTAAGTCTCCCACCCGACTACACCCCATAGTAGAGAGAACTACATGTATTTCCCAACATCACATCTCATAATGGACAATATAGGTTCTCCCTTTTCTTTCTGAAAAAAACAACAAAACACTTTTAAATGTGGATTTAAGACCCTTCTCTGGCCACTCTCTGTCGCTGACCTTGGTGGTTCCCAAAGTGGCTGAGCATCAGGATTGCTTGTGGGGCTTCTTCCAAAATGCTCAGGCCTCTCCCCAGGACCACCTTCTCAGAGTATTAGGCACAAGATCAAGGAAAAGCTTATTCAGCAAGTCCTATGCGTAAGGCTGATGCACAGCCATGTGGGAATCCTGGTCTACGAACGTTCTTGCTACCAGAAGTGTGATCTGGGGACTTCCCTGGTGGTCCAGTGGTAAAGAATCTCCCTTCCAATGCAGGGCGCTCAGGTTCAATCCCTGGTCGGGGAACTAAGACCCCACGTGCGGCGGAGCAACTAAGCCCTCATGCCACAACTAGAGAGACACCTGCACGCTGCAACAAAGAGCCCACGAGGGGCTTCCCTGGTGGCGCAGTGGTTGAGAATCTGCCTGCCAATGCAGGGGACACGGGTTCGAGACCTGGTCTGGGAAGATCCCACATGCCACGGAGCAACTAAGCCCGTGCGCCACAGCTACTGAGCCTGCGCGTCTGGAGGCTATGCTCCACAAGAGAAGGCCGCGACAGTGAGAGGCCCGCACACCACGATGAAGAGTGGCCCCCGCTCGCCGCAACTAGAGAAAGCCCTCGCACAGAAACGAAGACCCAACACAGCCTCAAATAAATAAATAAAAAGATATCAATTCTCTAAAAAAAAAAAAAGAGCCCACGAACACCAACGAAAGATCCTGCATGCTCAGCAAAGATCCCACATGCCACAACTAAGACCCGATGCAGACAAAAATAATAAATAAATAAATAAATTTTTTAAAACGTGTGATCTGAAGACCAGCAGCATCAACACCAACCTTGTTCTAAACCCAGAATTTCATGCTTTCTGACTTCCTGAATCTTAAAAAGATGTCCAGGGCTTTCCTGTACAAAGCAAAGATCAGACTCCCGGGTCTCTGTGCCGTCTAGACACAGTGTCAGAACCACGCAGTCTGCTCAGCTGTGTGATCTGATCCGATTGCATAGCACTGGGGAGTCCAGGGTTCAGTCCTTGTCCTTCCTCTTCTACAGCCATCACTCCCTCCCTTGGAGACCTCATCAGTTCTCAAGGCTTTAAATATCATGATGTGGCATCGCCTCCCAAATCTATTTCTCCAGCCCAGACATTGCTCTTAAACTCCAGACTCATTTGTCCAACTGCCAATCCAACTACCTGGCTTGTATTTCTAACAAAATCTCAGCTCCAACATCTCTTAAACCAAATGCCCATAATACCCCCTCTCCCCCAAAATTTGCTCCTTCGTCTTCCCCATCTCTGGTGAGAGTAATGCCATCTTTTTACTTACATAGTCCAAACTTTAGGGTGTCCTCCTTAACTCCTCTTTCTCATACCCCAGATTTAATCCTTTAGCAAATGCTGTAAAACCCACCTTCAGGACGTGTCCAGAATCTAATTACTTCCCATTACATCCACTGCTCACACGCCAGTCGAAGCAACGGCCATCTCCAGCCTGGACACTGCACTAGTTTCCCACTGCTTCCCTATGGCTTCACTCCCTCCTTGCCTCACAGTTCTGTTCTTAGCACAGCAGCCAAAGTGATGCTTTTAAAGGTGAAGTCCAATGGAATATACTCAGCCATAAAAAAGAATGAAGTAATGTCATTTTCAGCAGCATGGATGGCCCTAGAGATTATCATACTAAGTGAAGTAAGTGAGACAGAGAAAGACAAATATCATATGATATCACTCAAATGTGGAATCTAATTTTTTTAAAAAGGTACAAATAAACTTATTTACAAAACAGAAACAGACTTAACAGAAATTGAAAAAAACTTATGGTTACCAAAGGGGAAACGTGGAGGGGAGGGATAAATCAGGAGGTTGGGATGAACACATACACACTACTATGTGTAAGACAGATAACCAACAAGGACCTACTGTATATATAGCAAAGGGAACTCTACTCAGTATTCTGTGATAACCTATATGAGAAAAGAAACTAAAAAAGAACAAATATATGTATAACTGAATCACTTTGCTATACACCTGAAACTAACACAACATTGTAAATCAACTATACAATAAATTTAAATATTAAAAAAAAATAGGGACTTCCCTGTTGGAGCAGTGGTTATGAATCCGCCTGCCAGTGCAGGGGACACAGTTCGATCCCTGGTCCAGGAAGATCCCACATGCCGCGGAGCAACTGAGCCTGTGCGCCACAACTATTGAGCCTGCACTCTGGAGTCCATGAGCCACAACTACTGGGCCCACACTGCGCAACTACTGAAGCCCACGCGCCTAGAGCCCACGCACTGCAATGAAGGGTAGTCCCTGCTAGCCACAACTAGAGAAAACCAGCACGCCGCAACGAAGACCCAACTCAGCTTAAATAAATAAGAGAGATAAAACCTATTAAAAAATAAAGAAAGAAGTCATACCATGTCCCTCTTCTGCTCAAAACAATCTTATAACGCCCATCCCACTCAGAGCAAAAGTCGAAACCCTCCCAGCATCCTCCAGGCCTTACATGGTCTGGCTGTACCTCTGATCCCATCTCAATTAATCTCTGCTCCTGCCATACTGGCCTCCTCACTTTAACTGGGACACACAGACATGCTTCTGCCCTGGTGCATTTGCCTGGAGGTTCCCTCTGCCTGGAAAGAACCTCCTCCAGACATCCTCAGGGATAATTCCTCATGTCCTTCAAATCTTTCCTCAAAGGTCACCTTCCCAGTGAGGCCCACCCTGACCGCCCTAGTAAAACACCCATTTTCCCTGTCCCCATACTCACACTCTGAATCACCTTCTCCACTGCATCTTTTCCATTGTACGTATCCCCTAGTAACAGAACACTTTCCTTATTTACTATGCTGATAGCACATAGTCTGTCTCTTCCCACTAGAATACATGCTCCACAAGGCCAGCAATTTTTTTGTTTTAACTTCAGTGAAGTTTCCTAGATGCAAAACATTGTGTCATGTATCTGGCACACAACCGGTATCAGCTGAGTGAATGTTCAATGTAAAGCACCTCCCTATTCTAGACAGCATCTTTACTAATGTGACCTAAGGCCAAATGCTGTTTTGTGGCAGCTACAGCACAACATCTACTCACATTGACATCAGTGCTGCCGGTGTTTGTCTCACAAGTGCTGTTCTCCCCTTCCCCCCCAACCAACCCTCCTCCACACTGCCTCACACAAGTATATTTTTCTTTTCAGAAAACAATGATCCTTGACTTATGGGTCCTATTTTCCAACCAAATATAAACCTAAATTAGACTCTGCTTTATAAGTCCATGAGTTTGTACTGGAGCCAGCACTGGGATTACTAGAGCTAAGGGCAGGGAGAGTGGGTAGGCGAGCAGAGCAGAATTCCGACAGGAACTTACCTAAGACGAGACATTATGGTTTCCCGCCTTTCTGCTAATTCCAGAATCTGGATCCTTTGAGAAGGTTGGGGGAAATATGGAAAGAACAATCAAACCCTAGACAAAGGGCAAGAGCTGGATGAATCTGAAAATCCACCTCTGGACCACAGACTCTCCTGTGTGCAGGGGCAGCCTTGGGCCTTGTGGGGACCACGACAGGCCAAACAACTCCTCCAGCTGTCAGAGGTGGGGGACACCCAGAGGAGAATAAAACACAGACTCAGGCAAGAACCTCTAAAGAAACAACAAATAACACCCAAAAGATAGGGGCTGAGGACTGGACACAGGCCTGAGCCGAGGCTGACCTGGTGACTTCTTCTGAGATCACAGCTGCTGGTGGGACAAGGTTCTACTGAAGTGACAAGGACAAAAGAGCTGAGGAGATGTGACCAGGAGTGACCACCTCAAAGCCCACGATGCGGTGAGCATGGAGTGGGCACAGGCCGCGTCCACGCTCAGCTCCTCACAGCCTCCTCCTGTCCCACCTGCAGCAGACTCAGCACAGCAAGCACATGGAATCTGGAAGGGTCTCCGTGCTTCCATTTATTTCCTCTCAAACTTTAGGAATCCTCACCTTTATTATCCCATCAACCCCTCATGGCATAAATAGCAAAAAACAAATTCATATCCTGATTTTTTTTAAGGCACAACATGAGTATATTTTAATACACAACCAAAATACAAAACACCATAGTAAACTGATGGCAGTAAAACATGGTATTTCATTTACATTGCATGACAAATTGTTAACATCCTTAGTCATAAATTAGTTCTTAGGAGCCAGTAACAAAGACGTTGATAATGCCAAGGGAAATGAATTAAAAAAAAAAACCAGAAGGAAACGAAATAACAGAAGTAACTAGTAATGATTAAGCATATATGAAGATGACTAAGCTGAACAATAACAGAAGGAAGCCATTTCTTTGTAATGTCATATTACCAAAGATTAAATATCTAACATTTGTACAGTTTTAGGAAAAAGACCCAAACAACCAAACACTGGGGGACAAGACCGATGAGGACCCATCTATATAGTAGGGGGAGAGCTGTAGTTTGGATCCTGATTTTCAATAGGATATGAAAGACATTACTTTTCAGCGCAAAATGAAGTTAAGACAAAGATGGAGACGGCCCAGCCCCGCCTCTGTTCGGTCAGGAAAGGCCATCAGGGAAGAGAACACAGGCCAGTGTGGGGAGGGGTCGTGGTGGGCAGTGGTGGGCCAGGCTCCCCACCTCTTCATTTTATGCTAACAGGAACACAGACACATTCAGATGACGTTTGCAGAAAGTCAGAAGATCTTGAAGTCACAATGCAGGGGTGGGATGCGGAATCCTGCATCACTCAGTCCCCACAAGGCAGCTGTCTCAAACTATAGAAGAAAATAATCATGAACAAATTCAGGGCAGTCACGTAAGTGCTGACCTTCTGACAGCCCCCCACCTGCTCAAATGTCCCACTCAAAGAATCCCCGTCTCCCAGGGCATCCCCTCTGCCCCATCCCCCGTCCTAATCTAGACCCTCCAGAGCCTCACCCTTAGGATGCCTGAGAGACACATCAGAGCCTTGGGCACTGTCACTGCCTAGCGGAGAACAAAACCTGGATGTGGTCAGAACACACAGGAGAGAAACTAGAGAAGGAACTTTAGGAGGGTGAGCCCCCCATGGCCTCCTCTCTGCACCCTCACAAGGGTCTCAGGAATCACAGCCCCTCCACACTTACTTGCAGCCTGAGCGTAGCTCCCTCCTTTTTCACCTGTAAGAAGAAAACATCACGTGAGAGGCCAGGGAGAAGACTGAGTTGTGAGATCCTAGAGGAACCCTCTAGTCCTGGACCACAGAGAACTTTCCAGAACTGCTGACCAAAATCCATGATAGGATCAGGAACATGAAGAAAGGAGATGTGCGGGGACTGGATCAACTTCTTCCCTCCTGGGGGTCTGTCAGCAGGAACATTCTCTCTCTGACCTTCAAGTGCTGGTAACCTGGTCCCCAACTGGAATTATGAAGGTGAAAAACGTGTCTTTCATTTCCACACGTGCTTTACAAAAGGGTAAGTGCCAGTCTGCAGACTGACAAGCAATGTCTCTGAGTGGTGCTGCCCAATACACACGCAGGCAAGCTTCCACCTGGGCTTGAACCCCCCAGTGACACAAGAAAACTCAGATCCTTCCCCCCTTCCCTACCTGAGTGCTTCTTCCTCCAGATCACAGCTCCAGCCACCACGGCTCCAGTGACCACCAAGAGAACCAGGCCAACAATGAGGCCTATGATGGCGATGGTGGGCTGAGGAGGTTCTGTGGAGGAAAGGGAAGGGGCCCTGACTTCAGGCCTGAATCCCGACCTTGCTGAACGTGTCCAGAAAGGCTCCTGCTTTATCTGAGAGGAAGCTCCACCCCACATGTCCCTCCTTACCCCATCTCAGGGTGAGGGGCTCCTGAAGCCCCTCGTGCTGCACGTGGCACGTGTATCTCTGCTCCTCTCCAGAAGGCACCACCAGGGCCGCCCAATTCTGGAAGGTTCTGTCCCCTGAAGGCCTGGTCTCCACAAGCTCCATGTCCTGGGTCTGATCCTCCCCATCACGCTGCCAGGTCAGTGAGATCTCCTTAGGGTAGAAGCCCAGGGCCCAGCACCTCAGGGTGACCTCACGGTCAGAGATGGGATGGTGGGTCACGTGTGTCTTTGGAGGGTCTGAGGAGGAAGAATCAGAAAATTCACACTTAGTGTTACCTTCATGGGCCACTGAAGCAACATCATGTGACCATCCTGAGAATGAACAGCACAACAGGTTTGAAAAGAAGCAGCAAAAACACCAGACACCAGCCTGGACTCCGGGGTCTGGGAAGATCTCCCAGTCCTTGTCAAGTTCTATGATAAGGATGAAAGCCAAGATAGGAGGCTTCATGTAAAGGGGAGAATACAGAGCAATGATCCTGACTTTGGTGGAGGCTGAATGACTCAGAAAAGCTGGAGTCAGGCCTCCTAAGATGTTCTTAGGCTGAGAACAGGCTTGAGAGAGAAAGTCATGGTTCACAAGATGGGGGTCAGGGTCAAAGGGCGCCGCTGGTCAGTTATTTCAGGGATGGTTTCCTGCTTCTTCCCCAAAGAGACTGGATTCCTTCACTGTCTTTCAGAGAAGTGAGGCCACCGGCGAGTCACTGTCTTGTACCGAATATGAAAACCTGGGCGGATTCCTCCCTCTCTCGACAAGAAGTTGGGGCGGTGTTCCCACAGGGACCCCATTTCCTCCCCTTGTGGGAAGCCAGCTCCAGCCCGAGGGGACACCAGGGAGGCCCCGCGGCCCCTCGTACCTGCGCGCTGCAGCGTGTCCTTCCCGTTCTCCAGGTATCTGAGGAGACACTCCACACACCTGCCCTCCACGTAGTTCCTGTAGTGCTCCGCATAACCGGCCGCCTCCCACTTGCGCTTGGTGTTCTGAGCCGCCGCGTCGGCCGCGGTCCAGGAGCGCAGGTCCTCGTTCAGGGCGATGTAATCGGCGCCGTCGTAGGCGTACTGTCTGTACCCGCGGAGGAGGCGACCGTCCGGCCCCACGTCGCAGCCGTACATCTCCTGGTAGGTGTGAGACCCTGACCCCGCCGCGACCAGCCGCAGCGATTAAACCCAAACTGAAAATGAAACCGGGTAAAGTCCCGCCGTTTCCTCCCGAGTCGCGGGGCCGGGCGGGTCCCGCAATGTTGGGGTGACCCTCGGACCCGGAGACTCGGGGCGACGCCGGCCCGTCCCTGGGAATGGGGGTCGTGACCCGGACCCGGGCCCGCGTCGCTCACCGGCCTCGCTCTGGTTGTAGTAGCCGCGCAGTATGTCCAGGCTCACTCGGTACATCTGTGCGGCGTCCTTGAAGTTCCGCGTCTGCTCTTCCCAGTACTCCGGCCCCTCCTGCTCCACCCACGGCGCCCGCGGCTCACACCTCGGATTCGGGGCGTCGCCGTCGAACCGCACGAACTGCGTGTCGTCCACGTAGCCGACGGCGATGAAGCGGGGCTCCCCGCTGCCCGGCCGGGACACCCCGGTGTAGAAATACCTCAGGGAGTGGGAGCCTGGGGGCGGGGAGGGGTGAGACCCGGTCCGACCCTCCTCCCGGCGCGGGTCCCCGGGTCCGACGTGACGGGGCCGGCAGGGGGGAGGGGGCGAGGGGCTCGTGAGACGGAAAAGGTGTGGAGGTCGGAGAAGGGCCGGCACCTCGCGGGGAGAGAAGAGGGGGCGGGAAGCAAGGGAGGGAGAGGCGGGGACCGGGGTGAGGGGGCGGGTCTGGACCGGGGGCGGCGGCGTGGCTCCTTCCCTGGGAGTCCTGACCCCCGACCCCCGGGGTCCCCTGGCTCCTCCCCGCAGAGGCCGTTCACTCCCGACCCCGCACTCACCCGCCCAGGTCTCGGTCAGAGCCAGGGCCCCGGAGAGGAGCAAGAGGAGGGTTCGCGGTGACATGACCCACAACCTCGGCGTCTGGGGAGAAACTGCGGCGGGTCGGTGGAGACTTTATAACCGGGAACCGCGGGGACGCTGACTGGCTTCTAGAAACCGGACACGCAATGGGAGTGAGAAGTGGGGTCGCGTCACGAGTGTCCAGGCAGGAGGGCCCGACACTGGTTGTGAGAGGAAAAAGTGAAACTCCGGGAGACTGGGAATCCCCCCGCGGAGCGTCCCCGCCCCAGAGACCGCCTGACACCCTGAGAGCCTGAGAGCCTGCCCCTCCCGGGACCTGGGACTCTGCCTGATCCCTCCCCTCCTGCACCGAGAGCTCTTTGTCACAGTGTCTCCCTGAGTCCTGGCCCAGGGACTGTGTAGTCAGCGATTTTCACAGCATTGTGGTCAGAATATTTATACAGTCTTACAAACTAGTGACGACCCCACAGATAATTTTATGTGGTTACTTCTATCGGTACTTTCCAAAGTAGAAATAATAGAGTTTAAAACTTTTAAATTAATTTATTTAGAATAATATTAATAACCCATGATTTAATATGAAAAATAACTACTTCCCAAAATAAACACGGTAGTGGGAAAAGTGGAGCTTTTCAGATTTTTATATTTTTGCAAGTCTCTCTGTTTCTTGTCTGTCTCATTAGAAGACCCCTGGATGTTCATGTTTGCTTCTTCAATGAATCCGTTCTTTTGATTGAAGTCTATGAAAATAAACAGGCCCACACAGATGTAGGAGTAGTATTTTCAAAAACCTTTTCAGACAGTCATGGATGTTAGTCTTTGATACAAAACGAAAACTACACAAGTGGTAGTTTCTCAAAGGTTATTTTCAAAGTGGACCTGAAACAATATTATTAACTATTCCCTATTCTGTTACGTTAAACTCCATAACCCTATTTTGCACATTGAATGTCTCTTGTACTAAGGTAAGATTTTAAAAAAGTAATACGTTGTTTCACTAAGTTATATAGATCTTCCAGTGTCATTCATTCTTTCAAGTAAACATTGTATTCCATGAAGAGGAGGGTAGTTCAGGTCACACAAATTATTTTCCTTGGGACATAGTACTTTGGAATGTAGCAGAAGGGCTTGATGGGTACTTCCCATGTCATCTTAGAAGGTACTTTTAAAATGTGGATTTAAGGGAGTTCCCTGGCCGTCCACTGGTTAGGACTCAAAGCTGTCACTGCCATGGCCTGGGTTCAAGGGTTCAATCCCTGTTCAGGGAACTAAGATCCCACATGCTGTGGGGCGTGGCCAAAAAAAAAAGTGGATTTAAGGATGATTTAGGAAACAAAAGAATTTTTATGTATTTTTTAAAGTTTTTTTTAATGAGGTATAGTTGATTTACAATGTTGTGTTAATTTCTGCTGTACAGCAAAGTGATTCAGCTATACATGTGTATATACATTCTTTTTCATTTTCTTTTCCATTATAGCTTATTAAGGAAAGATAAAAATTTGTAATGCATCAACCAGAATGTTTTAAAGCAAACCTGCTTTTTTTTTTTCTGCAAGTAAGTTGTGGTGAAAATAATTATATTGCAGTTTGCTACAGTAGTCTCCATCACTGCTAAGTTATACCTCAAAGCAAATGTCAACATAGTGGAAAGTCAAATAATATCTTAGTAATGCTGTGAAAGTAGGTTTCACCTCATGGATCTCATGAAAGGGTCTCAGTGACTTCAAGGGTTCCACAGATCACACTCTGAGAACTGCTGTTCGAATAAACCTGGAAAAATCTCCTAACTGACCCTTGCTTTTGCCTCCTCTTCGTTTTGGAGAATCCCTCTCCCTGAGCTGGACTCCCTGCCTCCCCACACTTAGCTGAGGGCCCTGCCCCCAGGGCTCCTCTAGGAGAGAACTCACCCCTTGGAAATTGATCCCAGAGAGTGTCCTCAGTCTGGGAAGGGAGGTAGGGGGACAGGTGTTTCCCCTTTGAACCTGGAAACAGTTTGTGCCTGAAGGCACCGTACCCACTCATAACCTAGTTTGGTTTTGTTACACACCAGCTAAGTATGTATTCATATCCCAGACAGAAATCTGACATCATCTCTAAGAGAAATAATATTGGCCGTTTCATGGGTCCATTATATCTGACTTGAGGCCCAGAAAACATGAAGAGCAGTCCTGTCCAATAGAATGTTCTGTGGTGAAGGAATTGTTCTATATCTGTACTGTCAAAATCAGGTAGCCACTAGCTACAGGTCGCTCTTTAGCACCTCAGAAGTGGCTACTGTGCTGAGCACCTTAATGTTATTTAGTTTAAATAACATTACATGTGTGGCTAGTAGCTAGCCTATTGGGCATTGCATATCTATAGTGTTCTTAATTTCCAGTCTCTTCCCCCAAATAGATACTGTGTGACTCATAAGTTGATGCATATTAAAATAACCTTCACAGGGAAATCATGGATTTGTCTATGTGGGTCTTAGATATATCCTTAAAATGCAGCATGCGCAGAAAGTTTCATTAACATGTATTTTAACAACTAGAGTGTTCACACATTAAGGACACCGTGGTTTATCACCTTAAGGTCATATGTGTTCAAGACTGCCCATCGCTGGAGCCAATTCTTGTCTTTATAACCTTGAGCTCTTGCTGTTCTTTTCATTAACCTGGTAAATATAAGCAGACACTGAAGTCTTCACTTAGCCCAAGAGAAAGTATTCACTGAACACAGCATATATCAAATACCTTGTAGGACCTGTACATACTTGTGAAATGATAAAGCAGGAGATGTAAACCTTAGAATCCACCAGCTTAGAATTCTTTACTGACTGCTCCTGCTATTCGTTCCCCCCAAATTCAATCAGTTCTGTTTCCCTTCACCCTTGGACCCCTCTCTCCTAGACAAAAAAATACTTGAATTTTTTACATTTGGGGAATGAAGAGTTGTATGACCCAAAGAAGAAAAACCACTAAAAAATCATAAATTTTCTCTATGTCAACCAGACATTCACAAAGATACTAATACATGCCCTTGTCAAACTCAAAGACAAAACCATTGACAAACAGGTAGCAATGTTTTTCAGCCAAAGACCACCAGGAGAAAATCTGTGGGCAAACAAGTCGGATTTATTACTGGATGCAGCGAGGGAGATGACACACCATCGGGGACCACGGTGTCTTAGTGTGAGGTGTTAGATAGAACACCTATCTAGATAGAACATATACAGGAAGTGGGCTCTGGTTGGGTGATTTGGAGGAGGGTGTATGGAGGAGGGGCTCACTCTACACTGAGTGTTGTCAGGAAGTGGGGGCAATTCTATGACCGGGCATGTCGGTGAATCTTCCCTGTAAGGAGGAAAGACTAGAGTGAGGATGCAGCTGTGATTGGAAAGAAGCCGTGGTCGCTGGTATCAGCACAGGGAGAGGTTTGATACATTGTGAGGTGCATAGTGCTGCCTTGTTTGGTCTGTGCTTGGACAAAATGATGTTGTGGTCTTGTTTTGTCTCACTGTGTCATGGTCTCAGGTGTCCTTGTCTGATGTTGATGTTCTGTGAGGTGACATATGTCCAACAGGAGAAGAACACAGCTGCGTGGTGAGCACCAGCCCAGCTTCTGGCAACGCTGAGGCCTAAGGTAAACGTCAGACCAGCTTCTGATGTTGGAGGCTGCTTTGTCCTTCCTGAATTCAGTGTTTAAAATAACTAAATCCCAAACAAAACATAATTAAAGTGTATTAGAAAACAATTCGCAAAATAAGAAATGCAAATGTCAAACAAATATATAACAAATAAATGTAAAGAAAAATGCAAATCTGGAATAAGAAATGGGAATAAGTTAAAATCTATCATCTTGGCAAAGATAATAGTATGAGGAGAGTATTGACAGGAATTTAGGGAGAATATACTGTCATAAAGATTGATGGGATTGAAAACTGGTACAAAACTTTTAAAGGTCACTATGCAGAACGTCTCAATTTCAGTATATTTACATTAAAAAATTTTTTTATTTTGTATTGGTGTATAGGTAATTTACAATGTTGCGGGGCGTTTTGTTTTTTTAGGTGTACAGCAACTTGACTCACTTATGCATAGACGTATATATGTCCTTTTTGGGTTCTCCTCCCATATAGGTTATTATAGAGTGTTGAGTAGGGTTCCTTGTGCTATACAGTGGGTCCTTGTTGATTATTTTATAAATAGTAGTGTGTATATGTTCATCTCAACCTGCTCATTTTTCCCTGCCCACCACCTTTCCCTTTTGGTAACCATAAGTTTCTTTTCTAAGTCTGTGAGGCTGTTTCTCTTTTGTAAAGAAGTTCATTTGTATCCATTTTTAGATTCCACCTGTAAGTGATATCATAGGATACTTGTCTTTTCCAGTTTCGCTTCCTTCCTTGTGGCTGGAAATGGCATTATATCATCCTTTTTATGGCTGAGTAATATTCCATTGTGTATATGTATCCTATCTTCATTATGCATTCATCTGTCCTTATACACTAAGATTGCTTCCATGTCTTGGCTATTGTACATAGTGCTGCCAGGATCGTTGGGGTGCCCGTGTCTTTTAAAACTACGGTTTTCTCCGGATCTAGGCCCAGGATTGGGATTGCTGGGTCACATGGTTCTTGTATGTTTACTTTTCTAATCAACCTCCATACTGTTCTCCCTAGTGGATGTACCGATTTACATTCCCACCAACAGTGTAGGAGGGTTGCCTTCAATATGTTTACATTATGACATAGAAATTTCTCTTTCAGAAATTTATCCTGCGAAGATAATCACACATGTTCTCAAAAATATATATTCAAGGATGTTCTTGAATTGTGGTTTATAAAAGCAAAGAATGGAAACAAGCTAAATGCTATAGTCATTGTAATGATGGTAACTATGAATAGGGGAACACTTAATAAGAATTAAAGCAATAATGCCATGTAATTTACATAGTGGGTCAAATTTATTCCTCAAAGCAAACCCATGAGGGGACTTCCCTGGTGGTCCAGAGGCTAAGACTCCAAGCTCCCAATGCAGGGGCCCAGGTTCGATCCCTGGTCAGGGAAGTAGATCCCGCATGCCACAATGAAGACCTGGTGCAGCCAATAAATAAATTAATTAATTAATTAAAACAAAAAGCAAACCCATGAGGCACCCAACATGTGATCCCTTTGTACAGACACAGAGAGAGAGACTCAGAGAGAGGAGACACAGAAGTGGAGACTCAGAGAGGTTAAGGAGTGTATATTTCAAGGCCACCTTCAATCAGGATCTGGAGACACTGGAGAAAAAATGAAGAACAACAGTTAGGACCTGGGTGATGTGCGACAGGCACTGTGGTGAGGCAGATGGACAGAAATGACAAAGAAAATTGTAAATCACTACTGAGCTAAGTGCTGTGAGGAAGAAGTTCATGATATCATGAAAGTAGATAACCAAGAGACCTGACAGCTCCCCTACCACTGTTAGCAATAATATTTGAAAGATGTAAAAGATATATGGTATATAAAACAAAAACAGAATTCTATACAATTATATAAAATCATAGAACCAAAAAAGGGCTCTTTGAAATTAAAAATAATGTCATAGAAGTGTATAATTCAGTAGATGAATTGAAAAATTACAGTCATACCCACAGTAAGTAATAGGAATAGAAAAGTAATAGCAAGGAGGAGAGAAGACCTGTAAGAATATTCCTCTATCAATCAAGAGATTCCAGCGAGTAAGCAATACAAGTTTCAAAAATAAGGGAGAGTAGGAAATAATAAAAAAAAATTTTCAAGAAAACCTCTCGGAGTTTACAGACAAAAATTTACATCTGAAATGGCCTAAGCAAACTCTTAACTGCAGTAGATGAAAACAGACAGATGCTAAGAAACATCACAGTGAAATTGCAGAAAGGATGGAAAAGAAGAGAGACCTTGAAAACTTCAAGAGGCAAAAAACATGGGCCTGGAGGCTAGAAGACAGTGAAGCAATGCCTTCCGAATTCTAAGGAAAAAAATCAGTATTTCCAACGCAGAGTTCTATATTGAGTCAAGATGAGAGTAAGTCCTAGGGTAGCCTAAGACATATCAGAGTTACAATGTTTTCCTTTCCATGTTCCCTTCTTCAGGATACTGTTAGACAAAGTGCGGGGGAAATGATGGAGAAAACCAACAACAGGGAAACATGGGATCCAGGCAACAGGGAAGCCTTGTAAAATTATACAGTAGGAGAGAGAGGCAGAGGGCTGCCCAGAATGAAGAGAAGGAGATCCGGGACGTCAGCCCTGCCCCAGGTGTGCAGGGAACCAGTCTCCGTGTGGCAGCACGGAGGGCTGTGGGAGAGTCTGTGCAAAGAAGTGAAGTTGGTGGAATATCCGATGTGCTTGAATGTATTCAGAAAGACTTAGATTCTGCGCAGAGTTTTATAATGATTTAAAATGAGTACAATATGGGGCTTCCCTGGTGGCGAAGTGGTTAAGAATCCGCCTGCCAGTGCAGGGGACAAGGGTTTGAGCCCTGGTCCGGGAAGATCCCACGTGCTGCGGAGCAACTAAGCCCGTGAGCCACAACTACTGAGCCCGCCTGCTGCAACCACTGAAGCCCGCGCACCTAGAGCCCATGCTCCGCAACAAGAGAAGCCACTGCAATGAGAAGCCCGCGCACTGCAACGAAGAGTAGCCCCGCTCGCTGCAACTAGAGAAAGCCCACATGCAGCAATGAAGACCCAAAGCAGGCAAATAAACTAAAAAAAAAAAAAAAATCAGTACAACCAAAGTAAGACATTATTTATTCCAGCGAAATCTTAAATATCCATTCAAGAAAAGTAATCACAGTCTACTAAATGCTCACTTGTGACTAGCATTTCCGTCATCATCATAAGGCAAATATTGCACAGCGAGCTAATCAAAATTACAAAACTGATAGATTTATAATTGTAAGTTATAACTATTTTGGGAAGACAGGGGTGTGTGAAAGAAAAACCAATTAACTAAAGATGATACATAAAACTGAAAGCAAAGGAGTATTAAAGGCATGCATTTTAGAGACATAGAAGAAACAATTAGAGAACCAGCTTAAGAACTAAAAGAGCTTCTCTCTGAGATTCAAGAGATGGGGGACATGGAAGATTGGGGACATCGGTCTAGATATCAAGTCTTGTAGAAGTATTTTACTTTTTAAAACTATGTGCACATATCCATTAGCTAAAAATAAAAAAGACAACCTAGTAGATGAGAGAATGGCCTTTGGCCTTAGGAATTGTTCTGTTAAGAAGAGTCACAGAAATGGAGCAGCAGTTGGAAGGAAACTGTACACAGAGTGGTGGATGTTTATGGGAGAATTTTGTTTTGATTTATTTATTTTTGTTTGATTAATTTTAATGGGAGGAATTGCAGCATGTTTGTAGGCAGGGATGAAGGAGCAATAGAGAGTGGGAAACTGATGACACAGGGGAGGATGGAGTCGGATCCTGTACCCACGCTGAGGGGCAGCCTGAGACAGGAGGGGACCATCCATCATCACTGGTGGGAAGGTGAGATACAGGTGCAGATGTGGGAATAGTGGAGAAGGAGGATGTAATTCTCACCTGAGTGCTTTTTTTTTCTGAGTTAAAAAAGAAAAGCTCATCATTAAGAACAGGGAGTGAGGGATGAGTGGAGGGGTCTGAGGGGAAAGGAGGAAATGAGAAATCGCCCTCTCAGGGGTGTGAGGGTGAGCTGACTGGGAAATGGCGTCTGCAGAGTGCAGGGTGGGGGCCACTGAGGTCTGGGCTGTTCAGCTTAGAGAAATTTCCAGCTCTTGGGCAACAACAGGAGGATGTATAAGAAACGAAAGAAAAATGCAACAAAATATCTGCAAATGTGAGGATTACATTCTTTTTACTTTGTCATTTATCACTTTCGACACTTTATTACTTGCTTTACAGTGAACATACATTATATTCTATATTATACGTTACACATATACATCATAATAAGAATTCAAAAGCTTTGCTTAAATTTTTAAAAGGAAGGCAAGTGGGCAGAAAAAGTGAAGAGCTGTGGGCACAGAGCTGGACGTGCCGGGCTCCGTGCCTGAGCTCTGGGCAGTGAACTCACACAGCCTTTTCTCCTTTTCTCAGGACCGTGTTTTCTTTGGAGGCCAAGCAGGATTTTTCCCTTCTTTTTTCAGGGTGGTCACTTATTAGGACCTTGTCACCTCTTTGATGCTTTTAAGATAGTTTTTATATTTTACATGGCATTTTCAGCTATTTTCAGTGAGCAGAATTCTCCCTACAATCCAGCCCATCTTCTCCAGTAATGGAATTTCTGTGGCAGAATAGCTCAGTTAAAAGACTTTGGGTGCCAAAGTAGAGAATGTGTTTCCTAATGCATGATCTGAAGAGGATCTGTCAGGTGTTTTACAAGTGCAAGGGATTTTAATGTAATTTTTGAAAGCATATTTACCTACACAGAAGGGGACTGAAAAGGTACTCAGGGGTATACAAAATAAATAATTCATGTTCTCCCTCTCGTCCCCCATTTGCCCAAGTCCTCTACTTGGAAACCACTGCGGTTGGCAATTTCTCATTTTCCTTCTCCCCAAATATATCTCTGCATTAATGAATACTGTTATGTCAGTAAAAGAGCTCAGGCCACAGACTGGGAGAAATTATTTGCAAATTCACATATCTGATGAAGGACTTGTTTTAGAATACACATAGAACGCTTAAACTCAATAATATGAAAACAATTTAAAAATGAAGGAAAGTCTGAACACACACCTCTTCAAGAAGATCTATCCATGGAACTGCATATGAAAAGATGCTCAACATCATATATTATTAGGAAATGTAAATTTTAAAAAATGATGTATCATCACACCTATTAGAATAGCTAGAATCCAAGAACTGGTGATACCAAGTGTTGTCTAGGATGCGGAGCGACAGAAACCCTCACTCACTGGGGCAGGAATACGAAGCAGCACAGCCCCTAGAAATGATGGTCAGCAGTTTCTTATAAAGCTGCACATAGACCCTCCATCCAGTCTACTGAGCGCTCTAGTCCTCATGCAACTCATCTGAAAACTTATATATGCACAAACCCCGGCACACCAAAGTTTATAGCAGAGCGCCCCTCAAGTGTGGGCTGCACGTAGTGACTTCCTTCTAAAGGCTGCAGTACGGAAAGTAGGGAAGTAAAAATAAAAGTTCACAAGGAGAAACCTGGGAAATGTACCTTAGCTGGGTGATGAGGTGAACTTATTACTGATTATCAAGGGGAGAGTATACACCCTTGTTGTGTGGAGAATGTCACTTCATCTCTGTCGTCTTCTTCCCCAAAATACTTTGCCCCAGTCAACCAACTGGAATAGAGGGACATTCTACAGTATCCCTGAGCAGTACTCGAAAACATCAAGGTCATCAAACATAAGGGACCTCTGAGAGACTGTCACAGCCACAGGAGCCTGAAGGAGACATGATTGGGACTTAACACAATGTGTCTTTGATAGGATCGTAGATCAGGAAAAGGAAAAACGAATGAAGTCCAAATAAATTCTGGAGTTTATTAATAATGTATCAACATTGCTTCATTAGCTGTGACAAATGTATGATGGTGATATAAGATATTACCACAGGGAGACTGAGCGTGGGATTTACAGGAACTCTCTACTAACTCTGCTACTGTTTTTGTGAATCTCAAACTACACTAAAATGAAAAAAAAAAAAAGAATATCTGCCAGAAACGAACAGGGAGTGAAATAATAATCAACTTTGAGTTTTCCAGAGTGTTTTCATCAATGAGCTGGAGAGATGGGTTGTGGAGAGGAAAGATGGAAACCTCAGACACAAGGCAGGGCTCCAGGGCTCTCCTCCCCTCTAATCCCCGCCGCATCCCCGAGCCCGACCCCAGAGCTGCTCAGGCAGCATCTTCATCCCCCGATTGCTGACCAGCCTCCAGGGCAGCCATCTCTGTCGGACTCAGACCACAGCCCATCCTCTCCCTTCACTGTGCTGAATAGGAGAGGGCGGAGTGGTGGCGCCCCCGTGTGGCCACAGTTGCTGATGACAGGCGACCTGAGCTCCCCTTTGACCCCCTTACAAAACACCTGCCCAGGGTTTCCTTGGGCTCCCAGTAGTGGGTCAGTGCTACACACAGAAGTTGGAGTTCATCCAGCGTCAAGTTCAAAGTCTGAACTGTTACTCAGAATACATGCTGACACGGACCTTTTTCTCCCCATCAAACTACCAAGGAAGGACTAAGGCCTCAGGGAGGCAGATTTCGAGGCCATTAACAGCTGGTTCCCAAGTCCAGGGTGGACCCCACAAACAGACTGGGTGTCCTCAGTCTCCAGGGGTGGGACCTTGAACCCCAAGTCCTTGTCACTTCTTGCAGCTGCTGACAGGGTTATAGACTCTTCCTCTAGGGAATCAACTCTGGAACCTCCATCCCTAGAATGGGGTAGAAGGGGGGGAGGGGGAGGGGGAGGAGATCCCCTAAGATATCTGCCTATGAAGATGGGGAGGCTCCTGGAGAAGTGAGGAGAGGAAGGAAACAGTGACATTAGGGGACGGAGGCCAACAGGAGCGGAGGGGGAGGAACGAGAAAGGAGAGGGGCAGGGCGGCTCACTCAGTGGACACGGATGCGGGGAGGGTGGGGTCTGTGTGGGGAGAGGCTCAGGGGCTTCTGGCCTGGGCGCTGGTAGAGGCTCTGTTTTTCACCTGGATGATAAGTACACAGGTGCCAGCTCTCTATTTTGCTGGTAAACTGTGCTTATGTTTTCGGTGTTTTCCTGTCCTTACAGGTATGGTATAACTCAAATACACCTGGAAGAAAGAGAAAAAAGGAGAGAGGGGAGGTGGTTAAAGGAATTCCTCTCTTCCAGAGAAATAACCTCACCCCCAGTCCTCACTCCACCCCACACACACATGGTGCTGGGGGGCAGCAGGGAGACTCAAGGAAGGGAGAGTCCATCCCAGCTCACAGCCCGGGGCTACCTGGACATCGTCTCCCTGTGAGCTAAGACAGCGGTGACCACCGTGCCAAAAAGACTGGCTAAAGACCTTTGGAAAAAGACGGGCCCAGCTGGTGGAGGTGGAGAGCAGAGGACAGGAGAGCAGAGGACAGGACATGGAGTGGAGCCTGGAGACCACAGTGGGACAAGGAGATCAGCCATGAGTCTGGGCCGGGGGTCCCCCTAACATTTCCCTGAGACACAAAAACGACCTCCCCCCTCCCCAGCCCTACAGGACCCAGGCATCCCAACACCGTACCCAAGGACACCAAGCATGGCCCCTCCTGTCCAGGCATGAAATCCGCCACCATTTGAAGCCTCAAGGGTCCTCTCCGCTCCTCCCCAGTCCCGAGAGCCCAGGACACCCCAGTGTCCTGTCTCTTCTTCCCCTCCGTGGACCTAATAATAGACAGGGACCTGCTGTCTGGATCCCTCCAGCCACTTCCCAACCTAAATTTAAAGGCCCTATGGTCCTGGACTCAGATCTAATTTCTGGCGCTGATGTTGACACAGGACTTCGGGGTCAGGGGTCAGGGGAGGCTCCCCAGGGCCCCACAGGCTGCAGCTGAGCCAGGCTTCCAGCTGAACAGAATCAGCTGATTCTGGACATAAAACTGCGACCTGGAGGAGACACATCAGCCACACGGAGGAGTGAAAAGCTGCCTTTGTCTCTCCCCCCTTCCATCCACAACCAGGAAACATCCACGACACACCACAGGTGACTCTGCCCAACACACCAGGACTCCGGAGAATGCCACCCAGTGTGCATGGAAAGGTGGGTGGACTGGGACACAGAGACGAGGCTGAACCGAGGGAAGACCAGAGGCGGAGCCTGCGATCCTGTTCTCCACCTGCGGCCACTGAGCTGGAAGCCCCAGAACACCCAGTAGCAGCCGCAACAGGACACAGGAATCCAGCCTTCCAGCCTCAGCAGTGCCCAGGGCCCCAGGTAACCAGGCAGCAGCAGAAGTGGGTCCTGGGGCCCCAGCCACCAGCCCCTGAGACGCCCATGACTTTGGCCCCTCCAGCCACCCACTGGCAGCAGCAGAGCCGGAGAACCTTACAGCTCGGGACATGGCAGAGGTGCCTGCACCACCCCAGCTACCCACGCCCCCCTCTTCCCTCGTGGTTCAGGGGATCCCGGACATGAGGGAAGAGCCCACTATCCCAGGTCACAGGCAGTGATGCCAGTGGCACAGGCAGCAACAAGGCAGCAAAATCCCTGGAGGCACAAGAAGCAATAAGAGGGCACGGGACCACACCCCTGATGGGGGTGGAAAGTGCCAACTCTCCCAAGCAGGTAACGCAGGTAGGAGAACCCCAAACCTGTGCTCTAGCGCCACCTCCTGGAAGAGAAGAGAAAAGCCTCTGCTCTCTAATTTGTTGAATGGTTAGAATGAAGCAGAAAAGTGCTCCCCACTTCATCAGTGCTGGCAGAGGAACAGCACAGCAAGCACACGAAGAACCACAGTAACACTGCATCACGAAAAGTAAAGGACAGTTCTCCAGAAACCAAACTTAAGGTCATGGAATACTGTAACATAACTGATAGAGATTTCAAAACAGCTCATGAGGAAACACCACAAGCTACAAGAAAATTCAGAAAGGCAGTATAACGAGCTCAGGAATACTATGAACGAACAGAAGGAATACTTTACCAAAGAGATTGAAACGCTAAGCAAAACTATATAATTTCAATGTACTTATGTGGTGCACTTTCTTTAAATTGATACCTAAATATTTTATCCTGATGCTATTATAAATTGAATTTAAACGTATTCATTTTCCGAGTCCCGCGCTCCGGTGTGCTCCCGCCCAGCCACCCGCCCCGGACCCAGCGCCACCGTGCCCAAGTGCCCCAAGTGTGACAAGGAGGTGTACTTGGCTGAGCGGGTGACGTCCTGGGGAAGGACTGGCATGGCCTTGCCTGAAGTGTGAGAAATGTGGAAAGACGCTGACCTCGGGGGGAGGGGACACACTGAGCATGAAGGCAAGCCCTACTGCAACCAACCCTGCTACTGGGCCATGTTCGGACCCAGAGGCTTTGGGCGCGGTGGAGCGGAGAGTCACACTTTCAAGTAAATCCAGGTTTTGGAGACCCCATCCCCGGCTGCCCCCAGGGCCGCGGCCCTCTAGGTCGATGGCGGGCCTTCTCCACAGGCACCTGGGGCTGTCCTGTAGACCCCCATGCCCTCAATAAACCCGTACACTTGGAAGAAAACAAAAGAAAACACATTCATTCATTTTCCTAATTTTATATTTCTGGCACAGAACTCTTAAAATCCTTCGAATCTCCTAAGTGATGAGAGCCACAGAGGTGTGTTTTGTTATGTTAAAGGTTGGCTTTTGGACTGAACCTAAGGATGGGGGCTGGTTACCAGGAGAAGCAACCATGTTAATAGGCAGTTGGAATTTCCGGTACCACCGTATCCCCCACGTCCTGGGGTCCGAGAGGGGCCGGAGGTTTCACCTACTGCAATGGCCCATGATGTAATCAATCGTGCCTGTTTAATGAAGCCTCATAACACCCCAAAATGATGAGGTTCAGAGAGCCTCCACGCTGGTGAATACACAGAGATTTGGGGAGAGTGTCCCAATCGGAGAGGACACGGAAGCTCCACGCCCTTCCCACACACTTGCCCTTTGTGTCTCCTCCGTCTGGCTGTTCCAGAGTTACACCCAGTAGTCTAGTAAGGAAAGTGTTCCTGTGAGTCCGTGAGCCGCTCTAGCAAATTAATCAAACCCGAGTGGGGGATCATTAGAACATCCAATCTGTAGCCAGTCGGTCAGAAACACAGGTGACAACCTGGACTCGAGATTGGCATCTTAAGGAGGGGGCGGGCGTGCAGGACTGAGCACTAAACTGTGGGGTCTGACAGTGCCCACGGTAGAGTCAGAGTTGAGTGAATGGGGTCACAGGGGAAATCCAAACATGGGAATATTGTAATCTGATGATCGCAATATTAATGGTAAGGAAAGAAGGACGGGAGGGTGGGAGAAAAAGCCTGGGTTTTGCCTGCGATCATCTGTCTCCTGCTACACAGAATGGCCAGCCTGGGAGAGATGGGAGAGCTCCAGAAAAGAGAAGGAAACAATAGTTTTACCCACTGTAATCTTACACCTTCCCCCAAGGAGCTGAAATAGACACTGTTTGATTTCACCCCTCCCTTCCTAGAGTTTTAGACAAAGCTTCAACTAAGTAATTGGTGTCGACCTGTGCAGGTGTACCGCGTCTTATTGCATTTTGAAGATACTGCATTTTTTACTAATTGAAGGTTTGTGCCAACCCTGCAGTGAGCAAGTCACCAGCGCCACTTTTCCAACAGCATTTGCTCACTTCATGTCTCTGTGTGTTGGGCTGCACCCCGCAGGCCTACAAGGCCTGTGCTTGCCCAGCTTCAAGACAGAAGAAAGGCTCGGAGTCAGCAACAGAGGCATCAGTGGTGTAATGGATGGGGAATCTTACACGTCTGAAGCAAGATCCTGGAGCGGCACCCCACCGTGTGCGGGGGGCCAGGGGGTATATTACCAGTTATAGGGGAATTGACATCAGGTGGGCTCATTAGTTACCAGGGAAACCAGTAGAGGGCACACCCCTCACATCCTCCCTGATAAGAACAATCACTAGCTAGGGCTGGGGGCAAGTATGTAGCGGGTCAGTCATGTGTAGGTGAAGGAGGCCTTGGTGGGACAGGGGATGTACAAGAGAACAGCCATCCTGAGTGGCCTGACCATACACTGTATCAGAGTTTGGTAATTCAAACAATATTTCAAACTTTTCATTATTATTATATTTATTATGCTGGTCTGTGATCAGTGATCTTTGATGTTATTATTGTAATTGTTTGAGGGCACCAGGAACCACCCCCATAGAAGACAACAAACTTATGGATAAATCTGTGTGTGTTCTGACTGCTCCACCGACCAGACGTTCCCTCATCTCTCTCCCTCTCCTCAGGCCGCCCGATTCCCTGAGACACAACAACATGGAAATTAAGCCAATTAAAAACCGTGCAATGGCTTCTAAATGATCAAGTGAAAGGAGAGTAGCATATGTTTCACTTTAAATCAAAAGCTAGAAATGATTAAGCTTAGTGAGGAAGGCATGTCAAAAGCCTAGATAGGCTGAACGCTAGGCCTCTTGCACCAAACAGTTAGGCAAGTTGTGAAAGCAAAGGAGCAGTTCTTGAAGAAAATAAATAGTGCTACTCCAGTGAGCACATGAATGGTGAGAATGCAAAACAGCCTTATCGCTGATATGGAGAAATTTTTAGTGCTCTGAATAGAAGATCAAACCACCCACAGCATTCTCTTCAGCCAAATTCCAAACCACAGCAAGGCCCTAACTCTCTTCAATTCTATGAAGGCCGAGAAGGTGAGGAGCTGCAGGAGAAAAGTTTAAAGCTAGCAGAGGTTGGTTCATGAGGTTTAAGGAAAGAAGCCGCCTCTGTAACATGGAAATGCGAGGTGAAGCAGCACTGCTGACGTAGAAGCTGCAGCAAGTTATCCAGAAGGTCTAGCTAAGACCATTATTAAGGCGGCCACACTAAATAACAAATTTTCTGTATAGATGAAACAGCCTTCTATTGGAAGAAGGTGCCATCTAGGACTTCCATAGCTAGAGAGGAGAAGTCAATACCTGGCTTCAAAACTTCAAAGGCCAGGCTGACTCTCTTGTTAGGGGCTAATGCAGCTGGTGACTTAAACTTGAAGCCAGTGCGTATTTTCCATTCCTCAAATCCCAGGCCCTTTGAGGTTTATGCTAAATCTACTCTGCCTGTGATCTGTAAATAGAACAACAAAGCCTAGATGAGAGTACATCTGTTTACAACATGGTGGACTAAAGGTTTTCAGCCCACTATTGAAACTTACTGCTCAGAAAAAGATTCCTTTCAAAATATTACTGCTCATTGATGATGCACTTGGTCACCCAAGAGCTCTGATGGAGATACACAATGAGACTTTCCCTTCTCTCCTGCTTTCACTGGTTGCTCATGGACCAATGACATGGTCTTAGGTATGTTGGGTCATGCTGATAAGGGCAACATCCCAGGCACAGCAGAAAACAAAGGTCAAGGAGACCTGGATGCTTGGACATCCTCGTGGTGCAGAGCCACCCTAGCAGCCCTGGAACTGCCTGCCTCACTGTCATGGGAGCCACACACTAGCTTCCATCCTGTGAGACCACTGTTATTTGGGTTTCTGCTGCACATACTGAATTAATACATATCGAGAGAATAGGACTTCCCAGGAGTGTGTGGCCATGGTGGTCTGTTCTGGAGATGAGCAGAGATATATTTCGTGTCACATCTGTGGGCTCTTGGGGCATTACTGTGAGTTAGAGAAAGGGAGAACTGGGCCAGAGGGGGCAGCACAGAGAGATTGGAGATTGTTACCCTCCTCATCTTTCTAGCCATGGGGTCTGGCCTAGGCAAGTGTTTGGGTCACCGGGTGTTAGATTTGGCAGTCCTTGTTTCTTCACTTCCTGTCCTCCTTGCGGACCAGACCTCCTGCTCATCCTACCTAGGACCAGAATCACTGCTGGTCACCTCCTCATCACCCTGTCTGATGACAGGGATTGTGGAGGTGGAAATCTAGAGGATTAACCCCTCAGGTAGAAAAGGAGTGCAGGGTCATTCCGCCTCAGATTCCGTGAGGAGTCTGTGCTTCCCCCAACTGGTTTGAACAGCTGACTTTTGGATAGTTGACCTTCGGTCCCTCATATCCTGTGCCCTGGTGATCATAAAATTCTATCACTTCACTGTATTCTCTTTATTACAAATGAGTCACTAGGTCCAGCTTATACTCCAAAGGTGGGAATTACACAAGTGCATGAACACCAGGAGATGGGAATCACATCTTAGAAGTATGCGCACCACAAGGGGGACTCTGGTAACCACCTGAAAGTGTGGCATCTCACAGGGCTGTGGCCAGGAGTGCAGAGATCAGAGCTGAGGTCCAAGGGATTTTGTGTTCATCCCACAGGAATACAGGACAAAATTATGATGCCAGAAAGGTAGCCCAGTCTTCTAGGTAATTTGGGGAATGGAAGAGGCAAAAGGCTAGGTAGAAATATAAAGGAGAGGAAATAAAAGGACACCCAGCAGTTCTAATAGTTAATGTTCTCACTTATTTTCTTATGTTTCTGAGAATTTGCAAAAGTCATTTTGTTTAATAGTTACATGGTTTAATAATCAGCATGACCTTAAATAACTCAGGAAATATAATGAACCGAGGGATGAGGAAATCACATGACTCAGGCCTGACAAGTCAGGTTACCACGTTGTACCACATCCACCTAGCAACAGGGACTGGTCCAAGTGTAGTCTTTCCTCTCCAGTACTTTATGTATGGTCAGTGTGAGAAAGATGTTTATCTTTCTGCTAAAGTTGTGAAAGTGGGTAATGTGAGGGGCTTAGAGATCATATTGTCTGTCTTCCCCAGGAACAGTGAAAGAGAAGAGAAATTGAGGTCTGATGACAAGTTTGAGTCTCCGGGTCCAATCATGTATCTAACTGGCCTCACCCCCGGCCTTCCCCGGTAAATCAACATGTTAAACCTCTTTTGCCAAAGCTAGATTCATTCCAGTTTTGTTAACTTGTAAGTGAAAGAGTCCTCTCACAAGAAGGCAGACTTTTCTGTGATGCTGGGTATTTAGGTAACACTCGTTCACATATTATTAAGACTTTATTTTTGTAGAGTAGTTTTAAGTGCACAGCAAGATTGAGGGGGATATACAGAGATTTCCCATATACTCCCTGCCCCCATACATGCATAGCATGCCCCATTATCAATGTCCCCTGCAGAGTGGTGCGTTTGTTACCACTGATGGACCTACATTGACACATCATCGTCACCCACAGTCCGTAGTTTATATTATGATTCACTCTTGGAACTCTACATTCTGTGGGTTTGGACAAATGTATAGGAACATTTGTCCATTATTATAGTGTCAGACAGAGTGTTTCACTACCCTAAAAATCCTCTATTTTCTGCCTACTTATTCCTCCCCTCACTCCCCAACCCCTGGCAACACATCTTTTTACTGTCTCCAGAGTTTTGCCTTTTCCACAATGTCATATGCTTGGAACCATACAGTATATAGACTTTTCAGATTGGCTTCTTTCACATGGTAGTATGCATTTAAGGTTCCTCCAAGTCTTTACAAGTCTTGCTAGTTCGTTTCTTTTTGACACTGCATAACATCCCATTGTCTGGATGTACCACAGTTTATTTATCCCTTCACCTACTGATGGATGTCTGAGTTGCTTCCAAGTTTTGACAATTATGAATAAAAGTTCTATAAATATTCATATGCAGATTTTTGTGTAGACATGTTTTTAACTCTTTTAGGTAAATATCGAGGAACACAACCGCTGGATTGTCTGCTGGATTGTCTGGTAAGAGTACATTTATTTAGTTTTGTAAAAAACTGCCAAACCGTCTTCCAAAGTAGCTGTACCATTTTGCCTTCCCACCAGCAATGAATGAGAGTTCTTGTTATTCCACATCCTCTCCAGCATTTGGTCTTCTTAGTGTTCTGGATTTTGGCCATTCCAATGCGTGCGTAGTAGTATCTCATTTTTTTAATATGCATTTCCATAATGACATAAAATGGGAACATCTTTTCATATGCTTATGTGCCATGTGTATATCTTCTTTGGTAAGGTGTCTATTAAGGTCTTTGGTACTTTTTTTGTTTTTTGGCTGCATTTGGGTCTTCGTAGCTGCGCGCAAGCTTTTCTCTAGTTGTGGCGAGCGGGGGCTACTCTTCGTTGCAGTGCGTGGGCTCCTCATTGCGGTGGCTTCTTTTGTTGTGGAGTACGGGCTCTAGGCGCATGGGCTTCAGTAGTTGTAGCACGGGGGCTCAGTAGTTGTGGCTCACAGGCTCTAGAGTGCAGGCTCAGTAGATGTGGCGCACGGGCTTAGTTGCTCCACGGCATGTGGAATCTTCCCGGCCCAGGGATTGAACCCGTGTTCTCTTCATTGGCAGGCGGATTCTTAACCACTGCACCACCAGGGAAGTCCCTTTGGCCCATTTTTAAATGAGACTGTTTTCTTATTGTTGAAGTGTAAGTGTTCTTTGCCTATTTTGAATAAGAGTTCTTTATCAGATGCGTCTTTTGCAAATTTTTCTCCCAGTCTGTGTCTTGTCTTCTCATTCTCTTGACATTGCCTTTCTGTGAGCAGATATATTTAATTTCAATGAAGTCCAGCTTATCACTTGTTTCTTTTATGGATTGTGCCTTTGGTGTTTTATCTAAAAAGTCACTGCCATACTCAAGGTAATCTACATTTCCTCCTATGTTACTTCTAGGTGTTTTACACTTTTGCATTTTACCTTTATGTCTGTGGTCCATTTTGATTTAAATTTTGTGAAGGGTGTAAGGTCTACATCTAGATTCTGTTTTTTTTTTTTTTTCGCATGTGCATGTCCAGTTGTCCCAGCCCCATTTTTCGTTTTAACATCTTTATTGGAGTATAATTGCTTTACAGTGGTGTGTTAGTTTCTGCAGTATAACAAAGTGAATCAGCTATATGTATACATATATCCCCATATCTCCTCCCTCGAGCTTACCTCTGGGCTTTCTGTCTTGTTCCGTTGATCTGTGTTTCTGTGTTTTTGCCAGTACTGTATTGTCTTGATTACTGTAGCTTTGTAGTATAGTCTGAAGTCAGGGGGTCTGATTCCTCCAGCTCCGTTTTTTCCCCTCAAGTCTGCTTTGGCTATTGGGGGTCTTTTGTGTCTCCATACAAATTTTAAGATGTTTTGTTCTAGTTCTGTAAAAAATGCCACTGGTAATTTGATAGGGATTGCATTGAATCTGTAGATTGCTTTGAGTAGTATAGTCATTTTCACAATATTGATTCTTCCAATTCAAGAACATGGTATTTCTCTCCATCTGTTGCTATCATCTTTAATTTCTTTCATCAGTGTCTTATAGTTTTCTGCATACAGCTCTTTTGTCTCCCTAGGTAGGTATATTCCTAGGTATTTTATTCTTTTTGTTGCAATTGTAAATGGGAGTGTTTCCTTAATTTCTCTTTCAGATTTTTCATCAGTATTGTATAGGAATGCAAGAGATTTCTGTGTATTAATTTTGTATCCTGTAACTTTACCAAATTCATTGATTAGCTCTAGTAGTTTTCTGGTGGCATCTTTAGGATTCTCTATGTATAGTATCCTGTCATCTGCAAACAGTGACAGTTTTACTTCTTCTTTTCCAATTTGTATTCCTTTTATTTCTTTTTCTTCTCTGATTGCCGGGGCTAGGACTTCCAAAACTATGTTGAATAATAGCGGTGAGAGTGGACATCCTTGTCTTGTTCCTGATCTTAGAGGAAATGCTTTCAGTTTTTCACCATTGAGAATGATGTTTCCTGTGGGTTTGTCGTATATGGTCTTTATTATGTTGAGGTAGGTTCCCTCTATGCCCACTTTCTGGAGAGTTTTTATCATAAATGGGTGTTGTGTTGAATTTTGTCAAAAGCTTTTTCTGCATCTATTGAGATGATCGTATGGTTATTATTCTTCAATTTGTTGATATGGTGTGTCACATTGATTGATTTCATGTATTGAAGAATCCTTGCATCCCTGGGATAAATCCCACTTATTCATGGTGTATGATCCTTTTAATGTGTTGTTGGATTCTGTTTGCTAGTATTTTGTTGAGGATTTTTGCATCTATATTCATCAGTGATATTGGTCTGTAATATTCTTTTTTTGTAGTATCTTTGTCTAGTTTTGCTATCAGGGTGATGGTGGCCTCACAGAATGAGTGTGGAAGTGCATCTTCCTCCACAGTTTTTTGGAAGAGTTTGAGAAGGATGAGTGTTAGCTCTTCTCTAAATTTTTGATAGAATTCACCTGGGAAGCCATCTGGTCCTGGGCTTTTGTTTGTTGGAAGATTTTGAATCACAGTTTCAATTTCCTTACTTGTGATTGGTCTGTTCATATTTTCTATTTCTTCCTAGTTCAGTCTTGGAAGTTTATACCTTTCTAAGAATTTGTCCATTTCTTCCAGGTTGTCCATTTTATTGGCATAGAGTTGCTTGTAGTAGTCTCCTAGGATGCTTTGTATTTCTGCAGTGTCTGTTGTAACTTCCCCTTTTTCGTATCTAATTTTATTGGAGTGAGTCCTCTCCCTCTTTTTCTTGATGAGTCTGGCTAATGGTTTATCAATTTTGTTTATCTTCTCAAAGAACCAGCTTTTAGTTTTATTGATCTTTGTTATTCTTTTATTTTTTTCTATTTCATTTATTTCTGCTCTGATCTTTATGATTCTTTCCTTCTGCTACCTTTGGGTTTTGTTTGTTCTTCTTTCTCTAGTTCCTTTAGGTGTAAGGTTAGATTATTTATTTGAGATTTTTATTGTTTCTTGAGTTAGGCTTGTATAGCTATAAACTTCCCTCTTAGAACTGCTTTTGCTGCATCCCATAGGTTTTGGATTGTCGTGTTTTCATTGTCATTTGTCTCTAGGTATTTTTTGATGTCCTCTTTGATTTCTTCAGTGATCTCTTGGTTATTTAGCGATGTAGTGTTTAGCCTCCATGTGTTTGTGTCTTTTACATTTTTTCCCCTGTAATTCATTTCTAATCTCATAGCGTTGTGGTCAGAAAAGATGCTTGATATGCTTTCAATTTTGTTAAATTTACTGAGGCTTGATTTGTGACCCAAGATGTGATCTATCCTGGAGAATGTTCCGTGAGCACTTGAGAAGAAAGTGTAATCTGCAGTTTTTGCATGGAATGTCCTATAAATATCAATTAAATCTAACTGGTCTACTGTGTAATTTAAAGCTTTTGTTTCCTTATTTATTTTCATTTTGGATGATATGTCCATTGGTGTAAGTGAGGTGTTAAAGTCCCCCACAATTATTGTTTTACTGTTGACTTCCTCTCTTACAGCTGTTAGCAGTTGCCTTATTTATTGAGGTGCTCTTATGTTGGGTGCATATATATTTATAATTGTTATATCTTCTTCTTGGATTGGTCCCTTGATCATTATGTAGTGTCCTTCCTTGTCTCTTGTAACATTCTTTATTTTAAAGTCGATTTTATCTGATATGAATATTGCTACTCCAGCTTTCTTTTGATTTCCATTTGCATGGAATATCTTTTTTCCATCCCCTCGCTTTCAGTCTGTATGTGTCCCTAGGTCTGAAGTGGGTCTCTTGTAGACAGCATATATGTGTTCTTGTTTTTGTATCCATTCAGCAAGCCTGTGTCTTTTGGTTGGAGCATTTAATCCATTCACTTTTAAGGCAATTATTGATTTGTATGTTCCTATGGCGATTATTCTTAATTTTGGGGGGTTTGTTTTTGTTGGTCCTTTTCTTCTCTTGTGTTTCCCACTTAGAGAAGTTCCTTTAGCATTTGTTGTAGAGCTGGTTTGGTGGTGCTGAATTCTCCTAGGTTTTGCTTGTCTGTAAAGCTGTTGATTTCTCCATTGAATCTGAATGAGATCCTTGCTGGGTGGTGTAATCTTGGTTGTAGGCTCTTCCCTTTCATCACTTTACATATATCATGCCACTCCCTTCTGACTTGCAGAGTTTCTGCTGAGAAATCAGCTGTTAACCTTACGGGAGTTAACTTGTATGTTATTTGTCATTTTTTCCTTGCTGCTTTCAATAATTTTTCTTTGTCTTTAATTTTTGCCCGTTTGATTACTATGTGTCTTGGCGTGTTTCTCCTTGTGTTTCTCCTACAGGAGACTCACAGCGCTTCCTGGACTTCGGTGGCTATTTCGTTTCCCATGTTAGGGAAGTTTTTGACTATAATCTCTTCAAATATTTTCTCGGGGCCTTTCTCTCTCTCTTCTCCTTCTGGGACCCCTATAATGCGAATGTTGTTGCGTTTAATATTGTCCCAGAGGTCTCTTAGGCTGTCTTCATTTCTTTTCATTCTTTTTTCTTTATTCTGTTTTGCTACAGTGAATTCCACCATTCTGTCTTCCAGGTCACTTATCCGTTCTTCTGCCTCAGTTATTCTGCTATTGATTCCTTCTAGTGTAGTTTTCATTTCCGTTATTGTATTTTTCATCTCTGTTTGTTGTTCTTTAATTCTTCTATGTCTTTGTTAAACATTTCTTGCATCTTCTCGATCTTTGCCTCCATTCTTTTTCCGAGGTCCTGGATCATGTTCACTATCATTATTCTGAATTCTTTTTCTGGAAGGTTGCCTATCTCCACTTCATTTAGTTGTTTTTCTGGGGTTTTATCTTGTTCCTTCATCTGGTACATAGCCCTCTGCCTTTTCATCTTGTCTATCTTTCTGTGAATGTGGTTTTTGTTCCACAGGCTTCAGGATTGTAGTTCTTCTTGTTTCTGCTGTCTGCCCTCTGGTGGATGAATCTGTCTAAGAGGCTTGTGCAGGTTTCCTGATGGGAGGGAGTGGTGGTGGGTAGAGCTGGGTGTTGCTCTGGTGGGCAGAGCTCAGTAAATCTTTAGTCCCCTTGACTGCTGATGGGTGGGGCTGGGTTCCCTCCCTGTTGGTTGTTGGGCCTGAGGCAACCCAACACTGGAGCCTACCTGGGCTCTTTGGTAGGGCTAATGGCAGACTCTGGGAGGGCTCATGGCAAGGAATACTTGCCAGAACTTCTGCTGCCAGTGTTCTTGTCCCCACGGTGAGCCACAGCCATCCCCTGCCTCTGCAGGAGACCCTCCAACACTAGCAGGTAGGTCGGGTTCAGTCTCTTATGGGGTCATTGCTCCTTCCCTCAGGTCCTGATACACACATCACTTTGTGTGTGCCCTGCAGGAGTGGAGTCTCTGTTTCCCCCAGTCCTGTCAAAGTCCTGCAATCAAATCCCGCTAGCCTTCAAAGTCTGTTTCTCTAGGAATTCCTCCTCCCGTTGCCAGAACCCCAGGTTGGGAAGCCTGATGTGGGGCTCAAATCCTTCATTCCAGTGGGTGGATTTCTGTGGTATAAGTGTTCTCCAGTCTGTGAGTCACCCATCCAGTGGTTATGGGATTTGATTTTGCTGTGATTGTGCCCCTCCTACCATCTTATTGTGGCTTCTCCTTTGTCTTTGGATGTGGAATATCTGTTTTGGTGAGTTCCAGTGTCTTCCTGTCAGTGATTGTCCAGCAGCTAGTTGTGATTCTGGTATTCTCAAAGAGGGAGTGAGAGCACGTCCTTCTACTCCTCCATCTTGGTTCAGGCCCTGTATGACTTCTAATCTTCCAAATTTGTTAAGTGGGGACTTCCCTGGTGGTGCAGTGGTTAAGAATCCGCCTGCCAATGCAGGGGACACGCGTTTGATCCCTGGTCTGGAAAGATCCCATATGCTGAGAAGCAAGTAAGTCCATGCGCCACAACTACTGAGCCTGCGCTCTAGAGCACGTGAGCCACAACTATTGAAGCTTGTGTGCCTAGAGCCCGTGCTCTGCAACAAGAGAAGCCACCACAATGAGAAGCCCGTGCACCACAATGAAGTGTACCCTCCGCTTGCTGCAACTAGAGAAAGCCCGTGCACAGCAAGGAAGACCCAACGCAGCCAGAAATAAAATAAATAAATTTATTAAAAAAAAAATTTGTTAACGTGTGTTTTATGGCCCAGAATGTGGTCTATCTTTGTGAATGTTTAATGTGAGCTTGAGAAGACTGTGTATTCTGCTGTTGTTGGCTGAAGTAGTCTATAGATATTGATTATATCCAGTTGATTGATAGTGTTTTGAGTTCAATTATGTCCTTACTGATTTTCTGCCTGCTTGCTCTGTCCATTTCTGAGAGAGGGATGTTGAAGTCTCCAACTAAAAGAGTGGATTCATTTATTTCTCTTATCAATTCTATCAGTTTTGACTCACATCGTTTGACCCTCTGTTGTTAGGTGCATTCACATTAAAGACTGTTATGACTTTTTGGAGAATTCACTCTTTTATCAGTATGTGATGCCTTTCTTGCTATTTCTGATAACCTTCCATGTGTTGAAGTCTGCTGTGTCTGAAATTAATATAGCTACTCTTGCTTTCATTAGACTAGTGTTAGCATGGTATATTTTTCTCTATCTAGAAGCTCTGTGCCATGAGTTGGGTTCTCCCCATCATGCTGCCAGATCAGTGTTATTCCACAAGGTAGAAGCCCAGGGCCCAGGTTCTTAGGGTGACCTCACGGTCAGAGATAGAGTGATGGGTTGCATGTGTCTTTGGGAGAATCTGAGAGGATGAATCAGAAAATTCAAATATTTTGCAACCGTCATGGGACACTCCAGCAGCACTCATGTGACCATCCTGGGAACAGACAGGACAGTTGAGTTGGGGGGAGAAAGACACCAGCCTGGACGTGGGGTCTGGGATAATCTCCTGTTCCTTGGATAGCTGTAAGTTCAGGTTGAGACAACTCAGAGTAAGAGGCTCCAGGTTTCTGGGTTGGAGAACACCACTTCTGGTCCTGACCTGTGTGGGGGCCGAGTAACTCAGAAAAGCTGGAGTCAGACCTCCAGACAGATTGAGGGTGAGGCAGAGAGCAAGGCCTGAGAGAGAGAAAGTCGCACAGAGTATAGTGCCCATTGCTGCCGCCGGGGTCAAAGGGAACTGCTAATCAGTTACTTCGGGGATTGTCTTCCCCTCCATACCTGGAGAGACTGGATGCCTTAGTTGTCCTGAGCGAAGGGCGGGCCCTCAGAGTCACTCTCTTGGCACAGAATCTGGAATCCCCAGAGGACTCTTCCTGTGGTTCTACTATCAGACATAATTTCTTTTCTTGGCTTCTTTTTTCTGACTTTTTTTCTATTTATCTCTCTAATAAGTATCTTATTAACATTAATCTTTGACTTAAGAAACATTCTAAGGAGGAACAGTTTCAACATTGTCTTGCTAGATTCTGACCCTGTTCTTTAGTAATTACTCACATTTCATCTCATAATTACTTCTAACCAAAAGCACTGCAACATCCTCTATCTACATCCTTAACCTATAAAATCTGTTCCCTTCCGTCCTGTAAGTGAAACATGGACTGCACTGTCATTGAATATAATAGTTAAAACCTTTGGCCACTCACCATATAGAAAAAATCTGTTTGCACATTGCTTTGTCCCTTCTATAGTGAGGATCTGAACATACAACGTCAGCACTCGACTTGTACTTGCTTGTATTGATAGATACAGTTATAGGAATCTTCTGTTGTTTGGTCATATTTTTTTGATAAAACATTCTTATACAACTGAGCTATCAGAGCAAGTATACCCACATCTCTTGAACCCAGCAATTTAAATAAGGGACGTTCTTCTTAGGCAACTAGCATCTGCTCCCATGTCTTCAGAATGCTAAACTACGTGAGTCTTGATGAGACCACCTCTCGTTACAGAAGCCAAAAGCACGCTTTCCTAACCTTTAATGTTGCTGGCGCACAGGCAGGCATCCTATTCTCTGGCAATCTGGTGCACTTATGCCAAATTTTTCTTTAGGAGTTACTTACATGAAGAACTACGGCCTGTTCTATCCACTAATTTCCTGAGACCATTCCCTCCTCAACTCTTCATTCTCATCTCTATGTCCAGGAGAACTATACCCATCAGCTGGGTCTATGAATCCACCAAGATAGCTGCTGCCAAACCCAGCTCTGGCTCCACCCCTGTGTGTGTTCATTACTTCTTCCTCCTCTGCTCCCCACCAGATCACACCCGCTCTCACTAGCTTGTCCTCATGTGTGGTATGTTCTGTTTAGGTTCCGCCAACCCCAACCATCCTCTCAACCCCTGCGACCCCCCCAACTGCTCCTCGCTCTCACTGCAGCGCCGACACTGACTCCCAGCTCTCTTGGGGCAGAATTTGCAAGCGGGTAGGCACACATATCCCTCCCTCTTTACACTCTACAAGCCCCAGTAACGTTTAATAAGTTTCCCTTTCTCTAAAATTAGCCAAATTTGTTTTCTGCTGCTTATACTTAAGACTACTAATTTAATATTAAGCTAAGTATCTATTTCTACCACCTCAAAACACAGCTGACATAAGACTGAACTTCAGGTCAAAGTGACTTCCAAAAACTCATATACACTTGAACCTCACATGGCTTCCACTCCCCCCTTATTAATGCAAAAATTATCAGAGCATAGCAGAAAGAAATAAACCAATTCCCACTCCAGATAGCTCAAGTCTCATAATGTATCAATGGTAAGCAGGTATGAGTTGCAAAACATTTACTGTTTCCTCAGCTGCTTAGAAGGATGGCAGGAGAAATTATGTGACAGAAAAGGTGCTCTAGAAATGGATATGGTTGTTGTAATCAATTCCTATTCGTGGCAGGGGCTGCAGTCCTATGATATAGTCACTCGTTCTCATACCTTTATCTCAGTGGCAGGTGAAGAACCAAATGAAAGGCAACTGAAGAGAAAAATTAATAATTAACACGCATTTTAATAAGTACTTTAAAGACATTTCAACCATTCCCTTGTAGACAAAGCAGATCAAGTGTTACTACTCCCATTTTAGAGACAAAGCGGTGAGGACAAGAGAGTCCTGACTACCGTAAGGCTCCAGTCATCTAAGCGCATTCAGAAACCCAGCAGGACCACCCAGCTGAGGCAGCGAGTTGGGAATGAGCTAAAGGAGCAGAGGATCAATGCAAACACCCAGGGCTGTGCCCAGGAGGTCTCCTCTCAGGGTCTCAGCGTAAGTCTGGATCTCATGCAGTCAAGCCACAGGAAAGGTGAAATTCTCCCAGTGAAGGAAGATGAGAATTCATAGGGAAACTCTTGAGTTCTGGCATTGGTAAAGGTTACCTTCCCACCATCATAATCCAGAGCAGCTCCAGTCAGCCTTGGACAGTAGGACAGGATCTGGCAAGGCTCAGGGCCGGTGCATATATAGACCCCAGCTGAAGACAGCTGCAGAGTCCAGAACCCCTCCTCGGGGGTGAAGCTGAGAAACTCTCTTCTCACCATTGACCCTCCTGCCGCCCTCAGCAGGCAGAATTCTGGCCACATTCCAATGTCCTGCGACCATTCCCCTCCAACTGCTCCTTCTCACCTCTATATCCAGGAGAGCTAGACCCATCAGGGATGCCTAGAAATCCACCAAGATAGCCACTGCCAAACACACCTCTGCTTCCACCCCCGTATTTCACTGCTTCTTCTTCCTCCCCTGCTCCCCACCAGATCCTGTCCACTGTCACTTCCTGATGCACTTTGCCCCGCATGAAGCCCTTACTGCCCAGCACACCAGGCTCCGGATCAAATCGCTGACCATGCTGCTATGTGTTCATCCACAAGCCAGTGAATATCATGCTCTTCCCATTTGGAAACACTGAGAGGTAGCCTTTGGCTGTCTGGGAATTCAGGATGATCCTCACTGTGGGGACAAGGGGACAAAGGTGTGGCATCACAAAAGACAGCAAATGAGATTTATCCCATAGGTTCTGGGGCCTTTATGACAATGGGGGTGGACTCCTCAGTGGAGCAGGCCGGAAACTGCTTGTGACCTTGTGCTCATACTATTAGCAACCATATCTGGAAAATGAAGAGAACACAGAAAATTCAAGGGCACAGGCAGTGTGATGAGACTTGAGAGGGCAAAATGGTAAGGACTGAGATCACTGCAGCTGCACAAATCTGGGGAAAGGTTTGTGGGTTTGAAATCTGAATTCTCAAGATAAAGAATTTGGATACATTAGTCACACGAAGACCTTCCTCTTTAAAACGAAAGAGCTGACCCATAAGTAATGGAGCTTCATAGGAAAGCTGCAATTAGCAAACTTCAGCCACTGTCCCCTCCAGATGCTCACTTGTTTTATATTCCAGATCCCTCAACAATTTTCCTGGAATAAAAGTACCAAAGGACAGTAAGCAATTCTGACACCACATCTTCTAGGTCAAATTCTCTTACTGTTGGCTAATATAATTTTAGAAGGTGACAAAGCACCGTGAAAACTCAAGTGAAATAGAGAAATCAATTCAGGAGACACCCAGAGCTGTCCAGTCTAAAGTGGTTCATGTAAGTATCCTGGCGAACATCTGCTGAACCCACCTGGCGCTTCATTAAAGAGTACCTTCGGGCATATTCCCTGTTTTTAAACTAAGCCCTAAACTTCTAGTCCTAGACAATACTATTTCTCTCCACTCTCAAAGATACCTCTTTTAGATTCATTCTCCCAGTACTCTTTAAATTAAAAAAAAATTTTATTTTTCGGTACACGGGCCTCTCACTGTTGTGGCCTCTCCCATTGCGGAGCACAGGCTCCAGACGTGCAGGCTCAGGAGCCATGGCTCACGGGTCCAGCCGCTCTGCGGCATGTGGGATCTTCCCGGACCAGGGTACAAGCCTGTGTCCCCTGCATCGGCAGGCGGACTCTCAACCACTGCGCCACCAGGGAAGCCCCTAAATATACATCTTTTAAAGCTTTAAAGTTAAAATTAAGGAAGTGCTGGGCAGAGATGTGTAAGCTAAATACGAAATGAAAGAAATCTGAGGTCTTGATCTTAGTTTCGAACAGGATTGTATTCAAAGCAAAAAATTATTAAGTGAGACTACAGAGGGTGTTTCATGTTACTAAGAAAATTATAATCCACAATTAAGATATAACTCTCCCTAAAGGTCATACAGAAAAAATGTATTAAAATATAACAAGCAAAAACTATAAGAATACAAGTAAAATGGGCAAAAACTCATTGCTAATAGGAATCTTTGAGTGATTTCTTCTAGTCCATAACATATCAAGAAGTCAAAAAATAAGTGTCAATACAAAATACCTAAATAACAAAACTACTAAGAAAAACTTCATGGAGATATAGCAAATCCTGTTCCAAGAACACAGAGAATGTACCTTCTTTTCAAATGTTTGGAACTGTCCAAAAGTTTACAACGTACAATACAGAAAGCCTCAATAAGTGGAGAGTGGTAGAAATGGCAAAAAACTTGTCTGGTCACAAGATTTAAAAACTATGAAACATAAAACTATTAGAAAAAACCCTGCACACCACTGACAGGAAAAAAAAAAAAAAAAAAGAGGGAGAAGAATCCTTGAAGAGGATCTTATCCTGGAGGAGAATGTTGGACAGAGTTCTCACCTCCGTGTCTTGGACCTGGCTGTCTAGTGCTCGTTCCCTTCACCCGCTGCCTATAGGACGGTCCCTGCCTCGTGCTGGTTGGCAGCCAAACCATCAGGAGTTATGGTGTCTTGATCTTTGGAGTCGATGCTACTCAGCAAGCCCCTGCCTGAGCCCTCCCTGCTTTGTCTACCACAGAGCCTCCAGAGCACAGACGACACACCATCCCAGCCCTGACAGAGATGTCACCCTGAGATCTTGGGCCCTGGGCTTGTACCCTCAGAGGTCACCGTGACCTGGCAGTGTGGTGAGGAGGACCAGACCCAGGCCGTGGAGCCTGTAGAGACCAGGCCTTCAGAGGACAGAACGTTCCAGAAGTGGGCGGCCCTGGTGTTGCCTTCTGGAGACGAGCAGAGACACACGTGCCACGTGCAGCACCAGGGGCTGCCTGAACCCCTCTTCCTGAGGTCCGGTGTGGAGGAATCTGAGGGGGAACCTTCTTCTCAGGGAAGTAGGAGCCCTTCTGGGAACTTTCAGCAGGGTCAGGGCTCAGGTGTGAGGTCAGGGCCCCTCCCTCTCCTTTCCTCCTCAAAGCCGTCTTCCCAGCCCAACATCCCCGTCAAGGGAGCATTTGCTGGCGAGGTTCTCCCTGCAGCTGCTGTCAGTGGGGTTGTGTTTGCAGGAGTTTAGATGGGTCGAACTTTGCCTGCGAGAACTGTGCTCTAGAACAACAAGAGCTCAGCTTAGGAAGGGATTCTGGGTTTCATGGTTCTGACCCAAGGGTCTCTCGCCTCAGGGCTTGAACTGCAGCTCCTGTGCTCGTGACTTCTGCAGCCAACGTGCAGACATCCTGTTGTGCAGCAAAGCCTGGAGGGACCCTGGCTGGTGGGAGGCCAGCTGAGGAAGTGCAGGTGAGCTGGGAGGCTGGGGACCTGCTGGATCCCCCGAGCCCCAGTTCCAGGTCCGGCCAGTGTACGTGGCTGCCTTTGGACTCCTGGACCTTGATCTAAGTTCAGCTCCCCTTCTCCTCTATGAGGATTCCAGCAGCAGGGCCACATGAGGCCCAGAAAGTACCACATTGCCTGGGGAATGGGTCTCTTTCTAGTGGGACAAAAATTCTCAGGTCGGTCTCCAGCAGGATCCTAAATGTTTTTACAAAGATGAAGTAGTATTAAGCCCAGTCCTACAATGAACTGGCAAATCTGAAGGGAGAGTGTAACCTGCATGTGTGTCTGTCTGTGTGTGTTCACATGCGGATAGAAATGTCTGTGGATGTCTGTGTATATGTGTGTGGGTGAGTGTACACAAGCATGTGTGGGCCTTTGTATGTGTATGTGTGTTTTTGTGGTGTGCGGGTGTGCATTGCTCTGATGCGTCCTCATCCTGGCCCCCACCCTGGCCTTCTCCAGGTGCCCCTCCCACCTCAGGGGATATAAGAGACAGGACAGCTCTCCATCTGCACATGAGTAAGAAGAGGCTGAGGTGATGAGTGTTGGGGAGAAGTGGTCCTCGTCCTCTCGGAAGAAAGAAACAGGAGCTGCATGCGTGGACTCTCTTCCTCCCCAGGATTTTGCCTTAATAAATGTGTCAGATACCATTTTAAGGGACTTACATGAAGCAAATCATTTAAATCTCATCAGAGTCCTCTGAGATAGGGACAGCTATCAACCCCATTTTACAGACAAGGAAACTGAGGCCTCAGAGAGCTTGGCTGGCTCTCAGTTGGCTGAGCCGTGACTCTAAGGAAGCGGTCTGACCGCTGTGCCCAGGTCTGTACTCACTCTGCTGTGTTGACTCCCATACACTGTTCACCAGCCTCACTAAGGGTCACCTCCTCTGGGGGCTCTGACAGCTTCCCTGTCCGCTCTGGGCTCTGAGACTGGCTGGGAGTCTATTGCGTTTCTCACACTCCCTATAGGTGTGTCCATGGGGTCTGAAGTGACAGGAGAGTTGGTTCTCCATTGGCTGCTGGAGTGTGTTTGCCGGAGGTGGGGGGAAGTGAGGGTCACATCTGGGCTGGAGGGCCTCAGTGGTGTTTGCATCTGGGTGTGAGCTGGGCTTTCCAGATGCTGAAGGGTGACGACCAGCAGGGCCCATGCAGAGTTTACTCATCACTGTGTTATTCCACAGCCTGAAACCACGGCCCCTCGTGGGCCTGAGAGTCACAGGGGTGCTCACGCATCTCCTTCCCATCCCTGCTGCCCCGACTGCTCTTCTGCCAGCTGACTCCCTGGGAACATCTGCTGTCCAAGGTGACACATGAGGAGGGGTCTGGCCACAGCCCTGCTCACCAGCACTTCCTCCCACCCTGCCTGCTGCTCCCTTCTGGGGCCTCCTGGATGAACTGAGAGGACAGCAACTAGGATAGACAGAGAAGCTGACATTACGCTGGTAAAGAGAAAGCAGAATGTCTGTCACCAAGGGAAGGAAAGCGTTGCCTTAGGGAAGAAGACTGAGTAGTTTCTTGTGGGCTGTTACACTGGCAGCCTCAGACTTCTGCTGCATGTTGACAGGAGGTTGACCTTAATTTCTTGCCATGTAGGACCTGCCAACATGGCTGCTTCCTTTTTCAGAGCTTGCAAGCAGTGAAGACAGTGGAAAGTCAGCCAGCAAGATGGGGTCTTGCTCTTCTATGATCTAATCTCAGGAGTGACATCCCCGTTGTCATATTCTATTGATCAGAAGCAAGTCACAGGTCCCACCCACACTCAGGGGCGGAGAGCCACAAGGTGTGAACCCCAGGACGCAGGGATCCTTGGGTGGCATCTCAGTCTGTCTGCACTGGGACATTCCAGGTCAGAGAAGCAGGAGCACGAGGTAGTGAGGACTCTGCCCTGGCCGTGTTCACACACGGATTGCACAGTCACTGAACAGTCATTGTCACTGTGGGTCCGCCTCAGGCAGGATGATCTGCAGAACTGACTTGTGTTTATCTGGGCACCGACCTGGATACAAGAATCAATGTTTTCATCGGAAAGGTTTCTCTCCAGGTCTGTGGGAATCTGAGAGGGTCCCCTCTGAATATTTGCCCCCTTACTTTTCAAACCTCCTACACCTCTAGGAAAGTGCTGTCACTAAAGTCACCCACATTTTCTTCCCTGTGTCATCCTGCCAGCAAACCCTGGGCTCCCACTATTCCTCACATCTTACTTTCATACAGGATCCCAGAGTCACTCCTTGTGATTCTAGTTTGTTGGTTTCCTCCCCTTCATCCAGATTATTTCTTAGCGATTTTCTCTCGTGTTGATTACTCAGTTTCATTAAGAAATTGTGTTCTCTAACTAACCCTTTTCACTAATTTTTGGACCAAATGGGCCAAGGTCGTCTCTCCATTCCTCAGCTCACGTCCCACACAGGGACAGGATAAGAGTGGGGCTCCTGGGAAGTCATGGACTGGCACAGACCCTCATCGGGGTGAGACATTTAGGTCACCAAGGCATAGACCTTAGCTTTCTTTATGTCCCCGGCAGGGAGCACCACACCCGGCACACAGTATGCTCTCAATCAGCTCCCTCCCTCCTGGAAGCTGTTTCCCCAACAACTAATTATAGACTACGTTGCATTTGCCAGGTCATTTCACTCCATCGTGAGTTCCTTGATGTGTCACTCACTGAGGCCCAGCACACGGCCTGACATCTAGTAACCGCCTAGTAAATGATTACTAAATGAGTGTGGGGTTTTCTTTGGTCATTCAACATTTATTTCAACTTACTAATACATGCATAAAGTTAAAAAAATTCATATGACATAGAAGACATACAGTGAAATGTAAATTTCCTCCTCCATCCCATCCAAAACCCTTCCAAATTCCCTCCCTGGACACAGTAACTGTTACCAGTTTCGACAGTGTTATAGAGAGAGATTTCATTTTATCAGGTGGTATTTATCACATATTCTATCTGCAATTTTGTTATCAGTTAGCAATATATTGTAAGATTATTCTATTTTTAAACTACAAATCTGGCTCAGCTTAAGATATTGATAATAACAATTCTCCACTGCTGATTTAAAAAAATTTAAGTATAGGGCTTCCCTGGTGGCGCAGTGGTTGAGAGTCCGCCTGCCGATGCAGGGGACACGGGTTCGTGCCCCGGTCCGGGAAGATCCCACATGCCGCGGAGCGGCTGGGCCCATGAGCCATGGCCGCTGGGCCTGCGTGTCCGGAGCCTGTGCTCTGCAATGGGAGAGGCCACAACAGTGAGAGGCCCGCGTACCGCAAAAAAAAAAAAAAAATGAAGTATAGCAAAAATCATCTCTCTTCCATTGTAATAGAGTTCTTTTTCTGGACAAAGTCATCTAGAATAAAAACACATTCGAGACTTTCCTCATGGCGCAGTGGTTTAGAATCTGCCTGCCAATGCAGGGGACACGGGTTCGATCCCTGGTCGGCGAAGATCCCACATGCCGCGGAGCAAATAAGCCTGTGCGCCACAACTACTGAAGCCTGTGCGCCTACAGACCGTTCTCGCAACAAGAGAAGACACCGCAATGAGAAGCCCCTGCAATGCAGCTAAGCGGAACTAGAGAAAGCCCACAACGAAGACTCAATGCAGCCTAAATTAATTAATTAATTAATTACTTTAAGTAAAAAAAAATACCATTCAATCTCCACTACTTGTATCCTTTTGATTAAGTTCTGGCCAATATGATGAAGCAGATGTGAACTTTAAAATTTTGATCTTAAAGGGAAGAAACCTTTTTTCCTTCCCTGCTTTCCCTGTTTGCTCATGGACCATGAACATGGTCTTAGGTACCTTGGGTCATGCCAACAATGGTAACATCCCAGGGACAGCAGAGAAGGAAGGTCAAGGAGACCTGGACGCCTGGACATCCTCGTGGTGCAGAGCCACCCTAGCAGCCCTGGAACTGCCTGCCTCACTGGCATGGGAGCCACACACAAGCTTCCATCCTGTGAGACCACTGTTATTTGGTTTCTGCTGCACATACTGAATACATATCGGGAGAAAAGGACTTCCCAGGAGTGTGGGGCTGTGGTGGTCTGTTCTAAGATGAGCAGAGATATATTTACAGTGTCACCACTTGGGCTCTTGGGACATTATTGTAAATGGAGAAAAGGAGAGCTGGGCCAGGGCTGGGGGCGCAGCACAGGGAGACGGTTACCCTCCTCATCTTTCTAGCCATGGGGTCTGATAGGGGAGCGTTTGGGTCACCAGGTGTTAGAGATTTGGGAGCCTTCGTTTCTTCACTTCCCTTCTTGTCCTTTTCACAGACAGTTCTCTTGACATTCCAGCCAGGATGAGAATCCCTGCCTGTGGTCTCTTCCTCCTCCTCCTCCTGTCTGATGACAGTGACTGTGGAGGCTGACATCTAGAGGAGAAACTCCTCAGGTGGGGAGAGAATGCAGCATCGGTTGTCATTGGGTTCCATCAGGAATCTCTGCTTCCCCAGCCAGGCCTGGACAGCCAGCCCTGAGACAGCGGACCCCGGGTCCCTCATATCTTTTTCCCTGGTGATCCCCAAATATACATTCATCACTTCCCCTATTCCATTTGTTACCAATGAGTCACTAGGTCCAGCTTATGTTCCAAAAGTATTAGACAGGGGCATAGATACCAGAGGAGGGAGCATCGGGGACCAACTTAGAGTCTGCCGACCACAGGGTGATTTGGGACCATCCGACTACATGGCCTGTCACACGGCTGAGGGTAGCAATGCAGAGACCAGAATAAATAAGGAGTTCAAGTCAAAGGTTTTGGGGCTCACTTCACAGGAATCCAGATCAAAATTATATTCCCCAAAAACTGGCCCGATCTTCCAGGTAATTGGGGATTTTTAAAAGAGAGAACTTTGTAGGTAGAAACATAAACGTAGGAAATGAAAAGCCAGGTAGCAGCGCTGAGAGTTAGCGCTGTCTCACTGTCATTGACAACGATGCTTCCAGTTTCCGCAAGAACCACAGTGGTGAGTTAACGGGTACGTGATGTGACCACCATCCCTGCATCCTTTAAGTCTGTGAGGATGACGTTAACTTCCTTCATTATCCCAAGACACAATATTGTTTTTAATGCTCTGTCGTGGCTGAGCTTGGGAGGCTTTTTCAGGGGATTCCACTAAGCCTTTCTGGCTAAAAGCTTTTACTTCACAGATTAAAAAAAACAATATGAGGGGCTTCCCTGGTGGTGCAGTGGTTGAGAGTCCGCCTGCCGATGCAGGGGACACAGGTTCGTGCCCCAGTCCGGGAGGATCCCACGTGCCGCGGAGCGGCTGGGCCCGTGAGCCGTGGCTGCTGGGCCTGCGCGTCTGGAGCCTGTGCTCCGCAACGAGAGAGGCAACAGCGGTGAGAGGCCCGCGTACCGCAAAACAAACAAACAAACAAACAAACAAAAATACAACAATATGAGCTCTCTGGGTGACATTTCCAATTACAGCTCATAAGCTTGAGAAAACCAAAGGTAAGATTTTTCCAGATTTGGCTGATGCCCTAAGGATAAAAACAACTTTTCCCTCTGGGTTATTACCCACGTTTATATTTTGGCCTAAACAGTTATTCTCTTGATACTGTACTTATGGAAGCTTTTTATACTTTATTATTTGTGTTCACTGGAAGAGGCAGCCTTAAAACAAGTTCTATCGCGGTACTGGGAATGGAGTCTCCATGACCTATTTTTTCACTCCTGCTATTTATCTGGCACCATGGTAGGTGCGAGAATACAAGTCCACCCAAAGCAATGATTCTTTATCACTTGTGTGAGCCAGTGCTGGTTTGTGAAATGTTTGCTCTCAGCTCACAATAAGAAACACACAGACATTGAAAGTGAGTGTAAGCGAGTAAACTTCTACCTTTATCTTGTCCCAGACTGATAATTGCCAAGAAAAAGATGAGCATGTATATCATGTCATTGGATCTGCTAAGACAGTTGGATCATTAGTTCCTCATGGACCAGAGATTGAGTAACTTGGTGTCTAAACTAGTACTGATACTTTTTAAAGACTTTTGTGGGGATCACATGTAAACTGATAAGTGATATGGATACTTTCCCCAGAAAGATGTGCATGTACAAAGAAATATGAAACAGTATAAAATGTCAGTGTTTATGTATGGATCCCATGAACACTTATAGATCTTGTTTTTTTAAGCTTAGAAAGAGACAAAGGTAGGGAGAGGACATTTTGAGTAATCATTTCATTATTGAAAAATGCACTCTGCTTATCTGAGTATAAACTGGAGTAGACAGAAGCTAGACCCCATAACAGAACATCACAGAAGAAGTTGAAAGATGTCATTTATTACTTATTCATCCATCCAACCTGACTGCTTACAATGTACCAGGTCAAGTTCTCGTCTAGATCACTGCTGCAAAAATTGAAATTTGTCATTCTTTTTCCCTTCCTCACCTTCAACCTCCACCCCTAGAATCTCTACCCTCTTCCCAAGTTAGGGGAATTTCAAATTTGAAGATCTTGGTAGAAGGTAGAGACCACCTCCTTCCATAGGAGAGAAAAACCTGCTTCCAAACATTCTGGCAGGTTGAAACAGCCTGAGGCTCCACCAGGCAGGTGACCCCATGCTGGACTCTGACTCAGGACGTGGTGACACAGAGAGGCGGGAACTGTGCTGAACGCTTTGGCACATGTGGCAGAGGCGGCAGTAGTGTCATTCAGTAGTCAGGAGCAGCAGAGACAGCAGGACGAGCCGCAGGGCACACTGTCCAGCATCCGGGCTGACAGTGCTGTGAAAAGTGGCATCTGTGCCCACCTGCAGGGGCAGCGGTTCCTCTGTGGGACCCGACCTGGGTGGGATTGTGGATTCTGTTCCTGGCTGTGTAGTCTCAGGGCTGTTCTGTGGCTTTTTCCTGAAATAAAACAAAACTACAATCAATCTCTCTTTCCCGCCCTCTCTCTCTCTCTCTCTCTCTCTCTCTCTCTCTCTCTCTCTCGTTCCATTTAGAACAATTTGAAACGCTTTTTTGCCCATAAAGAATTGCATGAGAATGCCATATAGCGAAACTCTGAGAGAGCAGGGATTCAGAGACTCTTCCCCGCTGCTTTATTGAGATATGATTGATCTACAATATTGAGTAAGTTTATGGTGTACAACTTCACTTGATACACTCAATATTGCAAAATAATTACCAGCGTAGCATTAGCTTACAACTGTATCATGCCACATTATCACCTTTTTCGTGTGTGTGGAGAAAATTTAGGTCTACCCTCTTAGAACTCAAAAGCTTTTCTTTATGCTGAGTGGATAACTGCTTCTTAAATTTTCCACCTGGCTATACTGCATGGTAGAGAAAACATGTATCTCCCAGAAAATGTCCTGCCTTTTTCTTCCCAGGGAAGAAAGATTTCAATGCAGATTTAAAACCCCTCCCCACCCTGAATACTCTCTGATCCCTGACCTCAGTGGATCCCAATCTGCCTGAGCCTCAGGACTGCGTGTAGGGATTCTGACAAAGTACTCAGCCTCTTCCCCGACCCGCCATCTCAGAATGTGGGCATGAGGTCCAGGAATCCCTTATGAACAAGCCCTACAGGTGAGGCTGATGCACAGCCACGTGGGAATCCTGGTCTACATTGTTGCTACTAAATGTGTGATCTGAAGCCCAGCAACATTAGCACCAAACTTGTTTAAAATGCAGATTCTCACGCTCCCTTCCACCTGAGGTGTGCAGGTGGTGCACTGGAAGATCGGGACCCCCTGGTCTCTTTGCCGTCTAGACTCGGTGTTCAGAACCGTGCGGTCTGCTCGGGTGTGTGGGCTGATCAGATCGCATAGCTCTGGGGGGTCCAGGGTTCAGTCCTTGTCCTTCCTCATCTGTAGCCAATTCTCCCCTGGTGACCTCATCTGTTCACAAAGCTTTAAACCTCATTTATAGGGTGTCACTTCCTCCAACTATTTCCCCAGCCAGGTCATCGCACCTGAACCCCAGACTCAGTTTGTACTTTCCTAAAGCGAATGCCAGTGCTGCCGCCTCTTCAAATATGCTGCTTCCAGAGTCTCCCCATTTCTGCGGAAGGTGCCCCACATGTCTACTTGCAAATCTCAAAATTTGGGGTCTTCCTTCATTCTGCTTTCTTATAACCCAAATTTCATCCATTAGGAATTGCTGTAAAACGCCACTTTCAGAATATATCCAGAATCCAATCAGTTACTATTACTTTCCCTGCTCACACCCCAGACAATCACCAGTATCTCCAGCCTGGACACTGCACCATTTCCTACAGTTTCCTCTATGGAATCTCTTGCCCTTCACCTCCTGATTCTGCCCAGCAGCCAGATGTTTCTAGAGAGTAGTAACACCAGGTCAATCTTCTGTTCAAACCATCTTGTAGGGGCTTCCCTGGTGGCGCAGTGGTTGAGAGTCTGCCTGCCGATGCAGGGGACACGGGTTCGTGCCCCGGTCCGGGAAGATCCCACATGCGGCGGAGTGGCTGGGCCCGTGAGCCATGGCCGCGGAGCCTGCGCGTCCGGAGCCTGTGCTCCACAACGGGAGAGGCCACAACAGTGAGAAAGGCCCGCGTACCGCAAAAAAAAAAAAAAAAAGAAAAACATCCTGTAGACTCCGCACCCTTACTCAGACAAAATCAAAACCCTTCTAATATTGTCTAGGTCTATATGATCTGTCCGGACACTGCATCTCATCTCAATTCCTCTCTCCTCCAGCTACGATGGCCTCCTCACTCTTCCTTGAACACGCAGACACTCTCCTGCCCTAGTGCACTGGCACTGGAGGCTCCCCTGCCTGGAGAGAACTTGCCCCAGAATCCTCGTGGACATACCTTCATGTCCTTCACATCTCTACTCAAAGGTCACCTTCTCAATCAGGCCCACACTGACCACCCTAGTAAAACAGACATCATCCCTGTCCCCACACACTTACACGCTGGGTCACCTTCCTCAAAGCACTTACCAACTTCCAATGTAAACACTTCCCTCACTTACTAATCTCATAGTGCACACTCTGCCCTTTCCCCTAGAGCATATACTCCACATGGCTGACAAGTTTTGTCTGTTGTTAGTTCCCTGAGGTTTCCTAGATGCAAAAATAGTGTGTCATGTATCTGGCACACAAAAATATCAATTGAATGATCAGTGTAGAGCACCTCCCTATTCTAGAGACAGTGTCTTTATTAACGTGACCTCAGGCCACATGCTGTCTTGTGGCAGCTACAGCACAACATCCATTTGCAATGACATCAATGCCGCCTGTACTTTTCTCAGAAGGGCTGATCTCCCCTCCCTCCCACACCAATCAGTCTGCACACCACACACCATGCTCCTTCTCGCTTCAGAAAAGAATATCCTGCACTTATGCGTCCTATATTCCAACGTACCCTGACTCTGTTAGACTCTGCTTTCTAAATCCATCAGTTTGGATTGGAGTCAGCACTGGGCTTAGAAGATCTAAGGGCAGAAGAGGGGCCAGGCTGCAGAGAAGAGAGAAATCCAGCAAGAATTAAGTCAAGATGAGAGACATTGACTCTCTCATCTCATATTGGGTCCCTTCTGTTTGCTAATTCCAGAATCTGGTTCCTTTTAAAAGATGGGGAAAAGTTGGAAAGAAGAATCCAGCAGACATCTCTAGAAGGAGGGCAAGAGCTGGATGAGGCTGAAAATTGCTCTCTTGATACTACTGAGAATCCTGGGTGCAGGGCCCCCTTGGACTTGTGGGGACAAGACAGGCAAAATGACTCCGGCTGCTGTCAGAGATGGGGACACCCAGAGAAGAATGAGACCAAACTCTGCACATGAAAAACAACAGTCATTATTCCAACAACAACAACAACTAAATAAGCAAAATATAAACACGCACGATAAAGACAGGGTCCGAGGATGGGAGCAAGGCCCGAGCCAAGGCTACCTGGTTACAGGAAGCCCTTGCTGCCCACAGTCCTGGAGACAGTACGAGGCCCAGCTGATTTCTGAGCCTCTGAGATCACAGGTCCTGGTGGGACAAGGTTCTACTGAAGTGACGAGGACAAAGGAACAGAGCAGATGATCTGGCAGAGCAGTGACCCCATCAAAGCCCACGACGCAGTGAGCACGGAGTGGGCACAGGCCACGTCCACACTCAGCTCCTCACCGCCTCCTCCTGTCCCACCTGCAGCAGACAGAGCACAGCAAGCACACAGATTCTGGAAGGTTCTCAGCGCTTCCATTTATTTTCTCTCTCAAACTTTAAGAATCCTTTCCTTTATTATCCCAAAAACACCTCATGGCAGGAATTAGAAAAAACAAAATTCATATACAGATTTTATTTCCAACAGGCAAGTTAAGACATTATTATTCAGTGCACCACGAAGTTAAGACAGGGATGGAGGTGGCCCAGCCCTGCCTCTGCTGGAACAGGCAAGTGGATCAGGGAAGAGAACACAGGTCAGGGTGGGGAGGGGTCGTGGTGGGCAGGGGTGGGCCAGTCTCCCCACTTCCTCACATTATGCTACAAGGAACACAGACATATTCAGATGCAGCAGCAGAAACAGGAGTCATGTGATCTGAAGCCACAAAGTGGGACCGTGCATCACTCAGTCCCACGAGGCTGCTGTCTCACACTGTGAAAGAAAATAATCATGAACAAATTCCGGTCAGTCATGTAAGTGCTGACCTTCCCAACAGCCCCCCACATGCTCAAATGTCCCATTCAAGGATCCCCACCACCCGGGGCATCTCCTCCGCCCCAACATCTCTCACAATCTAGGCCCTCCAGGGTCTCATCTTTAGGATCCGTGAGAGACACATCAGAGCCCTGAGCACTGTCACTGTCTGGGGGAGAACAAAACCAGGACGTGGTCAGAACCCACAGGAGAGAAACTAGAGAAGGAACTTTAGGAGGGTGAGCCCCCCATGGCCTCCTGTCTGCACCCTCACAAGGGTCTCAGGAATCACAGCCGCTGCACACTTACTTGCAGCCTGAACGTAGCTCCCTCCTTTTTCACCTGTAAGAAGAAAACATCACGTGAGAGGCCAGGGAGAAGACTGAGTTGTGAGATCCTAGAGGAACCCTCTAGTCCTGGACCACAGAGAACTTTCCAGAACTGTTGACCAAAACCCATGATAGGATCAGGAACACAAAGAAAGGAGATGTGCGGGGACTGGATCAACTTCTTCCCTCCTGGGGGTCTGTCAGCAGGAACCTTCCCTCTCTGACCTTCAAGTGCTGGTAACCTGGTCCCCAACTGGAATTATGAAGGTGAAAAACGTGTCTTTCATTTCCACACGTGCTTTACAAAAGGGTAAGTGCCAGTCTGCAGACTGACAAGCAATGTCTCTGAATGGTGCTGCCCAATACACACGCAGGCTAGCTTCCACCTGGGCTTGAACCCCCCAGTGACACAAGAAAACTCAGATCCCTCCCCCCTTCCCTACCTTAGTGCTTCTTCCTCCAGATCACAGCTCCAGCCACCACGGCTCCAGTGACCACCAAGAGAACCAGGCCAACAATGAGGCCCATGATGGCGATGGTGGGCTGAGGAGGTTCTGTGGAGGAAAGGGAAGGGGCCCTGACTTCAGGCCTGAATCCCGACCTTGCTGAACGTGTCCAGAAGGGCTCCTGCTTTATCTGAGAGGAAGCTCCACCCCACATGTCCCTCCTTACCCCATCTCACGGTGAGGGGCTTCTGAAGCCCCTCGTGCTGCACATGGCACGTGTATCTCTGCTCCTCTCCAGAAGGCACCACCAGGGCCACCCACTTCTGGAAGGTTCCATCCCCTGAAGGCCTGGTCTCCACAAGCTCCATGTCCTGGGTCTGATCCTCCCCATCACGCTGCCAGGTCAGTGAGATCTCCTTAGGGTAGAAGCCCAGGGCCCAGCACCTCAGGGTGACCTCACGGTCAGAGATGGGGTGGTGGGTCACGTGTGTCTTTGGAGGGTCTGAGGAGGAAGAATCAGAAAATTCACACTTAGTGTTACCTTCATGGGCCACTGAAGCAACATCATGTGACCATCCTGAGAATGAACAGCACAACAGGTTTGAAAAAAAGCAGCAAAAGCACCAGACACCAGCCTGGACTCCGGGGTCTGGGAAGATCTCCCAGTCCTTGGAAAGTTCTATGATAAGGATGAAAGCCAAGGTAGGAGGCTCCATGTAAAGGGGAGAATACAGAGCAATGGTCCTGACTTTGGTGGAGGCTGAATGACTCAGAAAAGCTAGAGTCAGGCCTCCTAAGATGTTCTCAGGCTGAGAACAGGCTTGAGAGAGAAAGTCATGGTTACAAGATGGGGGTCAGGGTCAAAGGGCGCCGCTGGTCAGTTATTTCAGGGATGGTTTCCTGCTTCTTCCCCAAAGAGACTGGATTCCTTCACTGTCTTTCAGAGAAGTGAGGCCACCGGCGAGTCACTGTCTTGTACCGAATATGAAAACCTGGGCGGATTCCTCCCTCTCCCGACAAGAAGTTGGGGCAGTGTTCCCACAGGGACCCCATTTCCTCCCCTTGTGGGAAGCCAGCTCCAGCCCGAGGGGACACCAGGGAGGCCCCGCGGCCCCTCGTACCTGCGCGCTGCAGCGTGTCCTTCCCGTTCTCCAGGTATCTCAGGAGCCACTCCACGCAGGCGCCCTCCAGGTAGTTCCTGTAGTGCTCCGCAGCACCGGCCGCCTCACACTTGCGCTTGGTCTTCTGAGCCGCCGCGTCGGCCGCGGTCCAGGAGCGCAGGTCCTCGTTCAGGGCGATGTAATCGGCGCCGTCGTAGGCTAAATGTCTGTACCCGCGGAGGAGGCGACCGTCCGGCCCCACGTCGCAGCCGTACATCTCCTGGATGGTGTGAGACCCTGACCCCGCCCCGACCAGCCGCAGCGATTAAACCCAAACTGAAAATGAAACCGGGTAAAGTCCCGCCGTTTCCTCCCGAGTCGCGGGGCCGGGCGGGTCCCGCAATGTTGGGGTTGCCCTCGGACCCGGAGACTCGGGGCGACGCCGGCCCGTCCCTGGGGATGGGGGTCGTGACCTGGACCCGGGCCCGCGTCGCTCACCGGCCTCGCTCTGGTTGTAGTAGCCGCGCAGGGTGTTCAGGTTCCCTCGGAAACTCTGTGCCGCGTCCTTGAATTTCCGCGTCTGCTCTTCCCAGTACTCCGGCCCCTCCTGCTCCACCCACGGCGCCCGCGGCTCCATCCTCGGATTCGGGGCGTCGCCGTCGAACCGCACGAACTGCGTGTCGTCCACGTAGCCGACGGCGATGAAGCGGGGCTCCCCGCGGCCGGGCCGGGACACCCCGGTGTGGAAATACCTCAGGGAGTGGGAGCCTGGGGGCGGGGAGGGGTGAGACCCGGTCCGACCCTCCTCCCGGCGCGGGTCCCCGGGTCCCAGGTGACGAGGCCGGCAGGGGGGAGGGGGCGAGGGGCTCGTGAGACGGAAAAGGTGTGGAGGTCGGAGAAGGGCCGGCACCTCGCGGGGAGAGAAGAGGGGGCGGGAAGCAAGGGAGGGAGAGGCGGGGACCGGGGTGAGGGGGCGGGTCTGGACCGGGGGCGGGGGGGCGGCGGCGTGGCTCCTTCCCTGGGAGTCCTGACCCCCGACCCCCGGGGTCTCCTCGCTCCTCCCCGCAGAGGCCGTTCCCTCCCGACCCCGCACTCACCCGCCCAGGTCTCGGTCAGAGCCAGGGCCCCGGAGAGGAGCAGGAGGAGGGTTCGCGGTGCCATGACCCACCACCTCGGCGTCTGAGGAGAAACTGAGTGCGGGTCGGTGGAGACTTTATAACCGGGAACCGCGGGGACGCTGATTGGCTTCTCCAGAAACCGGACACGCAATGGGAGTGAGAAGTGGGGTCGCGTCACGAGTGTCCAGGCAGGAGGGCCCGACACAGGTTGTGAGAGAGAAAGTGAAACTCCGGGAGACTGGGAATCCCCACCACGGAGCGTCCCCGCCCCAGAGACCGCCTGACACCCTGAGAGCCTGAGAGCCTGCCCGTCCCGGGACCTGGGACTCTGCCTGATCCCTCCCCTCCTGCACCGAGAGCTCTTTGTCACGGTGTCTCCCTGAGTCCTGGCCCAGGGACTGTGTAGTCAGCGATTTTCACAGCATTGTGGTTAGAATATTTATACAGTCTTACAAACTAGTGACGACCCCAAAGATAATTTTATGTGGTTACTTCTATCGGTACTTTCCAAAGTAGAAATAATAGAGTTTAAAATTTTTAAATTAATTTATTTAGAATAATATTAATAACCCATGATTTAATATGAAAAATAACTACTTCCCAAAATAAACACGGTAGTGGGAAAAGTGGAGCTTTTCAGATTTTTATATTTTTGCAAGTCTCTCTGTTTCTTGTCTGTCTCATTAGAAGACCCCTGGATGTTCATGTTTGCTTCTTCAATGAATCCGTTCTTTTGATTGAAGTCTATGAAAATAAACAGGCCCACAGATATGTAGGAGTAGTATTTTCAAAAACCTTTTCAGACAGTCATGGATGTTAGTCTTTGATACAAAACGAAAACTACACAAGTGGTAGTTTCTCAAAGGTTATTTTCAAAGTGGACCTGAAACAATATTATTGACTATTTCCTATTCTGTTACGTTAAACTCCATAACCCTATTTTGCACATTGAATGTCTCTTGTACTAAGGTAAGATTTTAAAAAAGTAATACGTTGTTTCACTAAGTTATATAGATCTTCCAGTGTCATTCATTCTTTCAAGTAAACATTGTATTCCATGAAGAAGAGGGTAGTTCAGGTCACACAAATTATTTTCCTTGGGACATAGTACTTTGGAATGTAGCAGAAGGGCTTGATGGGTACTTCCCATGTCATCTTAGAAGGTACTTTTAAAATGTGGATTTAAGGGAGTTCCCTGGCCGTCCAGTGGTTAGGACTCAAAGCTGTCACTGCCATGGCCTGGGTTCAAGGGTTCAATCCCTGTTCAGGGAACTAAGATCCCACATGCTGTGGGGCGTGGCCAAAAAAAAAAAGTGGATTTAAGGATGATTTAGGAAACAAAAGAATTTTTATGTATTTTTTAAAGTTTTTTTTAATGAGGTATAGTTGATTTACAATGTTGTGTTAATTTCTGCTGTACAGCAAAGTGATTCAGCTATACATGTGTATATACATTCTTTTTCATTTTCTTTTCCATTATAGCTTATTAAGGAAAGATAAAAATTTGTAATGCATCAACCAGAATGTTTTAAAGCAAACCTGCTTTTTTTTTTTTCTGCAAGTAAGTTGTTGTGAAAATAATTATATTGCAGTTTGCTACAGTAGTCTCCATCACTGCTAAGTTATACCTCAAAGCAAATGTCAACATAGTGGAAAGTCAAATAATATCTTAGTAGTGCTATGAAAGTAGGTTTCACCTCATGGATCTCATGATAGGGTCTCAGTGACTTCAAGCGTTCCACAGATCACACTCTGAGAACTGCTGTTCAAATAAACCTGGGAAAATCTCCTAACTGACCCTTGCCTTTGCCTCCTCTTCGTTTTGGAGAATCCCTCTCCCTGAGCTGGACTCCCTGCCTCCCCACACTTAGCTGAGGGCCCTGCCCCCGGGGCTCCTCTAGGAGAGAACTCACCCCTTGGAAATTGATCCCAGAGAGTGTCCTCAGTCTGGGAAGGGAGGTAGGGGGACAGGTGTTTCCCCTTTGAACCTGGAAACAGTTTGTGCCTGAAGGCACCGTACCCACTCATAACCTAGTTTGGTTTTGTTACACACCAGCTAAGTATGTATTCATATCCCAGACAGAAATCTGACATCGTCTCTAAGAGAAATAATATTGACCCTTTCATGAGTCCAGTATATCTGACTTGAGGCCCAGAAAACATGAAGAGCAGTCCTGTCCAATAGAATGTTCTGTGGTGAAGGAATTGTTCTATATCTGTACTGTCAAAATCAGGTAGCCACTAGCTACAGGTCGCTCTTTAGCACCTCAGAAGTGGCTACTGTGCTGAGCACCTTAATGTTATTTAGTTTAAATAACATTACATGTGTGGCTAGTAGCTAGCCTATTGGGCATTGCACATCTATAGTGTTCTTAATTTCCAGTCTCTTCCCCCAAATAGATACTGTGTGACTCATAGGTTGATGCATATTAAAAGAACCTTCACAGGGAAATCATGGATTTGTCTATGTGGGTCTTAGATATATCCTTAAAATGCAGCATGCGCAGAAAGTTTCATTAACATGTATTTTAACAACTAGAGTGTTCAGACATTAAGGACACCGTGGTTTATCACCTTAAGGTCATATGTGTTCAAGACTGCCCATCGCTGGAGCTAATTCTTGTCTTTATAACCTTGAGCTCTTGCTGTTCTTTTCATTAACCTGGTAAATATAAGCAGACACTGAAGTCTTCACTTAGCCCAAGAGAAAGTATTCACTGAACACAGCAGATATCAAATACCTTGCAGGACCTGTACATACTTGTGAAATGATAAAGCAGGAGATGTAAACCTTAGAATCCACCAGCTTAGAATTCTTTACTGACTGCTCCTGCTATTCGTTCCCCCCAAATTCAATCAGTTCTGTTTCCCTTCACCCTTGGACCCCTCTCTCCTAGACATAAAAATACTTGAATTTTCTACATTTGGGGAATGAAGAGTTGTATGACCCAAAGGTGAAAAACCACTAAAAAATCATAAATTTTCTTTATGTCAACCAGACATTCACAAAGATACTAACACATGCCCCTATCAAGCTCAAAGACAAAAACATTGACAAACAGGTAGCAATGTTTTTCAGCCAAAGACCACCAGGAGAACATCTGTGGGCAAACAAGTCGGATTTATTACTGGATGCAGCGAGGGAGATGACACACCATCGGGGACCACGGTGTCTTAGTGTGAGGTGTTAGATAGAACACCTATCTAGATAGAACATATACAGGAAGTGGGGTCTGGTTGGGTGATTTGGAGGAGGGTGTATGGAGGAGGGGCTCACTCTACATTGGGTGTTGTCAGGAAGTGGGGGCAATTCTGTGACTGGGCACGTCAGTGAATCTTCCCTGTAAGGAGGAAAGACTAGAGTGAGGATGCAGCTGTGATTGGAAAGAAGCCGTGGTCGCTGGTATCAGCACAGGGAGAGGTTTGATACATTGTGAGGTGCATAGTGCTGCCTTGTTTGGTCTGTGCTTGGAGAAAATGATGTTGTGGTCTTGTTTTGTCTCACTGTGTCATGGTCTCAGGTGTCCTTCTCTGATGTTGATGTTCTGTGAGGTGACATATGTCCAACAGGAGAAGAGCACGGCTGCGTGGTGAGCACCAGCCCAGCTTCTGGCAACGCTGAGGCCTAAGGTAAACGTCAGACCAGCTTCTGATGTTGGAGGCTGCTTTGTCCTTCCTGAATTCAGTGTTTAAAATAACTAAATCCCAAACAAAACATAATTAAAGTGTATTAGAAAACAATTTGGAAAATAAGAAATGCAAATGTCAAACAAATATATAACAAATAAATGTAAAGAAAAATGCAAATCTGGAATAAGAAATGGGAATAAGTTAAAATCTATCATCTTGGCAAAGATAATAGTATGAGGAGAGTATTGACAGGAATTTAGGGAGAATATACTGTCATAAAGATTGATGGGATTGAAAACTGGTACAAAACTTTTAAAGGTCACTATGCAGAACGTCTCAATTTCAGTATATTTACATTAAAAAATTTTTTTATTTTGTATTGGTGTATAGGTAATTTACAATGTTACGGGGCGTTTTGTTTTTTTAGGTGTACAGCAACTTGACTCACTTATGCATAGACGTATATATGTCCTTTTTGGGTTCTCCTCCCATATAGGTTATTATAGAGTGTTGAGTAGGGTTCCTTGTGCTATACAGTGGGTCCTTGTTGATTATTTTATAAATAGTAGTGTGTATATGTTCATCTCAACCTGCTCATTTTTCCCTGCCCACAACCTTTCCCTTTTGGTAACCATAAGTTTCTTTTCTAAGTCTGTGAGGCTGTTTCTCTTTTGTAAAGAAGTTCATTTGTATCCATTTTTAGATTCCACCTGTAAGTGATATCATAGGATACTTGTCTTTTCCAGTTTCGCTTCCTTCCTTGTGGCTGGAAATGGCATTATTTCATCCTTTTTATGGCTGAGTAATATTCCATTGTGTATATGTATCCTATCTTCATTATGCATTCATCTGTCCTTATACACGTAGGTTGCTTCCATGTCTTGGCTATTGTACATAGTGCTGCCATGATCGTTGGGGTGCCCGTGTCTTTTAAAACTACGGTTTTCTCCAGATCTAGGCCCAGGATTGGGATTGCTGGGTCACATGGTACTTGTATGTTTACTTTTTTAATCAACCTCCATACTGTTCTCCCTAGTGGATGTACCGATTTACATTCCCACCAACAGTGTAGGAGGGTTGCCTTCAATATGTTTACATTATGACATAGAAATTTCTCTTTCAGAAATTTATCCTGCGAAGATAATCACACATGTTCTCAAAAATATATATTCAAGGATGTTCTTGAATTGTGGTTTATAAAAGCAAAGAATGGAAACAAGCTAAATGCTATAGTCATTGTAATGATGGTAACTATGAATAGGGGAACACTTAATAAGAATTAAAGCAATAATGCCATGTGATTTACATAGTGGGTCAAATTTATTCCTCAAAGCAAACCCATGAGGGGACTTCCCTGGTGGTCCAGAGGCTAAGACTCCAAGCTCCCAATGCAGGGGCCCGGGTTCGATCCCTGGTCAGGGAAGTAGATCCCGCATGCCACAATGAAGACCTGGTGCAGCCAATAAATAAATTAATTAATTAATTAAAACAAAAAGCAAACCCATGAGGCACCCAACATGTGATCCCTTTGTACAGACACAGAGAGAGAGACTCAGAGAGAGGAGACACAGAAGTGGAGACTCAGAGAGGTTAAGGAGTGTATATTTCAAGGCCACCTTCAATCAGGATCTGGAGACACTGGAGAAAAAATGAAGAACAACAGTTAGGACCTGGATGATGTGCGACAGGCACTGTGGTGAGGGAGATGGACAGAAATGACAAAGATAAATGTAAATCACTACTGAGCTAAGTGCTGTGAGGAAGAAGTTCATGATATCATGAAAGTAGATAACCAAGAGGCCTGACAGCTCCCCTACCACTGTTAGCAATAATATTTGAAAGATGTAAAAGATATATGGTATATAAAACAAAACAGAATTCTATACAATTATATAAAATCATAGAACCAAAAAAGGGCTCTTTGAAATTAAAAATAATGTCATAAAAGTGTATAATTCAGTAGATGAATTGAAAAATTACAGTCATACTCACAGTAAGTAATAGGAATAGAAAAGTAATGGCAAGGAGGAGAGAAGACCTATAAGAATATTCCTCTATCAATCAAGAGATTCCAGTGAGTAAGCAATACCAGTTTCAAAAATAAGGGAGAGTAGGAAATAATAAAAAAAATTTTTCAAGAAAACCTCTCGGAGTTTACAGACAAAAATTTACATCTGAAATGGCCTAAGCAAACTCTTAACTGCAGTAGATGAAAACAGACAGACGCTAAGAAACATCACAGTGAAATTGCAGAAAGGATGGAAAAGAAGAGAGACCTTGAAAACTTCAAGAGGCAAAAAACATGGGCCTGGAGGCTAGAAGACAGTGAAGCAATGCCTTCCGAATTCTAAGGAAAAAAATCAGTATTTCCAACACAGAGTTCTATATTGAGTCAAGATGAGAGTAAGTCCTAGGGTAGCCTAAGACATATCAGAGTTACAATGTTTTCCTTTCCATGTTCCCTTCTTCAGGATACTGTTAGAAAAACTGCGGGGGAAATGATGGAGAAAACCAACAACAGGGAAACATGGGATCCAGGCAACAGGGAAGCCTTGTAAAATTATGCAGTAGGAGAGAGAGGCAGAGGGCTGCCCAGAATGAGGAGAAGGAGATCCGGGACGTCAGCTCTGCCCCAGGTGTGCAGGGAACCAGTCTCCGTGTGGCAGCACGGAGGGCTGTGGGAGAGTCTGTGCAAAGAAGTGAAGTTGGTGGAATATCTGATGTTCTTGAATGTATTCAGAAAGACTTAGATTCTGTGCAGAGTTTTAGAATGATTTAAAATGAGTACAATATGGGGCTTCCCTGGTGGCGAAGTGGTTAAGAATCCGCCTGCCAGTGCAGGGGACAAGGGTTTGAGCCCTGGTCCGGGAAGATCCCACGTGCTGCGGAGCAACTAAGACCGTGAGCCACAACTACTGAGCCCGCCTGCTGCAACCACTGAAGCCCGCGCACCTAGAGCCCATGCTCCGCAACAAGAGAAGCCACTGCAATGAGAAGCCCGCGCACCGCAACGAAGAGTAGCCCCGCTCGCTGCAACTAGAGAAAGCCCACATGCAGCAATGAAGACCCAAAGCAGGCAAATAAACTAAAAAAAAAAAAAAAAAAATCAGTACAACCAAAGTAAGACATTATTTATTCCACCGAAATCTTAAATATCCATTCAAGAAAAGTAATCACAGTCTACTAAATGCTCACTTGTGACTAGCATTTCCGTCATCATCATAAGGCAAATATTGCACAGAGAGCTAATCAAAATTACAAAACTGATAGATTTATAATTGTAAGTTATAACTATTTTGGGAAGACAGGGGTGTGTGAAAGAAAAACCAATTAACTAAAGATGATACATAAAACTGAAAGCAAAGGAGTATTAAAGGCATGCATTTTAGAGACATAGAAGAAACAATTAGAGAACCAGCTTAAGAACTAAAAGAGCTTCTCTCTGAGATTCAAGAGATGGGGGACATGGAAGATTGGGGACATCGGTCTAGATATCAAGTCTTGTAGAAGTATTTTACTTTTTAAAACTATGTGCACATATCCATTAGCTAAAAATAAAAAAGACAACCTAGTAGATGAGAGAATGGCCTTTGGCCTTAGGAATTGTTCTGTTAAGAAGAGTCACAGAAATGGAGCAGCAGTTGGAAGGAAACTGTACACAGAGTGGTGGATGTTTATGGGAGAATTTTGTTTTGATTTATTTATTTTTGTTTGATTAATTTTAATGGGAGGAATTGCAGCATGTTTGTAGGCAGGGATGAAGGAGCAGTAGAGAGTGGGAAACTGATGACACAGGGGAGGATGGAGTCGGATCCTGTACCCACGCTGAGGGGCAGGCGTAGACAGTAGGGGACCATCCATCATCACTGGTGGGAAGGTGAGATACAGGTGCAGATGTGGGAATAGTGGAGAAGGAGGATGTAATTCTTACCTGAGTGCTTTTTTTTTCTGAGTTAAAAAAGAAAAGCTCATCATTAAGAACAGGGAGTGAGGGATGAGTGGAGGGGTCTGAGGGGAAAGGAGGAAATGAGAAATCGCCCTCTCAGGGGTGTGAGGGTGAGCTGACTGGGAAATGGCATCTGCAGAGTGCAGGGTGGGGGCCACTGAGGTCTGGGCTGTTCAGCTTAGAGAAATTTCCAGTTCTTGGGCAACAACAGGAGGATGTATAAGAAACGAAAGAAAAATGCAACAAAATATCTGCAAATGTGAGGATTACATTCTTTTTACTTTGTCATTTATCACTTTCGACACTTTATTACTTGCTTTACAGTGAACATACATTATATCCTATATTATACGTTACACATATACATCATGATAAGAATTCAAAAGCTTTGCTTAAATTTTTAAAAGGAAGGCAAGTGGGCAGAAAAAGTGAAGAGCTGTGGGCACAGAGCTGGACGTGCCGGGCTCCGTGCCTGAGCTCTGGGCAGTGAACTCACACAGCCTTTTCTCCTTTTCTCAGGACCGTGTTTTCTTTGGAGGCCAAGCAGGATTTTTCCCTTCTTTTTTCAGGGTGGTCACTTATTAGGACCTTGTCACCTCTTTGATGCTTTTAAGATAGTTTTTATATTTTACATGGCATTTTCAGCTATTTTCAGTGAGCAGAATTCTCCCTACAATCCAGCCCATCTTCTCCAGTAATGGAATTTCTGTGGCAGAATAGCTCAGTTAAAAGACTTTGGGTGCCAAAGTAGAGAATGTGTGTCCTAATGCACGATCTGAAGAGGATCTGTCAGGTGTTTTACAAGTGCAAGGGATTTTAATGTAATTTTTGAAAGCATATTTACCTACACAGAAGGGGACTGAAAAGGTACTCAGGGGTATACAAAATAAATAATTCATGTTCTCCCTCTCGTCCCCCATTTGCCCAAGTCCTCTACTTGGAAACCACTGCGGTTGGCAATTTCTCATTTTCCTTCTCCCCAAATATATCTCTGCATTAATGAATACTGTTATGTCAGTAAAAGAGCTCAGGCCACAGACTGGGAGAAATTATTTGCAAATTCACATATCTGATGAAGGACTTGTTTTAGAATACACATAGAACGCTTAAACTCAATAATATGAAAACAATTTAAAAATGAAGGAAAGTCTGAACACACACCTCTTCAAGAAGATCTGTCCATGGAACTGCATATGAAAAGATGCTCAACATCATATATTATTAGGAAATGTAAATTTAAAAAAATGATGTATCATTACACCTATTAGAATAGCTAGAATCCAAGAACTGGTGATACCAAGTGCTGTCCAGGATGTGGAGCGACAGAAACCCTCACTCACTGGGGCAGGAATACGAAGCAGCACAGCCCCTAGAAATGATGGTCAGCAGTTTCTTATAAAGCTGCACATAGACCCTCCATCCAGTCTACTGAGCGCTCTAGTCCTCATGCAACTCATCTGAAAACTTATATATGCACAAACCCCGGCACACCAAAGTTTATAGCAGAGCGCCCCTCAAGTGTGGGCTGCACGTAGTGACTTCCTTCTAAAGGCTGCAGTACGGAAAATAGGGAAGTAAAAATAGAAGTTCACAAGGCAAAACCTGGGAAATGTACCTTAGCTGGGTGATGAGGTGAACTTATTAGTGACATTCCAGTGGACAGTATATACCCTTTATATGTGGAGAATGTCACTTCATCTCCGTGGTACTCTTCCCCAAAACCCAACTCAGATAGAGAGACATTCTACAATATCCCTGAGGAATACTCAAGAACATCAAGGTCATCAAACACAAGGGACCTCTGAGGGACTGTCACAACCACAGGAGCCTGAAGAAGACATGATTGGGACTTAATATAATGTGTCTTTGATAGGATCCTGGATCAGGAAAAAGAAAAACTAATGAAATCCAAATAAATTCGGGTGTTTTTAGTAATATTGTATCAGTATTGCTTCATTAGCTGTGACAAATGTATGATGGTTGTGTAAGATGTCAACACGGAGAAACTGAGCGTGGGAGTTACAGGAACTCTCTACTAACTCTGCTACTTTTTTGTAAATCTCGAACTATAGTAAAATTAAAAAATATATATTTTTTCAGATATCCACCAGAAACAAACAGGGAGTGGAAGAAACAATTATTGACTTTGAGTTTTCCAGGGTGTTTTCATGAATGAGCTGGAGAGAGGAGTTGTGGAGAGAAAAGATGGAAACCTCAGACACAGCAGGGCTCCAGGGCCCTCCTCCCCTCCAATCTCTGCCTCGCCCCCAGGAGCTGCTCAGAAGGCATCTTCATCCCCCCATTGCTGTCCAGCCTCCAGGGCAGCCATCTCTTTCTGACAGACCACAGCCCATCCTCTCCCGCGCTGTGCTGAATAGGAGAGAGCAGAGTGGTGGCGCCCCGTGTGGCCACAGTGCTGATGACAGGAGACCTGAGCTCCCCTTTGACCTCCTTACCACCTGCCCAGGGTCTCCTTGGGCTCCCAGCAGCAGGCCAGGGCTGGGCACACAAGTTGGCATCCCATCCAGTGTCAAGTTTGAAGTTTGAATTGTTACCCAAAATACACGCTGACATGGACGTTTTTCTCCCCATTAAATGACTAAAGATTTTGGCCCCAGGGAGGATCAGATCTCAAGGCCATAACAGCTGATTCCCCAGTCCAGGGTGGACCCCACAAACATACTGGGTGTCCTCAGCCTCCTGGCGTGGGACCTGGAACCCCAAGTCCCTGTCACTTCTTCCGGCTGCTGACAGGGGTATAGGCTCTTCCTCCAAGGAATCAACTCTGGAACCTCCATCCCTAAGATGGGGTGGAAAAGGGGGCAGAGGAGGAGGGAATCCCCAAGGTAACAGCCTATTAAGAAGTGAGAAGTGATGAGAGGAAGGAAACAGTGACATTAGGGGATGGAGGCCAACAGGAGCGGAGGGGGAGGAATGGGTGGGGAGGGGGCAGGGCGGGTCACTCAGTGGACACGTATGCGGGGAGGGTGGGGTCCGTGTGGGGAGAGGCTCAGGGGCTTCTGGCCTGGGCGCTGGTAGAGGCTCTGTTTTTCACCTGGATGATAAGTACACAGGTGTCAGCTCTCTATTTTGCTGGTAAACTATGCTTATGTTTTCGGTGTTTTCCTGTCCTTACAGGTATGGTATAACTCAAATACACCTGGAAGAAAGAGAAAAGAGAAAAGGAGAGAGGGGAGGTGGTTAAAGGAATTCCTCTCTTCCAGAGAAATAACCTCACCCCCAGTCCTCACTCCACCCCACACACACATGGTGCTGGCGGGCAGCAGGGAGACTCAAGGAAGGGAGAGTCCATCCCAGCTCACAGCCCGGGGCTACCTGGACATCGTCTCCCTGTGAGCTAAGACAGCGGTGACCACCGTGCCAAAAAGACTGGCTAAAGACCTTTGGAAAAAGACGGGCCCAGCTGGTGGAGGTGGAGAGCAGAGGACAGGAGAGCAGAGGACAGGACATGGAGTGGAGCCTGGAGACCACAGTGGGACAAGGAGATCAGCCATGAATCTGGGCCCGGGGGTCCCCCTAACATTTCCCTGAGACACAAAAACGACCTCCCCCCTCCCCAGCCCTACAGGACCCAGGCGTCCCAACACCGTACCCAAGGACACCAAGCATGGCCCCTCCTGTCCAGGCATGAAATCCGCCACCGTTTGAAGCCTCAAGGGTCCTCTCCGCTCCTCCCCAGTCCCCAGAGCCCGGGACACCCCAGTGTCCTGTCTCTTCTTCCCCTCCGTGGACCTAATAATAGACAGGGACCTGCTCTCTGGATCCCTCCAGCCGCTTCCCAACCTGAACTTAAAGGCCCTGTGGTCCTGGACTCAGATCTAATTTCTGGCGCTGATGTTGAACCAGGAGTTCGTGGTCAGGGGTCAGGGGAGGCTCCCCAGGGCCCCACAGGCTGCAGCTGAGCCAGGCTTCCAGCTGAACAGGATCGGCAGATTCTGGACATAAAACTGCGACCTGGAGGAGGCACATCAGCCACACGGAGGAGAGAAAAGCTGCCTTTGTCTCTCCCCCCTTCCATCCACAACCAGGAAACATCCACGACACACCACAGGTGACTCTGCCCAACACACCAGGACTCTGGAGAATCCCACCCAGTGTGCATGGAAAGGTGGGTGGACTGGGACACAGAGACGAGGCAGAACCGAGGGAAGAGCAGAGGCGGAGATAAGAGATATTAACCTAGACATGGCAAGGTTACAGCTTATACAGGTAATTGGCCTGAAAAAGGAGCCAATACAGAGACAAGAGGAAACAAGAGGTGGGGAGTCTTAGTTGCAGTCAAGCCCCTGGTTCTAGCTGTACTTGAGGTTCACTTGCTCCCCTGCTTTTCTTTAGTTTGTTCAGTAAGACAATGACTTGCCCTTTGACAAGCCTGAGTCAGATTTCTGCCACTTTCAGCAGAAACATAACTGATGAATACATCAAGGTTTCACTTTTCTAGAAAGAACATAGTGTTCTTATTTGCCCAAATAGTAGAGCCCACCTCAAGGAAAAGCCCTGTTCATTGAGAACATTTTGTTTGTACAGCTTTGTGTCTAATCATGTTTCCTTCACACTCAGAAATCTGAAGGGGATTCTGGAGGGTGTGTGAAATCTCAGAGCAACACTCAGGATTCTACATTCTGCAGGTAGAGAAGCTGTGACGCTTTCTGTTGTCTGAGACATTTAGAAGTGAAATGGCGTGCGTTCACAGAAATAGCATGCATTCACTTCTAAATGTCCACTTCACATTTAGAAGTGAAATGGCGTGCGTTCACAGTGAAATAGCGTGCCTTCTGTTGTCTGAGACATTCAGAAAGTGAAATAACGTGCGTTCATAGAATTGTATTTAGAGCACAGTAGGTTATGTCTCTGTACTAGTACATAAGCCAGTAATAGAGCAAGTCACCCCCGGTTTGTGCCTGGTGTAGACAAGACGGTAAATGGGTTTACCCTCCTCATGAGGCCGAGTGTCTTCCTTCTTCTGCAGCAGTGGCATTTGTGTAGATGTGATCTTTGCAAACCAACACAGGAATAGCTGTTCCTCCTGGAAAAAGAAAAAAGCCCTTTCCTTGCTCTGCTCACAGAACCAAACTTCCTGTGCTGGATTCTCACTGGGCTCGTGTTTAGGAGGCTGGGGACCAAACTGGCCAGAATCCACTTGGGCCTGATGTCCCCTCTTGAAATGTCCTCTTGCTAAATGGACAGCACAGGGCTTCCTCAGTGGATCTGAAGGATCTGTGATGCCTTCTGTTGCCTGAGACATTTAGAAGTGAAATAGTGTGCGTTCACAGAAATTTTTACGAATAGAATCCAGGACTGAAAGAGTAACTATTGGTACATTTAAAATTGTGTTTAGCATACAGCAGTGGTAACTTTCTAAATCTCGGGGTTGCGGGTCCTGCCCCCGGAAGGGCACCGCTCCTTCCTCAAGCCCGCCCCAGCTCGCCGGACTGCTTTGCTTACATTGCCAGAAGGTTCTCCGTAGGGACTGCCCTTACGGCTTGGAGAGTGTGTGGGGGGGAAGAGAGGGGAAGGAGCGGGGCTCCAGACAGGGGTCATCACCAGAATTATCTTGGTGAGAATCAAAAGAGCCCGTGGATCTAAGGCTCTGCAGCAGGGAATGGTGCATGTTATTTGCGCTGCTCAGCCTAAAGGAGAAATCTGAGTTGCCCCAGGGTGGGATTCGGCGGCATCGTCTCTCACTTACTGGAGTGAAAGAAATATGAGGGTGAGGGAGACCCAGTCCTTAAGTTTCAGAAAGTATGGAGAGAAGAAAGGATGAGAGGGGGCGGATTTAGGTGTCACTGTGAGCTGAGTCATCGGGAAAGAAGGGAAGACCACAAGAGACCTTGGGCAGGACAGACTTCAGGACCAGAGAGATAGGGAGAAAGAGATGGAGCCCTGGCTAGTCCTTTTTTTTTTTTTCCTTTCTGCAGTACACGGGCCTCTCACTGTTGCGGCGTCTCCCATTGCGGAGCACAGGCTCCAGACGCGCAGGCTCAGCGGCCATGGCTCAGCGGCCATGGCTCACGGATCTTCCCGGACCGGGGCACGAACACGCGTCCCCTGCATCGGCAGGCGGACTCTCAACCACTGCGCCACCAGGGAAGCCCTCTGGCTAGTACTTTTAAAACTCTGGGGCCTCACACTTACTCAGTAAGAGCATCAGTGTTTGCTTTTATTCCCCACTGTCGCTGCTTGTTCCGGCTTACAAAGCTACCCAAAGCCCTGGCTCCTTCACGCATCCCCTGCCTCGGCCTCCCTCTAATGGAAGTCTGCGGAGTGACAGGAGCGCGGGTTTCCCCACTTTCCGTCTTAAAAACGTTGGTGATCTTACCCACCTCGCAGAATTGTAGTGAGGATAATTAATGGCTATAGTTTGGGCAGCAACAGAAATGGCAATAGTTGTAGCAGCGGTGCTAAGTGATTTACATGAGTCGTCTCGTTGAATCCATACAAGTTGGGGAGCGATATTATTATCTCCGTTTTATAAAAACTTCGAGAGCTGCTCTAACCTGCCCCGAGTCAGCAGCAACGACGGCCAGAATGAATGTGTTCTTACAGTAAGCTGCCTAGTACTCTCTGTCTTTCCTCAGTGCTGGTTCCTTCCTCTTGTCTTCCCTTGGAAAGCATTACAGAGGGGTTTACCTCATATAAAATGAAGCAAGAGAATTCATTATTTATATTGTTGATAATGCCTACCTTGGATGGTTGTTTGGAATTAGAGAAAATTGTAATAATAGTAACAGCAGCAAAAGTTTATTGAGTTCTTATTGTGGCAGATACTATGGTCAGCATTTAACATGCAATTATTTGCTTGAGTCATCTCAGCAATTCTATCCCATGGGATCTCTGACTATCCCCCCTTTTACAGATTAGGAAACAGATTTGGAGAGTTTAGTGCCTGGCCCATTACTTACAGTAGTTACAACCATAATTATTCAATGTCATGAGAAAGGCACAGGGCAGAGGAGTTCAGTGAGGGGTCAGGAAAGACTTCTTGAACAAGGAGTCATTTGCAGAGGGGTTGGTTTGTTTGTTGGTTTGGTTTCTTTGTTTTCATTGTAAACCTAGTATTGTATGTATATGCTCCTTGAAAAAGTTCAAACAGTGCCTATGGTTACAAAGTAAAAATCTGAGAAGCTTCCACCACCAGGGAGTAACTGCTGAAAAACACCCTGAAGGAACTTTCTCCATGAATATACCGTCTAAAAAAGAGATCAAGCTGTACGTCTCTATTATTTTCTTTTTTCTGGGTACCTTTTTTTTTTTTCTTTCCTGATTTTCACTGAGGAGGGGGGTGGGTGACAGGAGCAAGGGTGCGGGGCGGCCAAGGGCTTGAGGGCTGGCCGCTGGGCCAGGTGCTGGGCAGGGGCCAGGTACTTGCTTGTTTACATGCATTCACTGGTTCTAAAGCCACTCTCTGAGTTCCTCCAGTAGTGTCCGCCCTGGCCTAGAGCAGGGCCCAGGGATCAGGGGGAGGAACAGAGGAAGCCAGAATCCAGGGGGCCAGTTGGCCACATGGTAATGACCTTCAGTGCAAGTTCCAGGCTCTGCAACCAGCTGATACTTGAGCAGGGGAGTGGCCTGACTAGAGCTGACTTTTTAAAAAATTGTATTAAAATACACATAACATAAAATTCACCATCTTGGCCATTTTTAAGTGTACAGTTCAGTAATATTAAAAACATTCACGGGCTTCCCTTGTGGCGCAGTGGTTAAGAATCTGCCTGCCAGGGCTTCCCTGGTGGCGCAGTAGTTGAGAGTCCGCCTGCCGATGCAGGGGACACGGGTTCGTGCCCCGATCCGGGAAGATCCCACATGCCGCGGAGTGGCTGGGCCCGTGAGCCATGGCCGCTGAGCCTGCGCGTCCGGAGCCTGTGCTCCGCGACGGGAGAGGCCACAACAGTGAGAGGCCCGCGTACCGCAAAAAAAAAAAAAAAATCTGCCTGCCAATCCCAGGGACATGGGCTTGAGCCCTGGTCCGGGAGGATCCCACATGCCACAGAGCAACTAAGCCCGTGCGCCACAACTACTGAGCCTGCGCTCTAGAGCCCACGTGCCACAACTACTGAAGCCCGCGTGTCTAGAGCCCGTGCTCCGCAACGGGAGAGGCCACTGCAGTGAGAAGCCCGCGCACCGCAACGAGGAGTAGCCCCCGCTCGCCACAACTAGAGAAAGCCTGCGGGCAGCGACGAAGACCCAACGCAGCCAGAGATAAATAAATATAATTAATTAATTTAAAAAAAAACAAAAACCATTCACATTGTTGTGCAGCCATCACCACCATCCATCACCATAACCCTTCACATCTTGTAAATCTGAAAGTCTATACCTTTTAAACAATACCTCCCTGTTCTCCCCTCTCCCCAGCTCGAGCTGACCTTAGGATGGGCTGCAGGAGACAAGGCCTGTGGGTAAGAGGCCAATTAGGAGATGGCTGTAACCACCAAGGCCAGAGGCCATGAGGATCCCCATGTGAGAAAGAAGGGCACAAACAGGAAACGAATTTAATAATTAAATAAAAGCACCTCCCTGTGCACGAAACACTCACTGTGCCAGGCCACCTGAAGGCTTCTGAGGAGTCATTTCCTCTCCGGGTGACTTGCCCAGCTGGAGTCAGCAGCCAACAAATCTGAAGCTCTTTTTTGCACCCATTTCTCACATTATTGAAGCTCCTCCATCATCAAAATCTCCCCCTTAGCTCATCAACACTCACTCCCCTTCAATCCCTTCTCCACTCTGAAAAATCACTTTGAAAGGTAAATATGTTTCTCCCCTGCTTCAACCTCTGAATTCTCATGGTTCTTCAGATATGGATAAAACCCCCAAACCCCAAATCTCTAAGAGGGCCTACAAGGCCCCGCAGGATCTGCTCCAGTGCCTCCCCTCCTCAAACAGCTGTTCCTTCTTCTTCTTTCTTTTTTTTTGGCCGCTCTGCATGTGGGATCTTAGTTCCCCAACCAGGAAACGAACCCACGCCCCCTGCACTGGAAGCGTAGAGTCCCAACCACTGGACCACCAGGGAAGTCCTACACAGCTGCTCCTTCTGCCTGGAAGGTGCCTGCCCTGCCACGATCCTCCAAGCCCCTTCACACACACACACACACACACACACACACACACACACACACAGGACTGCCCTGCTCTATAACACATCACTGTTTTAAATTCAGTATTCTTCATGTAAACATGTGATGTGTTTTTCACCCCTGTTAGCCTGTAAGGTCCAGGAGGAAGGGACCATGTGAGTCGTGTTCCCTACTGTAGCCCCAGTGCCTTGACATAGTAAGTGTGCAATGTTGACAGCTAAATGAGTGAACAGTGTAACCTGCTCTCAAGCAAGTTATCTTAGAGTCCATTGCACTGAGTTGCAGATGACTGGTAACAACTCGGGTGATCCTGGAGAGAAGACTGGAGAGGTGGCAGGTGAAGGAGGTGTATGTTAAAGGGTTTGCATAGTTGCTAGGGCTGCCCTACACAGCATCACAAACTGGGTGTCTTAAACAAGAGAAACCTGTTGTCTCGCTGTTCTGGAGCTAGAAATCTGAACCCAAGGTGTCAGCAGAGTTGGTTCCTTCTGAAGGCCCTGAGAATCTATCTGTTCCATGCCTCTCTCCTTGCTTCCAGTAGTCTCAGGCGTTCCTTGTCTTGTAGGTGACATTATCCTTATGTCTTTACATTGTCTTCCCTCTGTGTGTGTCTGTGTCCGAATTTCCTCCTCTTTATATGGACACCAGTCCTATTGGATTAAGCCCCACCCTAATGATCTCATGTTAACATGATTACTTCTGTAAAGACCCTATTTCCAAATAAGATGACATTCATAGGTACCCAGAGTCAGGACTTCAACATAGAGGGACATAATTCAACCCGTAACAGGGTTGAATACGGTCTCACCCTGAATGACTATAGCTCAAACAGACCTAGCCAGGTGCAGAAATCACTGAGCACGTAATCCTGTCCCAATCTAATGACTTCAGAGTCTCTACAGTGAGCTGACTCTGTGCCTCTGCTTTGTTCTCACACACAACCTGGTCCAGGGTGTGTTCCTCTCCTTCAGCCTCTTGGTGACATTAAAAGTCTTCTTAATTGGGCTTCCCTGGTGGCGCAGTGGTTGGGAGTCCGCCTGCCGATGCAGGGGACACGGGTTCGTGCCCCGGTCCGGGAGGATCCCGCATCCCGCATCCCGCATCCCGCATCCCGCATGCCGCTGAGCCTGCGCGTCCGGAGCCTGTGCTCCGCAGCGGGAGAGGCCACAACAGTGAGAGACCCGCATTGCAAAATTCTAAAATCTATACACTTAAAAAGAGTTTTATTCTCCAGTGAGATACAGTTTCAAAGCCACTAGGCAGGCTCTAATAAAAAGACAGATAATAACAACTGTTGACAAGAATATGGAAAAATTGGAATCTTCATAGACAGCTGGTGGGAATGTGAAATGGTGAAGCAGCTTTGGAGAATCACGGTTCGGCAGTTCCTCAAAAGGCTTAACATGGGGTTACCATGTGACCCAGAAAGTCACTCCTAGGTATATACTCCAGAGAAATGAAAATACATGTCTACACAAATACTTGCACACAAATGTTTATAGCACCATGATACATGATAGCCAAAAAGTGAAAACTGCTCAGAATATCCATCAACGGATGAATGGATAAATACAGTGTGTTGTACCTATACAATGAAATAATAGAGAATTCAACAATAAAAAGAAATGAAGTGCTGATACCTGCTACAACATGGATGAACCTTGAAAACATTGTGCTAAGTGAAGGAAGCCAGTCACAGAAGACTACATATTGTATTTTCTATTTATATGAAATGTCCAGAATAGGTAAATTCATAGAGACAGAAAGTAGAGTGGTGGTTGCCTAGGGCTAGGGGAAGGGGAATGGGGAGTGACTGCTAATGGGCACGGACTTTCTCTGGGGAACAATGAAAACGTTCTAAAATTGATTGTGGTGATGTTTGCACAACTCTGTGAGTATACTGAAAACTGAAGTATAGACTTTCAATGGGCAAATTGTATGGTGTGTAAATTAATATCTCAAGAAAGTTTTTTTTTAAGTTTTATTGACTCAACTAGTCTTCTTTAATTAGAAGAAGGAAGAGGAGAAAGAGAAAAAGGAGGAGGAGGAAAGGAGAAAGAGGAAGAGGGGCGGGGAGGAGAAGGAAAGAGCCACAGCTCATGCTGGGGATCAGCAGCCCAGATCTGAATCATAAGCTGTGCGACCACGTCTCGTGTCCAGACAAGACTAAAGTGGTCACATGCCATTCCTAAGTTTATTGAAACCTCAGGATGGGATAAAAAGAGAAAATACTGACATCCTAGAAAGGCAACCCAACCCAAGAATAGAAGAGGAAAGAGAAGGATAATAAAGAAATAAGTTTAAAAAATAAAAATGCATTATGGCAACGGGGAAAAAAATAAGGGTTTTTTAAAAAATAAAAAGAATTTAAGGAATAAAAAAAAAGAAAGAAGCTTAAATCCATGGAACTAGGCTTTCATAACTGATTTTTAGTGGAAGTGAAGTGATTGGTTTTGTAAATGTTATAATAACTTTTGTGTTTGTTTGCTGCTTGGGGGGGTTAAGACATTTAAGAGAATCTTACACATCAGACTTGAGATCTGAATTAAATGCTTAAATTGGTTTAAGTGTGAAACAATATCAATGTTTGAATAAAATTTGGTTTATTAAATCTGTAAGTTTTGAGGTAGTAGTTATGTAAGTAGTATGCAGAGGAAGGTTGTTTTGTGCTTAAATGTTAATTGTTTAACAAACTCGTAAGGGTGATAAACTTTACATTACACAGAAATGCCTTAAAGTCCTTTAGACAATGGCGGTGTGTTCCAGGAGGGGAGGCTGGGGTCAGATAATTAAGGGCCCACTAACATAGTAGATTGGTTTTATCTTTCTAGGCTCATCATCTTCGCCCCTGTTCATCACTAACAGTCAGTTCTTCTGAATTCAGCATCTTACAATGTCACAGTGAACAGAGAGCCCCAAAGAAGTGGGGTACAGGAGAGGTGGGTTTTGATGGGGGTGAGGCAAGGGGGAAAGTCCAGTGCATGGGATGAATGGTCAGACCAGCCAGAGGGGAATCCTGATGGATTGTCCTGGGTAGCCAGGGAGCAGTTAAGCACCGAAAAAAGGTACATAGAGAGGAGACAGAGGAACACTGAGAAACAGGCCAAAGAAAACGGCTTCCGCTCAATCAGTCATAACTGCCTTCCTGAGGCCAAGAAAGATTAAATGGTCTCAAAACTAGTTCACAACTTGTTTCTACCACCTTTCCACAGTGGGACTTGCCTAACTGGAGACCCTATTAGACCAGAAATTATTTCACGTCAACCTAGCCCACTGCTTTATTTATTTATTTTTTTTATAAATTTATTTCTTTTTGGCTGCGTTGGGTCTTCCTTGCTGCGCGTGGGCTTTCTCTAGTTACGGTGTGCGGGGGCTACTCTTCTTTGCGGTGGGTGGGCTTCTCATTGCGGTGGCTTCTCTTGTTGCGGAGTATGGGCTCTAGGCGCGCGAGCTTCAGTAGTTGTGGCGTACGGGCTCAGCAGTTGTGGCTCATGGGCTCTAGAGCGCAGGCTCAGTAGTTGTGGTGCACGGGCTTAGTTGCTCCACGACATGTGGGATCTTCCCGGACCAGGGATCGAACCCATGTCCCCTGCATTGGCAGGCGGATTCTCAAGCACTGCGCCACCAGGGAAGCCCCTAGCCCACTGCTTTAAACCAAACAGCAGGTATAGCACCAACTTTACTACCACCTCAGGATAAGCCATATCCACCCCACTGATCTCTGTGGGGACAATAACAACCCCGAACAGTCATTGCTACTGAGAATGTGAAAACGGTCCTTCCTACCCTGGCCACGACCATGCCTCTAAGACCTGAAACACCTATTCTCCTCCCACTATCCCTCCCCTGGACTGTACAGGCCTCCTTGACCAGGATATTCTGTGAGTGGACAGAACTAGAAACCCTGGCATGTGGCCAGTCTTCCCGAGGGCTGGTGTGCTCACTCTCACGTGTGACAATCTGGGCTCATAAAAGTGTCTTCCTGTTGTGTTTACCAGTTTCCTGACAGCAAAGGGAGAAAGCAGACCTAGAAAGAGGTAGAGGGAGTCCCCTGGTGGTCCTGTGGTTAGGATTCGATGCTTTCATTGCCGAAGGCGCGGGTTCTATCCCTGGTTGAGGAACTAAGATCCCGTGAGCTGCCAAACAATGAAAAAAAAAAAAAGAAAAGAAAGAAAGAAAGAGGTATAAAAAGGCAATAGGGGACATCCTTCCAGTGGAATGAGAGGAACACAAGAGGCAGGCATTTGGTCTGGAGAGACAAAAGCACAGGCTGGCTGCTGGTCTTCAGATGACATGAAAATGGCTGAAAATGGACGTGTCGGAGGAAGGACTCCAGGTGGTGATTAAACTGTAGGGGCTGGAGAATCTTGCTTTCACCTGCTCTGTGCAGTTTGCCCAACTTTGCTTGTGGTTTCCAAGTGGTACCATACCCAAGCTCCACCTCTTACTGGCTGTGTGACCTTCAGCAAGTTACCTAACCTTGCTGAGCCTCAGTCTCTTCACCCGTAAAATAGAAATAATCAGAGTAAGTACATCCTAGAATTGTTGTGAGAGTTGAGATAACCCTGTAACACATTTTGTTCATGGTAAATACGTGATAAAGGACGCCATTATTACAATCACCCGAGAGTGTGTGTGTAAGTGAAAAACGTCTGAGAGAACACAAGTTTGTTTGAGGAATGAAATAGTTCAAGGAGGAACCAACTCTCCCTTCTTGATCTTGGAATAATTCTCTTGAGTGTAATTCCCAGGGGGAAGCATCACACCACACTCAACAGTCAACCGTGAAGTCAACTACGGCCACTTCCCTGACCAGCCCACTGTGGGCTGAGAACTCTCCTTCTCTGTGATGCCACCAGGACTGCCTCATTGAGACAACATTTTGCATTATAATCAGGCCCTTACACCTGCTCCATTTTTCAGTCTCTAATGCACTTTATCATTACCTTTTTTTTAATATTTATTTATTTATTATCATTTATTTTTTTTTATTTGGTTGTGGCCCAGTCTTAGTTGTGGCATGCATGTGGGATCTAGTTTCCTGACCAGGGAACGAACCTGGGCCCCCTGCATTGGGACCGCAGAGTCTTAACCACTGCACCACCAGGGAAGTCCTATCATTATCTTAATTAAGTTTCATAACAATCCTGCGAGGTAGATTGGACATCTGCTGCCATCCCATTTTACAGATGAGAAAACTAAGGTCTGCAGAGGCAAATGACCAGCCCAAATTGTCACAGCAGAGAGAGCTGTGTGGGCACATGGAAGGGGAACCTTGTCTTCCAACTTCCAGCCAAGTGCTCTCTCTACTGTAGAACCTTCAAGAAATGACTCCTGCTACTCCAGCAACTACTTCCACCAATTAACCACTAATAAAAATGTAAAAATCTGTATATGAGCAGCAGCTCCCACTGCAGACCTTAGGACATTTATTATATCACAGATTACTGACCAATCTCACTTTTTTTTTTTTTAATAGCAACAACTAGCCCTAAAGCAAAGACCAATCCGACAAAGCTGACCACGGCTACCCGGGACCATCCATCAGCAGCGAGTAGTGGATGAACTGCACTCCCCCGGCTCAGTGTTACCTCTGTCAGCCTTGGCTCACCTCCCTCTCTGGGCCTCAGTATCTCCACCTGTATAATGGGCCCAGCAGTGCCTACACAATGGGATTGTTGTGGCAATTAGCTGGAAGGGTGTTGTGAAAGCAACTCGTCCAGAGTCTGGCACATAGCAAGTACTCAATAAAAATTAGATGGGTTTTTGTTAATTGCATAATATACTTGAACACTCCCTGGACACATAGAAAAATTTGGTTTGAGTCACTGACTCTGTCACGTGTTAGCTATGTCACCTTGTGTAAATTGCTTAATCTCTCTGAGCTTCAGTTTCTTTATCTTACAGCCTCTTCCTCACAGTTGTTAATGAAGGTGTAAGAATGGAATTCTTGGAGCATTCCCAAGCTAGGAAGGGTTTTGTGGGGTTTCTAGGGAGATGTCAGTGAGGCTCTGGGAAGGGTATGGTAGCAGTACAGATGGGAGTCTGTGTGCAGCCCTGTGGCTCAGGAATAAAGTGGAAGAAGAGAGAAAACAAGGGAGTCAGAGAGAGAGTGCGAGTGCGTTGACTCAGTGTTTGCTGAGTGCTGACCTTGGTCCAGACGCTGTCCGTGGTGCTGGGAGTTCCGCAGTGAACAAGCAAAGTCCCTTTCCCGTGGTGCTTGTGGGGAACAGAGGAGGGGAGTGCTGACACAGAATTTAAAAGTGCAAATAGGAGTGAGAGGGAGGCAGCCAGAAACAGGGACAGACAGAAATGAGACCAAGCCTGAGAATGAGCTTGGGCTTGTGGAAGAGACAGGTGCTGAAAACAGAACTGCCTGCCCCAGGACAGGGAGAAAGTGAGAGTCCAGGGTGGGAAAGAACTGGGGGAGGAGGTTGGGGTGATAGAGGGTGGTGTGACTGGTGATGGGAAGACATGGGTGGACACCAGAAGTGTGCCCCCTGGAAACCCCATCACCCCCACCAGCTTCTGTTAACTTCCTTCTGCACTTTCTTAGAATGACCCTTCCTCACCCCACTCCAACTCCTGTACAAGGATACTGAGCTCCTGGGAAAACCAAAGGGAGGGTAGTGTGACCAAAAGAAGAGACTGTGTCATCACTTGAGAATAAACGCATCAAATGCAGCCATAGGCAGGACTGTTGGCTCCAAGTTTCTCTCTCCCTGTCCCTTCTCCCTTTCCTTTCTTCCTCTATTGAGGTCGGCTATTTGTTCAGCAAATGCCCAAAGTCTGTGGTTCTCTGGGGCACAGTGTACCAAGTGATGCGTGTAAGGGAGATCAATGCCTCTTCCACTTCCAAGAACCGTAACTTTCTGGGAAGAAAAGGTAAGCATAGACAAAAATGACTCTCTCTGACCCTCTGTGTCTCTGAATCAAAGACTATTCATTCCCCACTTGGTCCTGGTACCAACCTCCTGGACCTCATCCTTGCCTCCTGCCACAGGTGCCACCTCAGTTAGTCCTGCTGCCCCTCCTCCCCTTTTCAGATTCCAGGACTATTCTAGAACCAGCTCTCCCACTTGGCGCAGATGAGACCACAAGGCCCCACCCTCAAACACCTGGGCTTTGATCTTTTGCAAAGGATGGGGATAGCAAGAGAGTGTCAGGAGGACCCTAGAGGGACATGAGGATGACTAGAAAATGGGGATGGACAAAACTCCAGTTTGCACCCAGAAACAAAGACACTGACAAGAAGCGGATTCAGTAAGTGCTGTGTTTTATTGGAGATCAGCATATGGGGAGCAGGGAGGCAGTGAAAGTGGAGAGGACGCTAGAAAACAGCTGATAGGATCTTGATTTAGCTCATACTGCAAGGGGAGGGAGCAGGACTCCCCTCTCTGACTTCTAACTTAGGGCTGCCCCCGCTCTGTCATTCTCCTAACTCCATTATGACTCAGGGTTTTGAGGATTGGGAAAGCTGTCTGGGATGCTCCTATAAGAGCCAGGAGCACGGAGAACTCCGGGAGGAAATTGATTATTGCCTGGGTGTAGATAAATATTCTTCCTGCTAGTACCTGGATACCAATTAATAGTCTTCCATCTGGCACCTGGATACCCCCAGCTAGTACTTGGGTATGGATTAATGTTACCCCAGTTTCCCACAGGGTAAAAGGGTCTCCATCCAGTGCCAGGACCTCCACCTCCCCAGGGTACACTGGGACTCAGGGCCCCCCAGGGGAAACCAGGCAGAAGTGACCATGGAATCCCATTGAGGAGAGACCCGGGACGGGGTCGGGCAAGGATTTTTCTCGGGACGTCCAGCACAGTAGAGTGGAGTGGCCCTCTAGACTCAGAGTCCTGGGGGAGGAGTGAAGCCTCGGGTGAGGGGTCCGCGGGGTATGCAAAGGGCTCTGCAAGAAAAGGCCCACTGCCCGGAGGGAGGGCAGCCTCACTAGAAAAGTAGGACGGTTCTTCAGGCAGCTCTTCTCCCACGTAGTCCTCGAACACAGCAGGCATCATCGGCCAAGGGTCCTCCGAGGACCAGGAATCCATGTAGGGCAGCTCCCCAGATGGGGGCCACATCTGTACCCCAGCACCTCCTGCAGGTTGAGAGCCAGGTGATGGAGAAGCATTGGGCTCCAGAGGAGCCCTTGCCGAATCATTAGGCTCAGGGTCTGGTTTGGGCTGAGGATGTTCCAAGTTGGAGGGGCTGGTCAAGGAAGGTCGTTCAAGCAGAGGCAGGTTGATCCCCAAGTCTTGGGGAAATTTCTCCTCCGGCACACCGATGCTCCGGGCAAAGAGGCCTGAGGGAAGGGGAAGAGGAGGCAGCCAGTGGACCAGATATTTAGTCTCAGTGCCCTCCCTTCCCTGACTCCCTGATTCCCTTTGCTTCAAGTCCCTTCACTTTGCCTGTGCCAACTCTTTCCTCCCTCAGGGACCCAACTGTACACACTCCCACCTTTACCTCTTCCCTCAGTCCCAGTTCCCCGAGGACCACCAGTCCGCTCCTGCCCAAAGGTTGCCACAGCCTCCATACCTGGGAGATGAAGACAGACCAGAAGCAGGCCCAGAGGAGCCCGGCTCCCTGCGACATGGCCCTGCATCTCGCTCTGCATCTCCCTCAGCCTCAAGACAGCCAGCCCTTTATCCTGTTAGTGGGTGGGGGACATCAGAAACAGGCTGAGCCAGTGGTTGTGGAAACAATATAGCTCTACGTTCCACCCTCGTTCCTAATTCATTCTGTGGCAACAGATGTCACTTGAATGACTCAGGGAAGCTGGGTGTTCCCACCCTGCTCCTCTCCTCAAGCTCCCCACCCCTTCCTAACCCAGGTGTCCTGGCTCACAGCTCATCACTCGTTGCCAGCCCTACCCTTCCTGGCTGCTGACACCAGGCACATGAGGACCTTCACCCTTGGGGTCCCAATCTCTTCACTGACTTCTCAACAATAGAAACACCTGATTCTGTTTCTCTTTGGGATCCATACCATTCTCTTCCAGCACCCCTTTCTCGTGCATCCCCGTAGCTACATCATCTTGACCTCAACCTGCAGGAGGTTCTGGGGTGCAGAAGTGGCCCCCTTCTGAGGCGCTGCTCCTAGATGAGACCCTGTGTCTAGGGAAACAGACCTGGTTCCCATCCTTAAGAGATGACGGTGTGTTGGTTTGCTATGGCTGCTATAGCCAGTCACCACAAACTTAATGGCTTACAACAACACAAATTTACTATCTTACAATTTTGAAGAGCAGAAGTCTGACATGGGTCTCACTGAGTTAAGATTGAGGTGTTGGTAGAGCCTTTCTGGAGGCCCTGGGGAAGAATCCATTTCCCTGCATCTTCCAGCTTCCAGAGGCCACCTGAGTTCCTCGGCTCATGGTCCCCTTCCTCCATGTTCAAAGCCAGAAACAGCAGGATCTTCTCACGTGGCATCAGTCTGACCTCCCCTTCTTCCCTCTCCCATATTTAAAGACCCTTATGATTACCTCGGACTCACCCAAATAATCCCATATAATCTTTCTACTTTAAGGTCATCTGACTAACAACCGTAATTCCATCTGCAAACAGTTTCCCTTTGTTATGTAACCTCACATATTCAGTTTCCAGGCATCAGGACGTGGACATCTCTGGTCATGGGGAGGGCACAAGTCTGCCTACCTTAGATGGTCAAATGTGTCCACAGAATACACAAGAGATACAGAGAGAGAGAGAGAGAGCAGATGTTTCCAACTAAGTAGAAGGAGGGCATTGACATGTCAAATAGCCATGAGCTGATCATTGTTAAGGCTGATTGATGAGAGCATAGGGATTCATTAAGTATTTTGTCTACTCTTAAATATGTTTGAATTTTTCCTATAAAAAGTGTTTAAGCGCCTTTGTTTCTCTATTGCTTCCAAGACGCACCCAGACTAGGCTTCTCTTGTTGCATGAAGTTTAAATATTAGCTGTTAGGTTTTACCATTCCATCCTCATCCCCAGCCCCTGCCAGCTGGCTACTGGAAGGGTAAAGAGCTCCTCCAGATCTGGCCAGTGGACAACATACACTCCAATAAAAACTTTTTTAAAAAGAGTGCAGATCTGGCCAGTGGGTACAGGGCAGCAGCCTTTTGGGGTGACATCCAACAGCTTTGCAAAACATTTTGACCTGGATCACACCAGAAACTAGAGGAATACTCGTGTCAGAGGCTGCGTCCCTCCCACAATTGCAGTCCACAGAGCCTCTGAGGGCCTTGATTCCTGTCATTGGCTGCAGTCCAGGGGGCACATGGTAACCAAGGGTGACCCCACAGTGATGACAGAAACGGGACTGTTCTGGAGCCCTCCTCTGTCTTCAGTCAACCCTGCAGGTTGGCTCAGTTGCCCCAGGTCATTTCTGATCAACAAAACAAATTTCTGCTGATTCGAGAATTCAACAACAGTCCTAGATTTGGGGCCAGCTGACATCATCCCTATAGGAGGGAATGAGCTAGATCCTAAGGTGGGGGTGAATTCCTTTGCAGCCAAGCAGAGGCTCTGAGAGGTGGCCTGTGCTTTGGGGTGAGGCTCTTCCTGTAAGGGTGAGCACAGCCCACCCTCCCCTCCTTGGGGCATGAGAGCTTCCTTGGCCTCAGTGTCTTCCCTGCTGTCTCCAGAACATAGTCGCGTGGCCCTTGGCACCCTGTCTACTTTTTCAATCTTCTCCCATGGAGGCCACCTCCCCTTCCCCACTGTAGTGTTCAGCCCTCTCACCTCTCCCAGCTCTCACTCTAGAACCACAGCAGAGGCAGCAGGAGTGTGAAGGTGGAGAGGACACTGCTGGGAAGGACACTGTTCTGTCATGGGCTGGGGCGTTTCAATGTAGGTCAGTGGGTCACCTTGCTCGGCTGCACACCCGTCATGCCCCTGTCCTCTCTGTCTTTCACTTCCTCCACCCGCAGCTCCCAGAACCACGCCCCCCTTAGCTCCTACTCAGTCCCCAGGAATGTGGTCCGGGCTGCTGTGTTCCAGCCTTCCCAAGGCTCCTGGTGTCCCAGAAACCCAGGAAATCGATGCTCGGGACTCCCAGAGAGGATGGCATCTTGAAGGTGAGGCCAACTAATGGATAAGGAGAAGGAGTCAGGTGGGGAGGGGGAGGAAATCATTAAGGCTCTATGTAAGGAGAGGGGAGGACTGCAGAGTGAATGGGCAGTGGAACAAGAATGGATTTCCTGGGGCAACAAGAGAGAAGAGATGTGAGAGGAAGGATCTGGGAGACCAACTAACCCCTGCTTTCAGTTTAACAAATATTTATGGTTTTCCTCCTTTGTGGGAGGAGCTGTAAGATGTAAGAAATACCAGGCCAATTTATGAATGAAAGTGGGGAACACAGGACCTTTAGAGGCATAGGAGAGCATCACTCAGGTCCCAAGAGGAGACCCAGGGCTCCAAGAAGGCAAAAAGTCTAATCCAGTTCACACAGTTTATTGAGACATCTGTCCAGGACCCAGAGAGAGCAGGGAGCCTGCTCCAGTCTCTGCAGATATCCTGGTATCTCCTACACACAGGGAAGCCTCTGAACGTTGAGGGAAGTGGCAGCCAGGAAGGGGGACTGAGATGGAGACCTTGAGAGACAAAGAGGAATGTTGGGAACTCAAAAAGGGTGTGCTGAGCTCTGTAATGGAGCGTGGGAGTGGAATTGGGAGTGTGAGAACCCAACAGGATATCATGCTGGTTGACCAGATGGTGAAATGAGATCAGTGAAAAATGGTCACTGTTTTCAAATAACTGTTTGGATTGTGCTTTATTTGGCAAAGGGGGGGCAGGGGGGTGGGGAGGGGATGGCTTGTCCAGGCATCAGAGTTACTGTAGGACATTTCAGGGGGTTCCCAGTCAAGAATCGGAATGAGTAGGGTTAGCCAATGGACTATACTGTCTCAAAGAAATGGCAGAGGAAATGCTAGGGAGAGGGTATCTGGCAGGGAGGGCACTGCAGTACAATGGGAATCTAAACAGTAGGAGAGAATGAGGAAAGGGATTTGGAGCCTACAATTTGGGGAGGTAAAGAAAGAAGAGCTGATAAGGGAGAGTCTGCCACATTGGGACAACGGGGGAAGCAGAGCAGCTGTCTTGGGAGGGTGGAAGAAAACTGAGCTACCCCCATGGCTGGGCTCCTGGACTTCTCCCACCTGGGAGACGGTGCGTGCGTGTGTGTGTGTGTGTGTGTGTGTGTGTGCCTGCACGTGTGTGTAGGCAAAATCTGCTTTATGGACTGTTAGGTAACTCTCCCTGGGGTAGGAGAACTTCAGGGTCAGCTAGCTGGGGCCCCAGGGGTTTCGCTTGGGTTAGGATGTCCCGGATGGAGTGGCAGGGGATCGTTCCAGAGCTGCCAAAGCCACAGGGCTTGGCACCAGCTGAGGGGTCATGTTGGGAAGAGCCAGCTTGACGCCTACTCAATGTTGAAGAGGAGACAGAAATGCAAGAGTGACCAGAAGAGCTGGACTTGCTGCCACAGGGTTGGAGGATGATTTTGCCATGGGATTGGGAGCTGGAGCTGCCACTGAAGGAGCCAGTGCCTGGTGAGGAGCTGGGCCTCTGGGAAACACCACCACAGGGCTGGAAAGATGAACCAGAACTGCTGGAAAGGCTAGAGCTGCTGTGGACTCCAGAGCTAGAGAGGGAGCAGGGCTCCTTAGAGCCCTTGGAGCCAACGCCATAGGGCAGGACCCCACCAGAGCCCACCGGCTGGAACACAATGGCCGAGGAAGCTCCCGACTGGTAGATGTTGGAACTAGAAGAGCTGTGGCTGGGGATGATGGGGATGCTGGAGAAGTATTTGCCCTCAGAGATGGGGGCCCCGGCTGCAAAGGAGGGAACCCCTGGAGAGCCTTTGATGGGGTGCTCTTTGATGAAGTGGCCCACCGGGTAGATTTTGCCCCTGATGTAGGTCATGCCTGGGACCAGATAACTGTCAGAGGAGCCACCCACCACCTCATAGCTGCCATATTTGCCTACAGAGGTGATGGGGGGGCAGGGCTTCCCCGGAAGGCCACCATTGCTACAGGGGACGCTTTGACCCACTCTGGGGCCACCAGAGCCGTGCTGCTCCACCACCAGCACTCCAGGCATTTTACCCCCAGACACAGAATGGGAGCTGGAGATGTAGGGGCCAGAGTGCGAGACGATGGGTCCCCCACTGCAGGGAGAGTCAGGGATGTTGGAACTACAGGGACTCAGCTTGGCGTTGACCTCCTGGCCACTGCTGCTGGACATCGAGGAGATCTGGGAAACAGAAGAGCTCGAGCCTCCTCCAGACTGGGAGCTGAGGCTTCCTGATTGGGAGGAACTAGATGCACCCTGTAGACTAGGGCTAGGTCCAGAGGAGTAGCTTATCTGCGAATACCCCGTTCCTGGCTTAAATAACGGAAATCCTGAAGAACGACCCTGGGTAGCAATGGACCCGCTGGAGCCGCCACTGGAGCCGCCACGGGAGCCACTGGAGCCGCCACTGGAGCCACCACGGGAGCCACCATGGGAGCCACTGGAACTCGAAAGAAAACTGCTGGAACTGCTGGAGCCACTTTGGCTACTGAAGCTGCTGGAGCTCCCCTTCCCCAGGAGACAGGGGTCACTGGGGGAGGTGATACTCGTGTGGTCCCTGCAGGGGTCTGAGAAGGTCCCAATGCTCTTGGCCAAGGTCCCTGGGGAGGAAAGTAGTGGTTAGCAAGGGCCAGAGAGGCTGGACTTTCTTTCTCCCCTCCCAGACCCACCTCAGTCATCTGCTACTCTGATCTCTCCTGAGAGGAGCCCAGGGAGAGTTTGGGGTGGAAAAGGCAGGGAGACCCCAAAGAGATGGAGAGTGGGGGAGACTGAGACTCTGAGAGGTGGGGGAGACCGTGGGACCAGATGGAAGGAGGAGATGAAAGACAGAACCACAGAGGACTGAGAAGGGAGGAAAAATAGCCAAACAGACACTGAGAAAAAGAGAAAGTGGGGGAGGGGCAGGGGGACAGCAGTAGAGGACAGGACACTTGAGGATTATGATTGGGTCGCCAGCTTCCCCTCGAGAGGCCAGGCTTGGGTACAGAATGGAAATTCTGCTTCCCGCCTCGGCACCGCCCATGCCAGGAAAGCTGGGTGGGGGCCAGGACATGGGGGCACGCACTGTTGCTTCAGAACCCGCTTGTACCAGCAGGACAGGACCCTGCACCCCGAGCCCAGCTCAGGGACACGAGGATGCAGCCCTCCTCCGAGGCCCCTGACCTTTATCAGTTGTCTCCCCGCTGGCCAGCACCGCGTGCCTCCCTGCCCCCAGGCCCACATCTGACCGCTTCTGCCTCTACTTCTTTCCTTAACTAACCCTTTGCTCCTCACCCAGGCTCCCCCTCCCCCCACCCTTCCTCTACTCCCCACCTTAACCACCTCCGGTCCCAAGTGGTGTGGACAGAGCCACGTACTTCAGGTCGTACATTTGGAGAGGCCAGATCTGCCCTACCTTCCTCACAGCGTTACGGTGAGCACTAGATGTGACCACGCATGCAGAAGGTGCTTTACAAAAGCAGAAGGCATCAGACATGATTTATTACTGCCATTCCTCCTTTGAACACCCCACCAAAAACCAGGTCTCCACACTCTGTGAGCTCCCCATTCTCTCCTCAGAAAGAAATTCAATGCATCCACCTCCACGCCAAACCCCAGCTCTGCCCGCAGCCCCGCCCCCTTCACTCTGCTGCACTAATCAGCCAGCCCCCCACCCCCACCCCGCGCTCCTCCTCTGCTCCTCCGATGCCACACAGCCACGGGGCCGTGGGCAAGGTCACCGTGATCAACAGCACAGGCCCCGGAGTCACCCAGCCTGGGGTTTGGATCCCGGCTTAACTGCTTTCTAATCTGTGAGCTTGAGCCGGTTTCCTAAGCTCTTCAAGCCTCAGTGTCTTCCCGTGTAGCGTGAGGACGCTTCTCTCACACCATCCTTCTAACGGTCAAACGAGCTAATGCGTTAAAGTGCTGGTGGAGTGTCTCGCACATAAAAAGGGCCCTATGAATGGTGACAACTATTATGACTATTAAATATCGACTCCATCTTCTAGCACTCGAATAATAATAGTAACAACAACAGCCAACATGAGATAACTGTCTAGGAGTTCGACGGCACTGCGGCACACATTACCTAGAGACTCAGAGAGAAACTAGAGCTAGGTGTTAACTGTAGCCTCATTTTAGAGTTTCAGACACGGAGGCTCAGTAAATTTAAGCAGTTTGCCTGAGGTGTCAAGGCAGTGAGGAGCGGCCCCCAGACTCAAGCATCAGATTCCAGAGCCCCTGCCCTTCCACCCTCGCTGGGTCCTCTCCTGGACTCTCCCCACGCAGGGCTCCCCCCAGCCTTCTCTGACCTGGCATCTGCAGTCCTGCCCCCCTCCTCTCCCCACTCTCTCTGCGCCCAGGGCCCCCGGCCTCCTACCTTGCAGGAGGAGACTGGCCAGCAGCAATGCCAACATCCCCCGCCCTCCCACAAGCCCTATCCGGGATGCTCGTGCAGAGCCCATCTTGGACTGTGTGGCCTCCTGAGTGACAGCAGCTCGTGGACACCCGGGGCCTTTATGTCAGGGCTGGACATTTCCCGGGCAGGAGTCACTGTGGGGAGGGGAGGAGAGGTGGAGGTGGAGGTGCCGGGGGCAGGTGGGGGGGGAAGTTGGTGTGGCCGGGAGGAGCTGAAGTAATGTTTGGGTATTGCCTACTCAGCAGCAGGGGTGGCTGCAGTGTGGGGCATCATGGCCCTGGGAACACCTGGCTGGCCTGCCCGGGCTCCTCGTTGCCTAACCTGGAACCAGGTGCTCTGCCCCGAAGGCCGCTCACTCCCGGGCGGCCACCCTTACCATGGGGCCCAGTCCCCTGGCTCCTTCACCCTCCTGCCTTCCCCAGTGTTGGCCTCTCTGACTGCTCGTCCTCCCTCCACGCACAGATGTGGGCATTTCAACTTTCCCTTCAGTACCGGCTACCTGCTGTGGCCCGCACCCCCGCCTCACGGTTAACCCCGCCTGGGAGCCCTCCACAGCCTCTGGATCCACGCCCCCCTTTCCCTGAGACCCTTCACTCAGCTTCCACTCTCTTCCTCCGGGTATAAGGATCTACACCCCACGCCCTGCTGTCACTGCCCAAGTACCATGCTTGCCGCACAGCTATTACGTGTGTCATCAGCGAGCGGACCTTTGGAGTCTGCACTCCAAAGCCGGTTCCCTGACCTGTCCCTTCCGGGGGGCTCCAGGGACGGCCCGCAGGTGCTGGACGCCAAGGCCTCAGCCCGGAGACAGGCCTGGGCTGAGGACCCCTGTCATAGCTGGGCCTTGGTTACTCACAAGCCACTCACAGCCCCTCCCCGAGGGGTGGCCCTGGCTCCAGTGTGTGAGCAAGAGGCTAATAAGACTAATTGGGAAGGTGGTGGCCCTGTCGCCCATTAATTGACTGCCCAGCCTGGATGAGCAACAGGAAGCAGCCAGCTTGGTCTGGGTAGGATCCACGGTAGGACCAAGGAGGGCCAGCAGAATCCTGGGTCCCTGAAGGATGAAGGGCAGGACGGGAGGACCAGAGCCCTGAGACCTGCTAAGAGGGGGTGGTTCCTCCTCCATCGCATTCCCCTCCCTCCGCTTGGAACCTGACCCCACCCCAGCCAATTAATTGCTCACTGGTATTGCCAAGAGTATCAGTATTGGAAGGCGGGACCTGGGAGTCGGGTCAGGTTCTCTGCCTCTTCCCCAAGCCCACCCAGCCTTCTCCCTGCTCCCCTGGCCTGGACTCTCATTCCCGCACTGCCCTGGTCTCCTCACAGAGGCAGCCCTACCGCCGGAGCCCTCGGCTCGTTTCTCCCTTTCTCTGTCTCCTGCCCTGCTTCTGACCCAGCCCAGCACTGTCCATAGAACTTTCTGCCATGATGGAAATGTTCTCTCTCTGTGCTGCCCAATACAGTAGCCACGAGCCCATGTGGCCACTGAACATTTGAAATGGGGCTAGTATGACCAACTGGAGGAACTGAATTCTTAATTTTACTTAATTTTAATTCATTTAAATGTAAATAGCCACTTGTGGCTAGTGGCTACCAGCGAATCTAGCCCTTGACCGTCCCCTAGCACCCAAAATGGGAGTGGAAGAGAGAGGCGCCCAGTGGCGCAGTGGTTGAGAGTCCGCCTGCCGATGCAGGGGACACGGGTTCGTGCCCCGGTCCAGGAAGATCCCACATGCCGCGGAGCGGCTGGGCCCGTGAGCCACAACTGCTGAGCCTGGGCGTCTGCAGCCCGTGCTCCGCAACAAGAGAGGCCGTGACAGTGAGAGGTCCGCGCACTGCGATGAAGAGTGGCCCCCGCTAGCCACAGCTAGAGAAAGCCCTCGCACAGAAACAAAGACGCAACACAGCCAAAAAAAAAAAAAAAAAAGAGTGCTTGGTCTAGCCGGGCAGTGGCAGCAGGCACGTGAACTGGGCTCTGACACAGAGCCACCCACCTGTGCTCTCTCTTGGGCCTGTCTGTCCTGCCCTCATCTCCCCTGGATGAGCTCTTTCCTCTGAGGGATACAGCACACTTCCATTAACAAATGGCAGAGCTCACGTGGCCGCGAAGAGGAAGTACGGGGATTTCCCCTGGACAAGGCGTTCATCTGATGCTGGGGTGGGGTAGGCAGTGCTGTGCAAAAAAATCGCCTAAGCGACTCTTTCAGGGACTCTCACCCCAGCATAACGCGTGACCCCTGGCTGAGAACTGCTGCTCTGGGGGGCAGTCTCCACCCCGTCAAAATACATCAACTCCCTCAAAATACATTCCACGGTGTGGTCCATACTCAGCTACACCCTTCCTGCTTCTCCCCCTCAGCTCCCTGGTCCATCACTCTCTCCTCTAGGACTGACCTCCTGGAACTTGACCTGGTGAGCATCTACTTTTGCTCTTCCCGGCCCTGTTCTCACCCCCTTAGCAACCCCGCTTGCATCCTCCAAGGGACCCGGGTACCACAGCAGGGACATGGGAGTGAAGATCGGGGTCAGAGCAAGGAGCAGCCTCAGCCAGTGCATCCCGTAGAGGAAACACTTGGCAGGCGGGGGCTCTGCCCACAGGCGATGTGTCCCCCCAGCCCTCGTTCTTTTCCCTTCCTCCCCCCGCCTTCCTGCAAGCAGCCGGGAGTCAGCTGAGTGACGGTCATGCTCCTAGAGTCCGAGACTTCATAGCTCTGCTCAAGCCACCTCTGATGTGGCCACCAGCCCTCCTGTCTTGTGAGGAGGTGAATATAAGGCCGTGGTTAGCTCTCAGAGTAACAATAATATTCTTCCTCTTCTCTGTTCTGTGGAGCGAGTGTTAGGGAAACCAGCACCCCTTGTCTGCTCATTACACTCAGCTATTAAATAGTCATTCTTTCCACTGTTGCTATTCATGCATTTTATTGTTTTTGGTCACCCAGAATTAGAGACCCAGCTCCCTCCTGATCCGGCAGGAAAGGGTGAAAACGGGGACTGAGGCAGAGTCTGAATGTGCTTTCAGGAGAGACTGGAAGGACTTGTCCCAGGAGGGACTTCTAGGCAGGCTGTGGCCCTCACTGTTTCCGGGGTGGGATCTGCAGGGGCCCATCCTCTCTCCTTCTCCCGGACTGTCCGAATCCCTCTGGCTGAGAGCTCCTCGTGGGCAGGGAGCTTCTCTCACCCCACAGTGTGCCCCTGGTGCCTGATGCATCACCCCCACACACAGGTAACACAGCAGTCAACACAGAATCCTACCGGAGAGGCGGGTGTCCCATGTCCAGCTCTGTTCTCTGGGGCCCCAGGACTAGAACCAGAGAAGGACAGACTCCTCCTCGACAGTGTGTAACTATCAGCTCGTCATAAACATCTGCACGTGCAGGATTTATCTTGATTCTCTCAATGCTCCTAGGAGACAGAAATTATTATTTATCCTTTGGAGCTGCAGACACAAGTTCCGGGCGTTAAGCTGATGCCCACTACCAGTAGCTGGGGGCTTTACCTGGTATCCTGATGCTGTAGGCTACACATAGCTAGCTTTTCCTCTTCTCCCTGGATCGTTGCATGACCTGGCTCAGTCTCTCATTTCATTCAGTCCTTGTGACCTGCCATCTTCTCAGAAGCCCTCTCTGACTTTCCTATTTAAAATTGTAGCCCTCCAGCCCCACACTCACGGACCATATCATTCGCTATGTCCTTCCTCTTGCCTTCTTTTTCTTCATAGCTCTTATCAGGACGGGATAGCCTATTACATACAACCTGTATGCATCTGCTTGTTGTTCACTTCCCCCACTAGAAGGTAAGCCTCGAGAGGGTGGGGACCTCCTTTCTGACTCACCGCTGTTTCCACAGCTTTAGTGCTGCGTGGCTCATGGAGGGAACTCAGTTAATAATGAGAGAAAGAATAGATAATGAATGGACCACTCGAGCAAGCAGCCTGGTCTGAATTTTCCTGAGGGCCCCAGCGCCTGCCTTATTTCACCTCATGTGCCTGACTCATCTTAGAGGAGTCACCTTGGCGACTAAGAGGGCATTAGTGGGACCTGATGGAGGCCGGGCGAGTGATGATGTTAGCGGCACGACAAGGAGGACTCTGGAGGGAAACGCCTTGGAGGAGTCTCTATGCTGTCCTCTGGTGGTGCGTCGTGGAACATCACAGACGAAGAACTGAGGCTGTCAACCTTGCGTGGGAATTTAGAGATTATTAAGGAAATCCCCTAAATTCACATCCCAGGGCCACGCAGAGATCAGATGGCAGAGTAGGAACAACGAATTGGGTCACAATCCGATGCTTTCACTACTACACCATCCTGTCTGTCCCCATCACAGTTGAGATTATGCTGCAAAAGAGAAGGGTATCAGCTGGAAAAACCTTCGGAGAGAGGTTTGGTTTAATTCGACAAGTTATTTGAGCCAGTGCTAGACACCTGGTGGGCAGTTAGTTAAAGATTAGAGGGAGAAAATGTACAGTAAGAGAGCTTAAGTTTATACCAAAGCAAGTCTTTGGTCAGATGAGTTTGAAACATGAAATTGGCAGAGGAGTTAGCATGGGTGTGCCCCTCCCTAATTTAACTTTTATCACATTTTATTGTCATGATTTATTAATACATATTTGTTTCCTCTCTAGACACAGAGCTCCTCGAGGGCAGGGAGGACTGAAACTTCTCCCTGAGATTGTCACCATCACCTGGCACCCCACACAGTAGATGCTCAATAAATGACCATTATATGGGTAAATAGATAAACAAATGAGTCGTTTGGAGTTTCCCTGCCTAGAGATCTTCAAAGGAGAGCAGATAACCAACTCTTCTGTCTAGTCCAAAGACATTATTCCTCTGCCCAAAGGCTGAGGGCTGTGCCCAACTCTTTCTCAAGGTAACTCAGCTTCTATAATTAGATTATACCAAGATACCAGTTCAAGGTTCTTTTCTCTTATTGGCTAAGCATTTATTGACTACCGGCCATGTCCAAGGTACTGAGCCATTGTTCTCTAAATCTATTAGAGATCCTATTCTATTATTTAATTGTATGACTCCATGTTGACATAAAATGCAATAGTGTCCCCACCGCAGTCACTCGTAGGTGAGGTCAGTCAAGGCAGATGGGGAAGAATCAGCATCGTCTAATCTAAATGGATAAGCTGGCACAGTGGGTTCCCCTGTGTTAATATTCCATACCATCCAGTCCCACTCAGCCTCCTCCCAGCTAATAAACACAGCATTTTTAGGTACCAATATCTGTTGCCTATTAATTGGTATCAAAATCTCCAACTACTTTTTTTTTTTTTGCGGTACACGGGCCTCTCACTGTTGTGGCCTCTCCCATTGCGGAGCACAGGCTCCGGACGCGCAGGCTCGGCGGCCATGGCTCACAGGCCCAGCCGCTCCGCGGCATGTGGGATCTTCCCGGACCAGGGCACGAACCCGTGTCCCCTGCATCGGCAGGCGGACTCTCAACCACTGCGCCACCAGGGAAGCCCTCCAATTACTTCTTGCTTTCCCTTCCCTCTCCCACTCATCTACCTGTTGTGTCAAACTTGGAAGAGTTGGTTTGGAACTTACATCCAGCTTTGACTTTGGCACTTGTGTTGTCTTGGAAGGTGAGTTACCTCTGTCAACAGTAGTTTCCTCATCTGTAAAATGGGGTTAATAATTTGCTTTATTGAACACCTTGTGGGCCAAGTACTAGGAGAGAAGTAAGGCGTACAAAGACAGACAAGGCACAATCCCTGCCCTCAAGAAGCTCATACTTTACAAAGGGAGAAAGACATGGAAACCAACATAATGTGGAAATGATGCAAAGAGCCTGCGATCCTTTCCTGGGTTACATCAGGGACTCAGTTCTTTCCCTCACTTTCTCTCTCCTTTAAGAATGTTTTTCTCTTTCCATTCCCAACAAACTCCATTGCACTGGCTTGAGAAGTTGCTGAGGGAGGGCCAGTTTGAGGAATCCAGACTTCCTTCTTCCCTTCTATCCCATACCTCCCTGCCACAGTACACCAGACAGGTTATGTGTGCCTCCCCACAAAGAACACAGTTCTATCCAAGGACAAAGACTTTCAGATATGAGCTCCTGAGCCAGGCACCAAGACCTTCTCTAATTCCCCCCAACCTACTTGTTCCACAACATTTCTTTCTTCTCCAAGCTATAAACTCTTCACTCCGGGAGTTCCCTGATGGCCTAGTGGTTAGGATTCCGGGTTTTCACTGCCACAGCCTGGGTTCAGTCCCTGGTTGAGGAACTGAGATCCCACAAGCATCATGGTGAGGCCCAAAATGTACATATTTATATGCTTATACATTTATATATATTTATGTAGCTATATAGATATCTCCTTCACTCTAAACATTTTGATCTACTCTCTGTTGCCCAAACTCACCATTCATTAATGAATTCAGCCATTCATAGAACATGTATGTGACGGTTAATTTTATGTGTCAATTTGACTGGGCTAAAGAATGCCCAGAGACCTGGTGAAACCTTACATTCAGGTGTGCCTGTGAGGGTGTTTCTGGAAGAGATTAGCATTTGAATCGGTAGACGGTGTTAAGATCGCCCTCACCAATGTGGGTGGGCACCATCCAATCTGGGAGGGCTGAACGGAACAAAAAGGTGGAGGAAGGGCAAATCTGCTCTCTGTTTGAGCTGGGACACCCATCTTCTCCTGCCCTTGGACATCGGCACTCCTGGCTCTTGGTCTTTGGACTCAGACTGGGATTTACCCCATCAGCCCTCTGATTCTTGGGCCTTTGCACTCATACTGGGACTTAAAACCATCAGCTCCCGTGGTTCTCAGGCCTTCGGACTGGGATTAAATTGCTCCACTGGTTTTCCTGATTCTCCAGTTTGCAGACGGCAGATCGTGGACATTCTCAGCCAATTCGTGTAATAAATCTCCACGTATATTCTATTGGTTTTGTTTGTGTGGAGAACCCCAATACAACATATTCAGTGTCCATGAGGCCCAGGCACTGTATTCCGTGTCAGATTTACACAGATGAATAAAGAGATGGGATAATGTAATTAAAATCAGGACAGGCCTCAGTTCAGATCCCAGTTTTGCCATTTTTCTCCGTATGACCTTGCATGAGTCACTGTACCTCTCCAGGCCTTTGTTTCTCTCCTCTGAGAAATGGTGATAACAATAGGGTTATTGTGCAAATTAAGTGAGAGCTTAATCTCTATGCCTTGGGCAACAGTACCCCTATTGCACATGCGCAGTAAAAAGCAGCTGCGAGGGTTTATAGCAAACCGTTCGTTGTGTCTTAGGTTGGATGTTCCAGAAGCAGATCCTGAGACAAAAATTCAAGTAAAAGGGATTTATTAAAAAGTTATAAGGGTGGGGAGGAGGGAAAGGGAGTGGGGAAGTGGGACCAGGAAGGGCTCCCCCGGCCTAATTTTAAGCTTCCTGAGAATGGGAACTGTATATTTTTATTCGTTATATTCCCCCGTGGCACCTGACATTGCAGGACATATTGAGGGTATGAGATAATGATTGAATGAATGAGTGAATCTAGTCCACTTTGAGGCCTATTAAATTACAGACTCACACCTACAATTCGCACCTGTTCTAAGATTATTTCCAAACTCTAAACTTAGGGGGCTTTTTGTTTGTTTTATTTCGTTTTTTTTTTTTCAAACCGGTCACATATAGGTTTTGATGGGAGTTAACCATGTAAGCAAACTGGGTCCTAAAGTGGTGGATTTTAAGGTCAGGGAACCGTCATTTCTTTTAGGCCCTCTTCAACCCCACCCAGGCCAGCCACTTGATTGACATCGGGCCATTGGGATCTCTGGGCTCCTGCCCTTCCAACTTTCCTGCTCAAATACACCCTTAAAGAATTTGGGGAAACTATGTACCCCTTACACATTTTAAAGTCAACAACATTTTTAATCTTCAGTTTAAATACTGCAAAGGGTACATTTTCCGGGAAATTGTAAATACTTATATATTTAGAAAGTCACATCACTCTTTTAAATGTAGCGGATGGAATATAACACCATAGCCCTTTCATGTTCATTAACACCCTTTTAATAAGTGAACAAGTCCATTAGCCAGTCAGCAAATTTACCTCATTTATTTTTCTTTTTGGTTCCTTTTTCCATTTCATTTTCCCTATAGAGTTTGGTCCTAATGAAATATTGTTTGCATTGTATCACCTTTTTTGTATTTTAGTGTCTTTTTGGAAAGTCTTTTATTGTATATCTCTATAACAAAAATATGTACATATCAATAAATTGGAATTTATTTCCTGTGACCATAAGACTATTTTAAAAACCATTATTCTGCCCTGGGTTTATAATTACAATTATTAAAAGATGCAACTGATCAAAACTACAAATATTGACAATGATTAAACAGAAAAGTAAACTTCTACTAAAAATTCATCTCTTCATGAGATGGAAAGGGCTGATTTTTATTTTCCATTGACTTCATTTGGTAGCTCCAGGAAGAGCACCCAGGTTCAGTTCAGGGTGGGCGAGAGAGCTCGGCCTTCCTCTGTCTAGTGAGAGAAGGGTCACTTGTTAATGGAGGCATGTGGAAAAGGAGAACACAGTTCTCAGGCAGATTCATTTTAGGAAGGGACACATATGCTTCTGGAAATTGATCCCCTTACAACTTAGTCCTGCCCACGTCCCCCTGGGAGAGTTTTCATGTTCAGCCAGAGGTATGCAAACCATGAGCTATTAAAGAGAGACTTAACTTGGTTTCTCGTTCTCCAAAACAGGGATCCCAGAATGGGAGAAATGTGGGTCTGAATGTCCTTGTAACTCTGAGAGATGCATTTCCAACCCTCCACTGGCTGAGTTCCACATCCCTACGCATATGGGCAAGACAGGAACTCAGATGACTTCCAGATCTCTGTAGGTCCATGGCTGTTATGAGGGCATCTGAATGTTCAAAGTCCTGCTCATTGGCAAAGACGCAGCCTAGAGTCAAAATTAGAAAACATGGTTTTTTGTTTTTCCATTTCATGGAAGCACCATGGTCTCCTGGTAGTTCCCAGCTGGCGGCCACCAGGTAGCAGCAGAGAACACAGTGCTGCCAGCCCTGCCCAGAGAGTCCCAGGGGTGGGGAAGAGGCGGTGGGAGGGGAGAGGACTGCAGGTGAGGTAGGGGTGTTCACTTTGGCCGTCAGAGGAAAAAGAAGGGGGAGGAGGGGACTAAATACCGATCTCAAGAGGGGACAGAAAATATTGAGAACAACACCTTCCGGGTTCAGAATAAAACAGAAGGAATGAGGAAAGGAATTAAGGAGTTAGGCTAAATTGGGGAGAATTCAAGGGAAATCAGAAGGGTAGAGATGGGCTTGAGGGCAGAGGCCCAGGATGCCTCTGGGGGATCCATTGTCTGTACTCCTCCTGGGGTGGGTCAAGATCTGGCTCCTCCTGAGATCCGTGGCCCACCTTAGAGGCAGGTGGGCCAGGGGTTTTCTGGAGGCTGGGGTCCTGCTGGCCAGGGGTCATCAGGCCGGGGAGGTTGAGGGGGATCAGTTCTAGGGGGTACAGGAGGCCAGACTCCAGATTCAGGCAGGTCTCTCCAGGGACAACTGGGGCCTGGAGGTGGAAGGTCCTCAAAGAGAGGGGGTACCCCTGGCCAGGGGTCACCAGGGATTGGGGGGCCCTGAGGCAATGTTGGGGGGCCCTCCTCTGAGGGCTCTGTGGATGAGGGAGATGGATGGTCTCCGCTGCCTGAGATGCCTGTAGAGGAGGAAGGAGAAAGATAAGAGGTTGTGAGGATCCCCCCTCTCCCCGTAGCTACAGACCCAGGGAGCATCACCTCTCTGCGATGGACCACAGCCTGAGCTGATCCCACAAACAAAACTCAAAAGTAACTCTCACACATTCACAAAATACCAAAGTGATCTTAAAATGACATGAAACGCCGTCCTGAACTACTGACTGGACCAACTTTAAACTGACAGGATCCCCTGCTCCCCCCACATAAGCTCCATCCAACCCTGGTTGGGACACCCCACTGGCAGGGCCGCTATATGTGTCTGCAGTCCCAAAGCTGTCTACACCCTGGCACCGCGTGGCACCCAGACCCCATCTCTACGATGACCTCCACGCCCTTAACACGGACCTCAGCTCTGATGAACACTCGCCCCACACCTGAATGCTGACCTAAATCGCCACATGCAGCTACACCCAAACCAGCAAAACATTTATTCTGCGCTAAAACGCACCTTCCCGCACCACCTCCATCGCCTTAACTCTTCCCCTCATGTGAATTCCCAGGATCTCCCTATCCCTATGCACCCAGCTCACCCTTGCCTCATCTTTACCGTCCCCCATCACCCCCAAATCACACTCCGGGCCTCTATTCCCAGCTCACCTCCGGCAAAACAGGCAAAGGACCAGGATCCCCAGGAGCTTCCAGTTGAGCATCTTGCCTGTCTCCTGGCCCCCAGTCAGGGGTCGGCTGAGTCTGGGTGCTTGGGGACCCCAAGAGGCTTTATAGGGGAGGAGGGGGAAGAGGAGGCCAATCTCTGGGGAGGGACCGGCCCAGTCACACAATGAATCACATCCGAACCTAACTGGTCAAACCCATCTGGAAGGCCGTGGCTAATGTGTAACCTCTGGTGGTGTCCCTCACTTTAGTCCCCCAGCTCAGGACCCAGCCACCCAGGCTTTATCGATGACCCAGACCTTGGTCACCCCACCATTGTTTTCATGTCCTCCTTCATACACACCCTGCAGCAACCCCTAATAACAGGGACTTCTACCTCTAGTCCCTCAAGGTCATTGGAAGCCAAGGAATGGGAGCAAACCACGTGTGGGGAAGCAGTGTAATTACAGGGGCTGGGAGGCAGGATGCCGGGCAGGGGGTGGGCAATTGGGGGGAGGACAGGGGGTGTTCCCTTGAACAGCTGGGACACAGCTAGAACGATCTCAGCTAGTACACCAAGCCTCCCCCACCCATCCCAGTGTGAACCCTCTCCTTGGGGCTCAGCCCTTCCTGGAACTTCCACTTCCCAGCATATGCCTTCTCCAGGCGTGAAGGGGGCCTCCCAAGCAGCGACATCTGAGAATTTCATCCAGGAGCCACCTGGGGTGACTGCAGGTGAAGGGGACAGTACGAGGACATCCTGATTCCTTCTCCGACCCCAGGGCTGCTTCCATCAGTCACACCCAGAGGCTCGGGAAGAAGTTGCCTCAGCTCCCCCTGGCATCTCAGCCTCTTTCTCCTCCCTCTGGAATCCTCCTCACTGCCCCTTGAGCCCCTCTCCGTGTCCTTGGTGTGAACTCTGTGCCCACCCCTTCTCTCCCCTCCTCCTTCAGTTGTCAGTCTGTCTGGTCTGAGTCGTTCAGAGATCCCCCTAGAACTTTTCCTCAGCAAGGACTCCTCTGCCTGGACGTCTCATGAGCCTCTCAGAAGTAACGTGTCCAAACTCACTTCCTCCCCGGGTTGTCCCCCACCGGGTCTGCTCCCCCGCAGTAAGGGACACCACTGTCCCTCGTGGCTCACTTTTGAGGACTTCATTCCTCTCTCTCCTCATCCCGTGGCCACACCCCAAACCCATCCTCCACAGCCAGCCAACAGATCTCTTAAAAATGTAAGTCAAGGGCTTCCCTGATGGCGCAGTGGTTGAGAGTCCGCCTGCCAATGCGGGGGACACGGGTTCGTGCCCTGGTCCGGGAAGATCCCACATGCCGCGGAGAGGCTGGGCCCGTGAGCCAGGGCCGCTGAGCCTGCGCGTCCGGAGCCTGTGCTCCGCAGTGGGAGGGGCCCCAGCGGTGAGAGGCCCGCGTACCGCAAAAAAAAAAAAAAAAAAAAAAAAATGTAAGTCAAATCGTGTGGCTGTCCCCAGTTTTAAAAGTACTCTAAGGACTTTCTAGAGTAAAATCCAAGCTCCACCAGGCCTGGCCTCTCCCTGCAGCATCCTCCCTCGGGCTCCCTCCAGCCTCCGCGCCTGCCCAGCCTGTGGCCACCCTCATGCTCCTCCCAGGGGGCTGCACAGCCTGCGCCTCACCTCACCCCGGCCTCAGCACCACATCCCTCCGGAGAGAGGCCTTGCCTGTCCCCCCCATCTAATGCCGCCCCTCCCCACACAGCCAGTTTCTACCACATCACTGTCATTTCTTTCTTCTCTTCATATTCGTAGCACTTATTATTGTTTGAAACGGCTCATTTGTTCATGTAAGTACTTGCCCATCGTCTGTCTCTCCCACCGGACTGTAAGTGCCACGGGAGCAGGGACCCGCCCGTCAAGCCCACCACAGTGGCCCCCGGGGCAGGATGCTGCCTGGATCTGTGATTCCTGTCGAACATGTGAATGTTTTATCTGCTTCATTCCTGGCACTGATCACCTTCCAGAGGTAGTTTTAAAACAAAAGTTGAGAATAAAAAGAAACCTGGAGCTTCTCCAAAAACTTCCTGGGCAGCCTAGGAAAGGGGTTTCGAAAACGGAATCGTCTAGAGAAAGAGCTGTGTGGGAGACCACTTCTCATATTTCTCGGACAAGAGAGGCTGCAGGGAGAAAATTTCCTTATATTCCCAGAGAGAACTGTCCAAACAATGGCTCCTACTGCAGTCATCTTTATTGAGCCACGGGAGAATTCACAACATCTTGGCAGCTGTCCCCGAGGGCAGCTGGATGGGAAGGGAGCTGGGCTGGACGCCCTCTCCAACCCACTCCTCCTCCATCCTCATCCCTTCGGTCCTCGCAGCTGCTCAGAGGCAGACAGAAGAAGAGGTCTGGATGTCTCCTTCACAAATAGCTTCCTCTTTGGAAATGGCCTCACTCAGGCCCTGCAAGTCATCGAGCAGGACAGAAAGGGATCCTGGGAAAGAAGACCCCAAGGGACAGGAGGTGGACAAGAGAAGGCTGTCACAGTCACGCCGCAGGATGTGAGGGTTATGAGGGAGAAGGCTCCTGGTCCAAGGCGGGCGTGAACAAGAGAGGCTGTGGGCCTCCAGGGGTCACAGAGAACAAGGCTCATGCATTGCAGAGTGCCTGGAGGAGAGATGCCTGAAGTCCCCCGCCATCTGTCCCTTACCTTTGATGGACTCCTTGGTGCATAGGGCCGCCGCTGGAGGTGCAGGCGCTGAAGACTCTGAGGGCCTGAGGCTGGACTCCACAGGTAACCCCTTATCCGACGGGGAAGGAAGAACTGCCAACAGTCGCTGCTGCTTGTAACGGGAGAGGAGACCCTCTTGCTGCAAGGTGGCCTGGGAAGGAGAGGGTTAAACGCCACCAAGCCCGGGCAGAGTCCCCTCCCCTTTCCACAGCTCTGCTCCCTGAGAAGAGCCCCTCCTCGGCCTCCTACCAGCATGAGGTTCTTGTCTCTCTCCAGCTCCTTCAGGCGCTGGGTCAGCCGCTGTCCCTCCTCCTTTCGGGCCTCTTCCTGCAGGCGCCGCAGCTCCTGGTTCCGCTCCTTTTCCCGGGTGGCTTTGCGCTGGATCTGGCGCAGGGAGACCACTACGGGAAAGCCAGGCCACAGAGGGGACGGGTGTTGGGCAGCCTAGAGGCCATGAGGCACCGTGAAAACAAGCCTGGAAGGATGGGCAGGAACACTGGGTCCCAGCTCTGTGCCTCGGGTGAGCCACTGACACTTTGTGGCTTTCAGTCTTCCGTACAGAGGGGAGTCTGATGCTCTAGGAGCCTATGAATCTGTGAACCCAAAGTACCTCCCCCATCACTGACGCTTCCCAGAGTCCTGCAGGGGGAATCTGAATAGGGACTGGATATCAGATTTTGTGCAATTCATGTTCATTTTCTTAAAGTGTGACAATGGTATTGAGGTTACATAGGAAAATATCCTATTTGTGGGAGATGCAGCTGAACAGTCAGGATGTGTGCAACCTACTTTCAATAATTCCCCCCCAAATGTTTATATATCAATATGTGTGTATATACAGATAGATAGGAAATGTGACCAAAGGTTAGGAACCGCTGCCTCTAACCAGAGAAGGCATTTGAGCGTCCATTACCTGATTCTTTTAACTTGGCCAGGTGTCTGAAATGTTTCCCAATAAAAAGTTGGGGGTAATCGTTGCTATGAGATGTCAGACTGCCTTTGCAGAGGGGGGTGACTGGGAGGGGCTGCAGGGGATCCAGGGCTGGTCAAGTGCTCTTGCTTGAGCTGGCTATATAGGGGTGTTTACCACCTGAGAATTCATCTTCCTTGATAACTTCATGACTCGCACACTTCAAAAAAGCTTTAAAAATAAAGTTTTTAAAATAACCTCATGCCTCAACACTTCCTTCTTCCTGAAAAGCCACGTCCACCCCAGCCAATCTCACCGGCCTTGGTGTGTTCCCTGCGAGCCTCGTTCAGTCTCCTTTCTGATTCTGAGAGCTGTTCCCGCAGTCGAGTCTCCACTTCGGCCACCTTCTCCTGCAGCGCTGGGGTGGAGGTGCACGTGGGGTGTCAGGCGAGCCTTGGTTCATGGTTCCCACCCCCGCCCCCACCACGGGTCTGCCCACGCCCCCTCCTGCATACCTTGCCCGTAGACCTCCTGCTGCTGGGTCAGCTCCTGCCGGAGACTGGCAGCCTCCGCCGTGCTCTCCTGCTGGCCCTGGCGAGCCGCCTCCAGCTGCAGCCCCAAACTGGCCAGGGACTCCTGGGTGCGCTGCAGCTCCTGTTCCAGCTGCTGGGCCACTTCGCTCAGCTTCTGCCGCTCCGCCTCCCCTGGGAAGACGTGGTGCCCGCTCAGGCTTCTCCGTACCCTAGACCCCAGCTCTTCCCTCTTCCTCTTCAACCCCCAGACTCAGACTTTGGCCCCGGCTCAAGCTCGGTGACTTGAGGACCAGGTGTACCTTGCTCCCGGGCCCGGCCCACCTCCTGCTGGATGATGTGGGCGCTCAGCTGCAGTTCCGTGTCCAGACGGTTCCGTTCCTCCCGCAGCTGCTCCAACTCCAGGCTCATATCCGTGGCCGGTGGGGGTCGGGGGCAGCTGAGACAGGGAAGAGAAACAGAGATGGGGGGAATCACCCAACTGCCTGACCCCTAAGCCCCCATCCTTCCTCCATCCTCGCTTTTCTGGGTCCCAGCAACCAACACCTTAAAGCCCCACTCCTGCCCCTGATCCACCTCAAAGTGGCCCAAACTTCACCTCTCCTGGCGCAGCTGAGCAAGGGCCAGTTTTCGAGCCATCAGGCCTGGGGAAGAAAAGGCAGAGAGCAACAGAGAGGTGAGTTTGTGGAGGAGAAGAGGGAAAACAGGAGATGCCTGGACTGGTAAGGAGGAGGCAGGAGGGTGGGTGTAGGATGAGAGAGCTGGTGGGGCAGCGGGAAGGGCAGGATGCATCTGGAAGTTGCCCTACCCACCCCGAATGGTGTGGACCTTGCGGACGGCATAGCTGACTCGGCTGCTGAGGCCGGGCAGCCGGGCTGCGGCCCGTGTCACCTCCGCCACAGCACCCTGGAGCCAGGTCTCAAAGCTGGAGAAGACACACAAAGTCATGACCCTTCAACCCCAACTTATTTCCAAAAGGACTTGATCCCCTCTATCCTGTACTGCTATGTACGCGGGGAAAGCAGGGAAGGGGAAATCAGAGCAAGGGCAAGAGAAGCTGAAGCCACGAGTAGGGGCCCCAACTCTGTGCCCTGCCAGTCGTGAAAGAAAACTGAGAGCTTAAGCCCCTTAGTGATTGTCAAATAAAACTGATGCAGTTGCTCATAAAAAAAAGCACAGCTAGGGACTTCCCTGGAGGTCCAGTGGTTAAGTCTCCGTACTTCCACTGCGGGGGGTGTGGGTTTGATCCCTGGTCGGGGAACTAAGATCCCGCATGCTGTGTGGCCCAGACAAAAAAAAAAAAAAAAAGGCGCAGCTATTTCTGGTCCCAAAACCTACATAAGCTTCTCATTTGCGTCCTTGCAATCAGTGTCTTTAAAAACAACCCTACGGTAAAAACAATAATCAGGTTCATGGGGTCACACCTTATCTGGACTCAGATGCCATCACAAAGTAAAGGGTTCAGTAACATTGATTCTATGGGGGCTAAAACAAGTGCCCTAAAGCAGGCTTATCTCTAGCTGATTTAGGCTTTTGCACCTCAGGCCTCCAGGTGCGTCTCCAGGTTTGGGGAGTCTCCTGCCGCCATGTGCCACGTTTGGGGTGTATGAACTTATGTGCATTCTGCTATGGAACAAAGCCCATAGCTTCCATCAGTTTGCCCCAAGAAGGCATTAAATGACTGTACATCTTTTCAAGCAATGTGCTAAGCTTATTTCTCACGCTCTGCCTTTTGATCACTATTAGGTATCAGAGATCAAAGTTATCCTCTCTAACAAGTCCCTGATACCAACAAAGGCCGGGTCCACATGCTTTATCAGCTGGCTGTGCCCAAAGCAGGATCCACGTGGCTCATGGAAGTTGAGAAGTCTAAACGGGTCCCCTGGGAGGAGGGTCTATGCAGCACCGAGGGGGAAAACAAGCGGACGACAAAGGCCGAAGGCTGTATCCCTAGCAGCACAGCAGAGATCACTTTTATCTGAAAACTGTTTGAGTGGGTGCTTCTAACACCTACTGTGGCTCTTATGAAAGCCTTTTCCTGACAGGATCTCCAAGCCACCAAGAGACTAACAAACCTGGCAACAATCCGAGCTTGGGTTGTTTTAGGCCACGTGGACTTTTTGGCAATAAATCATTAGCAAGGACCATTTCAGTAAAGTCCTGGTATCAAAGTAAAACCCTGTCCACGCTGTATCTTTCTGTCTTCCTGGAGGTAGGAGGCACATGCAATGGATTGAATCTGGGCAGTAGTTCATCATAACTAGTCTCTCTAATGCCATGCACGCTTGAAATTTTTCATGAAAAATTTTTTTTTTTGGTTAAATTAGTCCTCAAGGTACAAATCCAACAGAAAGGGATGGTAGGCAAGGACCCACCCTGCATCACAATTTTTCTAAGCCAAAACTGTTGTGTGATCCATCTACAAGAGCCTCATGGTGAAAGTGAACATTTACAGAATGCAGACAGTAAGCCAGGCGCTGTGCTGAGAGCTCTCCTCAGACCGCCTCCGTGTCCCCATGTTCAAAGCCGAGGAGGGATTGTTACCTGTGCAAAGAAACCTGTGCTTCTCCTTAGAGGTCTTTCTAAAGGTTATCTAACAACAGCTGTGAAGGAAACACCTAGGAAGTTGGTATCAGAGACAGGCTTGCAATTGATTAAAAAGGAAACTGGCAGGGAGGGGGAAGGGTAAGCTGGGATGAAGTGAGAGAGTGGCATGGACTTATATATACTACCAAATGTAAAATAGATAGCTAGTGGGAAGCAGCCGCATAGCACAGGGAGATAAGCTTCGTGCTTTGTGACCACCTAGAGGGGTGGGATAGGAAGGATGGGAGGGAGACGCAAGAGGGAAGAGATATGGGGATATATGTATATGTATAGCTGATTCACTGTGTTATATAGCAGAAACTAACACACCATTGTAAAGCAATTATACTCCAAAAAAGATGTTAAAAAAATAAACAAATAAATAAAGGGGGGGGAAGGAAACTGCAATAAAGCGAGTCACACGAATTTTCTGGGTTCCCAGTTCACATAAAAGTTACGTTTATGCTATACTGTAGTCCATTAAGTGTGCAATAGCATTACGTCTGAAAAAACAACTAAACATTTTAAAATAGCATTAATTTTAAAACAATGCTGTTGGGAAAAAAATGGCACCAATAGACTTGCTCGACACAGAGTTGCCACAAACCTTCGATTTGTAGCAGCATCTGTGAAGTTAATAAAGCAAAGTACAATAAAAAGAGGTATACCTGTGGGTGTGCAGCTTTAAAAGAGATAGATTAAATTTTTTTCAACTCAACAGGGCATGCCCGCAAAATTTGAAAGAAAGAAAGAGCGAGAGAGGGAGGGAGGGAGAGAGAGAGAAAGAGAGAAAGAGAGAAAGAAAGAAAGAGAGAAAGAAAGAGAGAAAGAGAGAAAGAAAGAGAGAAAGAGAGAAAGAAAGAGAGAAAGGAGGGAAGAAAGAAAGATCAAGTGTCCACATTCCCCATCCTCGAACAGTTCTGAAGGTGGAGACCCTCCTAGGTGCTCTATTTAGCTCAAGCCGTTACTAACTGCAAGAGGAAGTTAGTAATACCTCATCTCCAGCCAAACACGCAGTGGGTGGGAGTCACAACAAGTGACCCTGCTGTGAATATGGAGGGGGGTTGCCCCAGGAAAAAACAAACACAAAGATTTTACAGGGCTACATACCTCCAGCCCTGCATCCTCCACACGGCCAGCTTTCTAGCCCCTCTTGCCTGAGGCTCTTAAACTCCAAGATGCCCAGGAAGCTGTCGAAGCAGAAATGCTACTCCACCCACCCTGCAGCCCAGATACCTGCTGACAGCGTTCGCCACAAGCTTCAGCTGCTCTTCTGCTGTGGCTGTCTGCTGCTGCTCCCGGCGCCGGGCCTCCTGAGTGCGGCTCAGCTCCGTCTGCAGGGCCTAGGAAGGATATGGTAAAGATGGTCCCCTGAGGACTTCCCTGGCGGTCCAGTGGTTAAGACTGCTCGCTTCCACTGCAGGGGCACAGGTCTGATCCCTGGTTCGGGGAATTAAGATCCCGCATGCCACGTGGTACAGCCAAAACAAAAGTGTCCCCCTCCCTGGGGTTTCCCTGCCCTCCCTCAGCCTCTGCCCGTCTCAGACACTGACCTTGGCACCCATCCGCTCCACCTCCACCTCTGCAGCTTTGTCCTGCAGGGAGTGCTGCAGGATGGCCTGCTCCTGGCACTGGGTTTTGACTCCTTCCTGGAGCTCGGCCACCTGGGGGAGGAGAGGAGGCAGGTCTAGAGCCAAAGCTGTAGGGGAGGCGCTGGGAAGGAAGGGGCAGGTGCAGGGGTCTCTGAAAGAAGGCCACACATGGAGACAGTAAGCCCGGGTTCCTAAGAATGGAGTCTGGGTCCAGGTTTCCTTCCAGAAGCATGTTCCCCGTGCCCACACCTTAAGGAACTACCCTGTGACCAACCCACCAGGACCTGTGGCCAGCCTCTGCCCGTGGCACCCACCCATCCTTGGACACTGTCACCTTCTGGGGGAGGCCAGCCCACCTCACCAAATGTAAGCCTCATGAGAGCAGGTCCTTGTCAGCCTTTGCTTAGGGCTGTGCTGCCAGCATGTGGGAACCACCCAAGTAATGGTGAATAAATGCCACCCCTCCTGTAAGGAGCAGAGAGCTGGGGGAGAGCATGGGGAGAAGGAGGGTGCCAGGCGACCTGTCCCTTCAGCTGCCCCACACGGTCTCTGTGCTCCAGCTCCTGGGCCTTCAGCTGCACCATGAGGGAAAACACCTTCTCCCGCCAGCGCTTCAGTAGGGACTGGCGCTTCTTGGTGAACTCGGGCTCCAGGCAGTCTGAAGGCTGAACCTAAGGGTGGAGGAAGTGGGGACAGTGTGGGCTCCTGGGGGTGCAGAGGAAGGAGGTGGGTTTTACTTCTTCTGTCCTGCCCAGGCATCAGGAGCCAGAGCAAGAAGAGGCGTTCAGGGGAAGAAAGACGCGGGCAGGTTCTAGGAGCGGCACCCCAACCCCTCCCATGCACAGGGGGCACCCGGGGGTGAGGGGCCTGGGCCAGGGGCCTACCCTCCGGGCCAGCTCCTCCTCCTGCATGCAGAGGATGTGCGTGAGGCTCTGCACGCGCACCTGCAGCAGCTCCGTGGTGGTGTGCAGGCCGGCCCGGTCCTCCCGCAGGTGCTTCGGGCGGGGTCGGGGGAGAGAGAGAGAGAGAGGACAGCTACCTCTTGCCAGGTCTCCCAGTGGCCCTCGGGCGGCGGCCAGTCTGTGTGCCCCTTGACAGCACTGCCTTCTCTCCCGGGGACTGTGCTCTTCTCCAGGGCCCCCTCGCCCAGGACCTGAGCCCTCACGTCCCACCCCATGCCCAGCACTCTCTCACCTGCACGGTTTCTAGAAGCTCCTGTCGCTCTGATTCCCACATCTGACTGTGGACCTCGGGAGGGACCTGCTCCCCCACGTACCTCCTTAGGTTCTCAACCAAGGTCACCTGAGCCTCCAAATCCTCTTGGGTCTTGCTAGGGTTGGGGTGGGAACAGGGTAGCCATCGGGGGGCACCCTGGAGACCCAGCCCACCCACCAACCCACCGAATGCCAGACCAACTGCCCTTCGGTCGCCCACCCGCCCACTCACCTCAGCTGCTTCCGCAGCAGCTCGGCCTCCCTCTGGGCCGCAGCCAGCTCTTCGGCTTCTCCTGACCTCCTGGTTTCCAGACTACTCAGAGACTTCTCCAGGCCCCCAGCTTTGCTAGTCAAACTGGAAAGAGCCTCCCGGTGAGCCTGTGTCAGGGAGGAGAGCTGTGGAGAGAAGGAAGGGCTCAGCAGGGGCCAGCTCGCCCACACCTGGACCTTCCAAATCCGCCCTCTGCTTTGGCCCTGCCCTTCACTCCCACTTTCTGTGACCTTGGACAAGCACCCAAGAAATCGCCCAACTGTGCACAGCAAAACGGAGACCATCCTTGGTGCCTCACTCCCCACCACCCTCCAGCCCACCAGCAGCTCCTGTCAGGTCTCCCACCAAAACATTGTCACTTCTCTCCACATCCAGTGCCACCGACCTGAGGCAACCCACCCTCATCTCTGGCCTGGACAATGGCAACCATCTCCTGACCGGTCTTAGAAGCCTCCAGTGGCTTACCACAGCGTTCAGACCGGCTTCCTCCCTGGGCCTGTGAAACCTGTCGTGTCTTGGCCTCTGCCTGCTTCTCTGAGCTCTGTCCTGTTTCTCCCACTGCCCACTCTGCTCCAGCCACAGTGCTCTCCCACCGTCCCCCCAACAAGTCTGCTCTTTCCCACCTCAGAGTCTACCAGGAGGCTTGGCTTCCCCCAGCTCCTCAGATCTCAGTGATGCCGCCTCGTGGGAAAGGCCTCCCCAGACCGCTAATCCTTACCCAGCACCTGTGCTGTCCTATCACCTGTTCGTGCCCTTCCTGCACTTCTTATCATTATGAAATGATCCTGCTTCTGCACGTGCTTACTGTCTGCTTCCCCCCATCCAGAAGGAAGCCCTAGGAAGGCAGGGAGCTTGTCCTTTTCTCACAGCACCACCAACAGTGGTTAAGGGTGTCAGATACGCTGAAAGAGTCACGGTTCGGCTGGTGAAGGAGGGGAAGTGGCTGCCCTCACTTCCGGTCTGCCCGCCTCTAGCCCTATCTCTATACCATCGTCACTGTGAGCTTTTTGAACACGAATCACAAAACTGGTCCTTTTACGTATAAAATATAAATCTGATCATGTCATTTCCCTGTTAAAACCTTTCAGCGGTTACCCATTGCTCTTGAGGTAAAGTATAAAGTTGAACAGGCCCAAGGCCTCACACTCCACCCCAACATCCAGAGCCCCTCTCATCGCCTGCACTCAGGCCCCTCTGGCCTCCTTCCGTTCACATCTACTTGCAGCCAAGTGTCACACCAGCCCCCATCACCTCCCCACATGCCTGCCCACCAGCCAACACCTATTTATTTATTTATAGCTGTATTGGGTCTTCGTTGCCGTGTACGGGTCCCCTCCAGCTGCGGCCAGCAGGGGCCACTCCTCGCCACCGCACACGGGCCTCTCATTGCAGTGGCCCCTCCCACTGCAGAGCATGGACTCTAGGCACATGGGCCTCAGCAGTTGTGGCTCGCGGGCTCCGGAGCGAAGGCTCAGTAGCTGTGGCGCATGGGCCCAGCTGCTCCGCGGCATGTGGGATCCTCCCAGACCAGGGCTCGAACCCATGTCCCCTGCACTGGGAGACGGACTCCCAACCACTGCGGCACCACCAATTCCTATTTAACACAAATGTCAACTTCTTATCATTAAGCATCTTTCATGAAACTAAAGGCTCTTTATATTTTTCTTTGAATGATCTCCTCTGTCCATTTTCTGCCTGGACCGCTGTCTTTCTCTTCTTGATTTCTAGGCACACGTTATATAGTAGGGATATTAGCTTTTTCTTGTGATATGACCTGGAAATATTCTTCTATAGTTTATCACCCTTTAATTTTACTTTTATTTTGTCATTCCTAAGTTTGGTATTATAAAGTCAATCTATCAATCTTTTCTTTAATGGCTCTGGATTTTGATTCACAGGTAGAAAGGTTTCCCCATTCCCAGGTTATAAAGGAATTCACCCATATTTTCTTCCAATATCTTTATGGTTTCATTTCCTAACACGTCGACTGGTTAAGGTGGCCTTCCCAAACCCCCAGACCAGTCAGGGCTCCTTTGTCCTTCTCCTTCATGGCTCTTTTCCCAATTGCAATTAATTAATTAGAATTAAATTACGCATTGAATGTGTGTATCCCCCACTAGGCTGTCAGCTCCACCCACAAGGGCAGACAGTTGTCTGATTTGCTCACCCCAGTGTCCAGGCTCTTGTCTCAGGGATGGCAAAGAGTGAGCACGGATAAATGCTTGCTGACTGCATAATCGCCCCTTCCCAGTCCACCTTAGGACCCCACTCCCACCTCCCTCACTCTCCCTCCCACAGTGTTCCCAGATGAACTGGGTACCTGGAGTAAAGTAGAAAGACAAACTACTTCCTACTGGAAGAGGAAGAGGGCTTCAAGTGGTGGGAGGTCTCCTGAGTCCTGGCGGAAAAGGGCAATCTGAATAAGACCAACACATCCAAGTTCTCCCTCTTTCCAGGTCACCTGTTTCTTTCACCTTCAGCAAACATCCATCACCCTTTTCTGCAATGCCTGCTCTTTGCTGGGGAGCTCCTGCCCAGCTCACCACTGTGCAGCTGAACCCTTACCAGGCCCACATTCACCTGCTCTTGGTGCAGCCTCCGAACGTCCTCCAGCTCCCGCTGGCTCCCTTCTTCCAGGTTCTTCCGGACAACCTCGGCCCCAGCCAGGGCAGCACGCAGGCCCTCGGCCTCAGCGCGGCCAGCCTTCTCTGCCCGTGCCAGTGCCTCCAGCTCCACGGCCTGGGCCTCCAGCCTCATCTTCTGCTGCAGCGAGGTCTCCCGCAGCACCCGGACCTCCTCCTCGAGCCGCCGCAGCTCTCGCAGCTGCCGAGAGATCAGCTCAGCCTGCTGGCTCAGGGCCTGCGACCCCGCCAGCTCCACGGACCTTCAAAGACAGGTTAGCACAGGTGAGACCTGTCTCTGGTGCTGGGAGGGTGGCCAAGGCATAAATGGAGACAGGAGGAGGAGAGGATCCCTCTGCTCCCATATGGGGAGATGGCAGGGGATGAAGCTGGGCCATGGGGATCTCTGCACTTCCGTCACCATCATCATTGACAACAGTCCTACTAAGCATATCTGGGCCCACAGGACCTAAAGGCTGAGTTCATGGAACATGCCCTCTCTCGAGGACAATATACAGGCAGATGTGTTCAACATCAGACGTGCACGTCGTTAGGCCACACGTTCTGAACTGGAGAAGCTGGAAGGACACTCAGAGATTTCTGAATTCGGATTTAAGGGCAAGGAAAAGTTTGATGGAGGTGGAGAGAGAGGTCATGGCAACGAGTATCAATATGGTGAGCCCAGGCACCAGTTAAAATCGTTTACTGAGTGTTAGGTACACCACATGAGAAGTCTGAGAGTGCAGTACCTCAATAAATTACATAGTCCCAACCGCTGGAGAGCACAGTCTACTGGCGTCACATAAAGTTGAAACCAGCTTATAACATGGCTCTTGACACAGCTCCCTCACTGAGGCCCAGAACCACAGCATTTTCTTTTTCTTAATTTTAATTTCTTTTGGCCGCACCATGCAGCTTGCAGGATCTTAGCTCCCTGACCAGGGGCTGAACCTGTGCCCTTGGCAGTGAAAGCAGAGTCCTAACCACGGGACCGCCAGGGAATTCCCCAACACCTTTTTTAAGTGGCAGAGATCTGTAGCCTAGAGAAATGAGGTGACTGGCCAAAGGACCCCTAGCTGGTAGCCAAATTAGTCACAAAGAGTCTCTGTCTCCTGACACTCACTCCAATGCTCCCCTTTCGTCATTATGCTCCTTTCCCCTTGATGGGGTCCAAGGCAGACTCACATGCCATCCACTCAAGAACAAAATGGCAGGATGATGTTCCAGTACATTTGGGAAAAGACACACATGAAACAACAAGAATAAGAACTTTCACAGACAACAAATTGACAGATGGCATGGTCAGCTCCGTCAGAATGAATCTATACTACCACAGCACACGGTCTGTACTCCCAGCCTGTACTTCTTCAGCCTGCCTTATACTACACTTAATACAATCAGCCGTGGGTCAACCTATCTCTTCCTTTAGGATTTAAAATTCTTTGATAGGGGCTTCCCTAGTGGCGCAGTGGTTAAGAATCCACCTGCTAAGGCAGGGGACATGGGTTTGAGCCCTGCTCCAGGAAGATCCCACATGCCGCGGAGCAACTAAGCCCGTGTGCCACAACTACTGAGCCTGCGCTCTAGAGCCCACGAGCCACAACTACTGAGCCCGCGCACCTACAGCCCGTGCTCTGCAAGAGAGGCCACTGCAATGAGAAGCCCACACACCATGACAAAGAGTAGCCCCCACTCACTGCAACTAGAGAAAGCCTGTGCGCAACAACAAAGGCCAACACAGCCAAAAACAAAATAAATAAATAGATAAATTCGTTAAAAAAAATTATCAAAAATAAAATAAAATTCCTTGATATCAGGATCTCTCTTATTTATTTTTGTTATCCTTGTCCCTAGCATCTAGCACACTGCTATTATTTATGCATTGTAGGCAACAACAACTGCTTATATAAAAATGAATAAATTATGGAACTAAGGGCTGAAATAGGGTAAGGAATCTATTTCAGGGAAGAAGCGCCACTGGCAAGCAAGCCCAAGAAAACAGCAACATTAGATCTGTACCTGCCTCTCCACCCTGGCTCCTGCCCTTTGCCAGAAACTTCCTGTCCCCACATGGTCACTTGAGGTCTCTGGTTATCTGGCCGCCTCTCTAAGACATCTTGATGGGCTGGGGGCTGAACCAGGGGAATGTCTGAGACCCACCTGGGAGCCATTCTTGGCAGAGTTGGAAGGGGCCGAACTTGGAAGTGGGATGGGGGAATCAGCCCAGTGGAACCTGAAGAATCATAAGGACAAAGATGGTCAGTTTCCCAGGGAGACATAATCACCAGCCCCCTTGCCAGGTCCCACTGACCTGAAGGTCGAAACATTTCCACATTATTTGAAGTCTCTAGAGTCTGTGTCCAGCCATCTATGCTCCCCTGGACAATAGGAGAAACAAGGACACTCCAATTCAATTTTCAGGCCACCTTCCAAAGAGAGAGCCCCTACAATAACAAAGTCATAATCCTTAAATAACAGCCAGGTCCATCTGACTCTTAGCTCCTCTTATCCTACTTCCCAAAAGAAGTAGGAAATACCCGAAGAGCACTTGCTCGTCTCAATCTGGTTCCTGATAGGACTGTGGCAACAGCCATGAGATGGAGAGAATTTACTGAGACAGGCTGAGAGAGGCTCTGGTTTTACTCATACTTTTAGAATTCTGGGCAGTGCCTTTACCGTCCTCCTTAAGTTTCTACAGTCTCTGCCTTCCCTGGATGGAGGTGAGAAAGGACGTATGCAGTACAGAGGCTGCGAGCCCAATCTCCAGAGTTCTCTCCATGGCTCACCAAGGCCTTGGGGAAGCCCATCCAGACACCACCAAGCCATGACTCCTGGGTCCTTCCCTATCAAAGCGCTGGCCCAATGCCTGGCCCCTGATGAATGTGGCCACATGTAGGGCAGGACGCCTACCCAGGACTCCCGGGGAATCCAGGCGGCCTAGACCCCTTGGCAGAAAAGCCAGCTTCCTGACGTCGCATCCAAACCCTTCCAGCAACCTTCCTCTCAGTTTCTCTCTATTGCCTCCTCAGCTTCCATCCCTGTCGCCCACCCACCTCTCCAGAGTCCTAGAGCAGAGAGAGGGGTCTTTAAGATCTCCCCACCCTGCCACCCGAATTCATCTATTTTTCCCCCAATCTGGGATTCCTATCCCTCCCTACAACCTAATTTGCTTTCATCCTGAAGAAATTATTCTGGCCCCTCACTCTCTCATCTTCCAATAGCCTGCTCTCCCTTCCTCCTCTCCCCCAGATATGAGTCTTCGCCCTGCTGGACGCTGAGCTCTAAGGCTGTTCGGACCACCTCATTTGTTCCTTTACCCTGCCCTTGCACCCCTCCACCCTATGGATCCCTGAACCCACCCCCGTACCCCCTCTCAGCCCCTTCCCGCCCCCAACTGACTCTTCCCGAAGGCCCCTTACCCGGCGCGAGAGACCCCCGCCACCAGCCCTTTGGCCACACCCCCTATACCTAGCTCCCGGGCGCGGCCTCGACCCCTGACAGCGCCTGCGCAAAGCGGGCAGGTTGGCGGGACGCTCTAAAACCTACAAGGCTACCACCCCGGAAGGAGGAGAAGAGGTGCACGCAGGCGCAGTAGTGTCTAAAGCCTGGCCCAATTAAGGCGTTGGGGGCACCTCCGAGCCCTGGCAGCTCCGCCCAACTCCGGGAACCCGGGAAAACTTGTGAACTAATCAGAAAAAGCGGAAGGCGGGAGATCGGGGACCCTCCCAGCTCGTCGCCCAATGGAAAGGAGGAGGGCAAACGAAATGGCCAATAAGAAACGGCAAGGGGGGCGGGCTCGCTCGGCGGGAGGTTCGGACCCGGGAATTCCGAAGGCGGGGTCGGCGCTGCCCGCGCGCGGAGGCCGCGCCCCTCCTGGCCCTGGTTTCCTCGCTGTCAAACAGCCGCAGGAGCACCAACCCCGGCCGAGCTGGCACTGCCTGGAGAGGGGACCATTCCGAGACTGCACCGCGCGGTAGATACGAACCTGGGCTGGGGCGGGGAGGGAAAAGGTTGGGTTTGCCTTGCATCATCCCGGGAGCCCTTTCTTCTGTTTTTATCCCACCGGAGAAGTCGGTAAGCAAGGGTTTAGATCCACTTTACTGGAGAACGTTAGAGACCCGTTTGCACTGCCTTTTGAGGGGTGACAGTGGATACACTTCCCACTGGGGTTCAAGCCAACTAGTTTTGAGTGAGGGATTGGCCAGAAGAGTGAGGCGTGGGCTAGCAGGTGGGTTACTCTATTTGGATCAGCAGGTTTTACACGAAGAAGCTTCTCTTCTCCAAATTACAGAGGTGACAAGTTAATATCACACAGAAGCAGTCCCTACCCTCACCTCCACACCTACAGTTCGAATTTCCCTAGAAGCTGCCTAATGTATTGTTGCCTTGTACAGATCGAAGGCTCCTGGAATACTTAGCAGCCTGAGGATTCGATTCAGCTTCATACCAAAAGACGCCTTCATTTTTGCACTACACTGGGACCTTCACCAAACTTTTCAGTTGCAAAGCTGCTGACAGACAATTTTGCATCGCGTCCTAGGCTCCTTGCACTCTGAATTTGCCCTACTCAGGGAGTGTGCTCAAAGTTGAAATTGCACAGAGGACAGCTCAAGTTTGCATCAGACGGAAAGTGAACTTAGGCCAGATGTGCATGGCCCAGTGAGTGGGAAAGGTGATGGATTCCTAAAGTGGAAGAGGTGGTTTGGAGGGGGCACCGCCCATGCTGCCTTGCTTCCAGCTGCTGCGCATAGGGGGCGGCAAGGGTGGCGATCTCTACACCTTCCACCCCCCAAGTGGGGCTGGCTGCACCTACCGCTTGGGCTGCAGGGCCGATCTCTGTGATGTGGCCCTGCGGCCCCAGCAGGAGCCCGGCTTCATCTCTGGAGTCCATGCGGAGCTGCACGCTGAACGCCGGGGTGACGACTGGAGGGTCAGCCTGGAGAACCATAGCAGCCAAGGTGAGGAGTGAGCAGAGCAGCCTTATGCCTGGGCAGTTGCAGTTCTGGGCTGGAATGACCGAGTCTCCACAGGGACTCTGCCTGCCTCCCAAACTCGCCATCAGTTTGGATGGATGGTTGTCATCCAGACCCGTCTTCCCACCAGAAATGTGCAGTGTCAGATATTGTGGGGCTGACCCTGTTTAGCTCTTAGAGGGGCTGGGAGGTAGATCCAGGGCCTGCAGTATCAGTGGGGTTGTTCTGGGGCCACTGGGGGACAAGCTCAGACTTAACTAAGTTTCCAGATTTGTTTAGGCACCTTGTCCTTGGCTTAGGGCAGTTATATGTTGAATTGTCTTAATGATCTGGACATGTGTCTTACTCCCTGACTTGGAGGCAGTTAAGTCAGCCTCAGAAGGCCTGGGTTCCCATCTCAGTGCTGTTACTGGCACCTGGCAGTATCACTCAGGCCTGTCACTTCACCTTTTTAGATCTTAGTTTCCTCTTAGGTAGAATGTAAATCTTTGTAAGGTCCATTTTTGGGGAGTGCTGTGGGGATTGGATATAGTGGCCAACATTCATTTAGTGCTTACTATTATGAGACAAGAACATTTTAAGGGCATTAAATGTAGGTGAGCACAAATACCCCACTTTACAGACAAGGAAAATGAGGCATAAAGAAGCTAACTTGTCCAGGGTCACATGGCTGGTAAGTGGTGGAGCTTGGATTTGAACCCAATCTGAGCTATGCTGATTAGTACTAAGTTGGAACTGAGTGAAAGTGGGCATCTCTGAGAATTGGACCTCAGTGAATTGAGCGAAGGAGTTCATTCCCTCCATGTGCCCTGGGAGAGGGCATAAGAAAAATAAACTCATTCCCAACTCACAAGGAGTTTCATATCTGATGTCACCTGCTGAGAGATTTAGAATGTGAGAATTTGATGACAGGTGTCATGTTCTTCCTCATGTTCCCCAGAAAACCAGACAGGACCAGATTTCTCCACTTCTGACCTGTCATTTGTTTTTGTCGTTCTCTGTATTTGTCTGGTGCCCCACAATCAACAGGGACTTTGGTCAATAATGTCCGACTCCCAAGGGGTCACAGGCTGGAGTTGAGTGATGGTGACCTTCTGACCTTTGGCCCTGAAGGGCCCCCAGAAACCAGCCCCTCAGAGTTCTACTTGTTTCAGCAAGTCCGAGTCAAACCTCAAGATTTTGCTGCCATTACTACCCCACGGTCTAGGGGAGAAGAGGGAACCGGGGTTGGTTTCCGGCCCATGCTGCCCTCCCAGGGGGCTCCACAGCGCCCCCTCAGCACCCTCTCCCCTGCCCCCAAAGCCACGCTGATCCTCAACTCCATTGGCAGCCTCAGCAAGCTCCACTCCCAGCCCCTCACCTTCTCACGGAGTGGGGGTGGGCCACAGAGCCTGCCTGTTCCCACTCCAGCTGGGGAAGTGGGGACAACCCCTTCTGTCCCACCCCCAAGAAACCGGAGGAAATCAGCTCACCGCGTGCTGGCGGAACTGGATGATGAGAGAGAGGCTCCCAAGAGCCCCCCCCCAGTCCTTATGGAGCCCAGGAAGAAACTCCGTGTAGAGAAAACCCCACCGACACCCAGTGGGTAAGTGGAGAGAACTTTGTGTCGTTATTTCACTGCCTTTGGATTCTTTTAGAGCCCTAGGCTGGGAGGTAGCTCTCTGCTTGGGGGATGGGGATGGGAGATGGAACAGAGGTTGGAATGACAAGACCTGGGTTAGTTCTTCTAACCAGATTCACCTTTAGTCTAGTGAATCTATATAGGTTCACTCTGCAGTTATCCAGGGGAAAGTTCTAGGCTTCTGCAGGTTTCCAGTGACCCTGGTTTTTGTGTCACTTTCTTCAGAAATCGACGTGGGCGTCCTCGGAAACACCCAGTGAGCAACCCCAGGGCTCCCCCTGCAGTTGGGGGCGGGGAGCACTGTGCAGCCCCTTGTTGCTGCCTACCCCAAGAAGAGACAGTAGCCTGGGTTCAGTGTGATGGTTGTGACATCTGGTTCCATGTGGCCTGTGTTGGTTGCAGCATCCAGGCTGCCAGGGAGGCCGACTTCCAGTGCCCAGGCTGTCGTGTAGGCATCCAGACCTAAGGCCCACCACCAAAGCACCAGAGGACAGAGCTGGCACCTCCAGGACATGGGTGGACACTGGGGTGCCAATGGGTCCTAAGAGATGCCCTCTTCTTCCCTTGCCTCTCTAGGAGGGAATAACTACAGGGAAAGGGGCCATTCCTATGGATTATCAATTCAAGGCCTGGAGCGGGCCCTCATGGCCAAGGTAACAGAAGAGATGGCTTCCTGCCAAAGATATTGCTGCCTCCAGGAAGTTGCCAGTGAGCTGGAAATTCCCGCTTGTCACAAGCTGTAGGTCCTTGTTGTCATGGACACTAGAATGTCTGGTCAAGAGAACCCATCAATTGCAGAGGTCATGCCTGGGAAGTTATAAGCCTCAGACTTGAACAAGCAAGTTCTAAATGTTCTTGATGGCATCGCCTAAGGCATCTCTGGGAAAACCTAGGGCACAGCCCCCAAACTCCCTTACATTGTGGGCAGTCCTGCCGCTGATCCCCGTGACTGTGACCTGACTTTTCAGAGCTTTGCTTCCGTTTCCAAATAAAGAATGAGCAGCTTCATATACTCCAAGGTACTTACTCTTTGTGGGTCTGATACTCCTTGCTTTCCGATTCTTGAGAGAATGGAGTGGTAACGTCTGGAAAACTAATTCAGATTCTTAGGGGAGGAGATAAGCAGACAAGGCAGAGAAATACAAACCTGCTCGCTGAAAAGGTACAAATATATGAGGTAAGCTGGAGGTGGAAAGACAGGAAAAAAGGAATCCAGGTAATTACAGTTTCTAGTTTAAAAGAAAACAGATCCGGGACTTCCCTGGTGGTCCAGCGGGTTAGACTCCGAGCTCCCAATGCGGGGCGGCCCGGGTTCGATCCCTGGTTGGGGAACTACATCCCGCATACATGCCGCAACTAAAGACCCCGCATGCCTCAACTAAGAGTCTGCATGCCGCAACTAAGAGCCCACATGCACCACAACTAATAGATCCCACATGCCGCAACTAAGACCTGGAGCAGCCAAAATAAATATTTATAAAACAACAAACAACAGATCTACTGCCATTAAAATAAGGTACTTGGGATTTGGTCAAGTTCATGAGGGTGGCAGAACTTTTACAAGGTTCACCAGTACTACCAAGAAGAGAAAACCTGAGACACCAGCTACAACAGATGGCAACCTGGTCCAGTGTATCAACGTAACCCACGTATGCTACACCGATTCTCTTCTGAGAGTCGTACGCCAAGCCAAGATACTGTCAAAGTAGCATTTCTGTAGTTCTTATTAGGAAAGCCCTATCTTGACCTATCCTATTGTACCTGCATATCCATCCCCTTCCTCCTCTACTTAGACTTACCAACCCAAGTTTCTTACACATTGAGGAAAGGCTCCAGAGCAAGGGCTCTAATTAGGAAGTGGCAGAGGCAGGACTAAAATGTGGGAGTTTTGGTGAGTCACAGACAGGGTAGGCAAAAACCTTAAGTGGAAACAAAATGGACCCAGGTATCAAGAAAGCACGAAGTAGAGTTTCCGGTTGCGGTGATATGCAGAAGAAATGAGTACCTAAAAGACTTGATTTTTTAGCACAAAGCCACTGAGGACTTTCAGAGTAGAGTGGGGAAAAGCAAAAAGCCAGCTCCTAATAGGGAATGGGCTATGTAATAACTGCATCTTTGGGCAAAAATAAGGTGTTCACCTCCAATTTCCCCAGGTCACAGGCTCCTAAGAACTAGCTCACACCTATAAGAGCCCTCTACGTATAAACTTGGGATCCAATCCCAGATCTCCCTCTGACATTGTGACTCTGGGCAGTTTAAATGGCATCCTTGGTCTCAGGGTCATTTGGGTGGGAGAGCTATTAATATCCACTATTAACTATCCCCATCCACTCTTCAGTAACTAGAGGAGAATAAACCAAAGACAAAAATATCCACCTACTAGGTCCCAGGCTTCTTTATTTAAGAACAAAGTGATGAGTGATGTGGGGATTAAAATCAAGAGCATCATTGAACTTCACCTTCCCTCCAACCAGTTCCCCCAAACTCCCTGCCCCCACACCCTTTGTGTTCCCAATTCCTTTCTTAGTGAATGAAGAACTTAATCCCAAAGCCCTGGTATGAGCCCCAGGGTTCTCTCCCTAGCTGTCCCCCTTCCTCTGCCCCCATTCCTGGGAAGGGCAGACACCTCAGTTTGAATGCATGGGGGAGCCCAGAGTGGTGACAGACACCGAGGGAAAGGCCTCACCCTCAGGAAATGGGACCGAGGAGTACAGCGTAGTGAAATGAGGACCCCCATAGCCTGGGGTACCAAAATGGGGCCCTGGCGCCAGAGGAAAGGATACTGGTCCCCCTGAGAAAGGAGACCCAGCAGCCTCAAAATCCTCTCGTTGCGAACAGTCACTGCTTGATCGTTTGCCCTTCTGGCGACGGTTGCAGAACCACACTCGGACCACCTGGGAGAGGAAGACAGAGGAGAGGGACATTCGATCATAAGCTCTGGGAGGTGTGACTGGGAAGGAGATGGAGCACACAGGGATGCGGACAGCGGCACTCACATCCTTCTCAAGCCCGAGCTGCTGAGCGATGTGGCTGATCTGCTGCAGGGTGGGCTTTGGGCACTGCAGGAACATGCTCTCCAGGTTGCCTCTCACTCGGTTCTCAATACTCGTCCGCTTTCTCTTCCGGGCCTGCACGAGGGTCTCTGCCTTGCATATCTGGGCAGGTGGGGAGGAGATGACAAGGAAGGAAGTGGGAGGGCAAGCCTCGAACCTGCTGAGCAGCAGCATCATGAGGTCAATGACTCGAGAGCCAGCTGCTCAGGAGCACTGACCGGCACCAGGGCCACAAGAAAGATCCCGGAAGGTTGGGTTTAGACCAGTGGTCCTGGACCTTCTCCCAGCAGAACTGAGGAACTGCATTCCATCCCATTGAGGACCGCTGCCTCCAAGAGGGAGAGCTGCCAGCCATGGATGGAAGCAGTGGAAATCGGGCTGAGACCAGGCAGGTCCCTATGCATCCCTCCCACCCTCACCTCCTGCAGATTCTCGTTGTTGTCAGCTTCCTCCACCCACTTCTGCAGCAGGGGCCGCAGCTTACACATGTTCTTGAAACTGAGCTGCAAAGCCTCAAAACGGCAGATGGTCGTTTGGCTGAACACCTTCCCTGGGGAGGTGGGTTGAAAGAAGCAAGGTGAGGCAGCAGGCAGGGCCCTTTCGACCCCAAGACCCAGGGCTCGCCACCTCTTCCTGCCCTCCCAAGATCCCACACGAGTACGGTATCTCTTTCCCCTCTACCCTCACCTCTAAAGAGGGTAGAAACACCCTTCCCTCACCCCCTTGGTGGGGAGGAAAGGCCCAAATTCAGGGATGTTCCTTCCAGGGGAGATGTGGTCCCTGTGTTCTGTGGGTCAGAACATGCTAGGTGAGACTCACCAAAGAGAACCCCCAGGGTGAGCCCCACATCGGCCTGGGTATATCCCAGGGTGATCCTCTTCTGCTTTAGGACCTTGGCAAATTGTTCGAGGTCTTTCTGAAGAGCTTTGATGTCCTGGGACTGCATTTTAAAAGGCAGAGG